>NC_059165.1:102103405-102408708 GCF_019923935.1 Bubalus bubalis | reverse complement strand
TGAGTCTGAAGATGTTGCCAAAATAGCTGCTGAAACAATGAACAACTACCTTTTTGGTGAAAGACTCTTGAAGTGTCATTTTATACCACCTGAAAAGATACATGAAGAACTTTTTGAGAGTGGCATATACTATTTAAAAGGCCATCATATCCAGCAGTGAAATGGTACAATCAGAATCGGTTGCTTCTTTAAAAGCTATGGATGGAGGAGTGGTTTAAAAAGGAGGAAAAATTACTCAGGAAGAGACTGGCTAAAAAGAGAATTGATTATAGTTTCCCTTCATTGGTTAAGGTCTTACATAAAAATGAGGAAAATACTCAAACACTGGTCCTTGAAATTCCAGAAAGCACCAGGTTTTATATAAGAAGAAAGCAGCTTCAGTCACTGCTAACACTCCTGAGAAGGCTGTGTATAGCCAGGGTCCCACACCAATTTGTACACCAACATTTTTGGAGAAACAAAAATCTGAAGTGGCTAAAATGAATGATGATGATAAAGAAAATGAAATAGTTTTCAAACAGCCCATATCTGGTGAAAAAGAAGAAACACAAGAGACTCAACCACCTACAAGTTCAAGGAAAAAAGGAAGAAAAAACAGTCAGTGATTTTGAATGTATTGTGTACAGTTCTTCTGAAAAGATGATTTTACTATGAAGACTGATTCTTTATATTTAACTAGAGAGCGATGGGACCTTCTTGCGAAGCCTGGTGCCCATCCTTCTCCTGATTGGCATCTTCCTCTATGTCATGAGGAGGGGCCCGATGCGGGCTGGGCATGGTGGGTGAGGAGGGGGCCTCTTTAGCATTGGTGAGACAATAGCCAAGATCATCAAGGATGATATTGGCGTGCGGTTTGCAGACGTGGCTGGTTGTGAAGAAGCCAAGCTGGAGATCACCGAGTTTGTGAATTTCCTGAAGAACTCCAAACAGTACCAGGACCTTGGGGCCAAAATTCCAAAGGGAGCCCTGCTCACAGGTCCTCTCGGTACCGGCAAGACACTTCTCGCCAAGGCAGTCACGGGGGAGGCTGGTGTGCCCTTCATCACCGTGAATGGGTCTGAGTTCCTGGAGATGTTTGTTGGTGTTGGCCCAGCTAGGGTTCGTGACATGTTTGTAATGGCCTGGAAAAATGCTCCCTGTATCTTGTTTGTTGACAAGATTGATGCAACTGGCCAGAAATGTGGCCGCAGGCACTTTGGAGGCCAGAGTGTGCAGAACACCCTGAACCAGCTGCTCGTGGAGATGGATGGATTCAACTCTACCAGGAACGTCCTTGTGCTGGCCGGCACCAACCGTCTGGACGTCCCTGACCCAGCCCTGATGCAGCCGGGCCACTTCGACTGTCAGATTTACATTGGCCCCCCGGACATCAAAGGCAGGTCGTCTATCTTCAGGGTCCACCTGCATCCACTCAAGTTGGACGAGAGCCTCAGCAAGGATGCCCTGGCGAGGAAGCTTGCAGCCCTCACTCCAGGCTTCACAGGTGCTGATAGTTCTAACCTTTGCAACGAAGCCGCCCTGATCGCCGCCCGCCACCTAAACCCCTCTGTCAGGGAGAAGCACTTCGAGCAGGCCATCCAGAGGGTCATTGGAGGCCTTGAGAAGAAGACACAGGTCCTGCAGCCGGGCGAGAAGATGACAGTGGCCTACCACGAGGCTGGCCATGAGGTGGTGGGCTGGTTCCTGGAACACGCAGACCCCCTGCTCACGATGTCCATCGTCCCCCGGGGCAAGGGGCTCGGCTATGCCCAGTGCCTGCCCAGGGAGCAGTACCTGTACACACGGGAGCAGCTCTTTGACCTCATGTGTGCCATGCTGGGCGGCCGCGTGGCTGAGCAGCTGTTCTTCGGGCGGGTCACCACGGGGGCCCAGGACGACCTGAGGAAGGTCACCCAGAGCGCCTATGCCCAGATCGTGCAGTTCGGGATGAGCGAGAAGCGGGGCCAGGTGTCCTTCGATCTCCCGCGGCCAGGCGAGGCGCTGGTGGAGAAGCCGTTCAGCGAGGCCACGGCCCAGCTCGTAGACGAGGAGGTGCGGCGGCTCATCGGCTCCGCGCATGCGCGCACCCTGGACCTGCTCACGCGCTGCTGCGAGCAGGTGGACAAGGTGGGCAGGCGGCTGCTGGAGAAGGAGGTGCTGGAGCGGGCTGACATGGTGGAGCTGCTCGGGCCGCGGCCGTTCGCTGAGAAGATCACCTACGAGGAGCTCGTGGAGGGCACAGGAGGCCTGGAGGAGGACATGGCCCTTCCCGAGGGTCTGCAGGACTGGCGTGGGGGGCCCGCTGCAGGAGAGCCCAGCCTAGCGCCTCCTTCTGGAAAGCAGCCTCCGGGACCCCCAGTAAGCAAATTAAAGCACATGTAACCCAAAGCAATGGCACCCCACTCCAGTACTCTTGCCTGGAAAATCCCCCGGACAGAGGAGCCTGGTGGGCTGCAGTCCATGGGGTCGCTAAGAGTCGGACACGACTGAGCGACTTCACTTTCACTTTTCACTTTCACACATTGGAGAAGGAAATGGCAACCCACTCCAGTGTTCTTGCCTGGAGAATCCCAGGGACGGGGGAGCCTGGTGGGCTGCCGTCTATGGGGTCGCACAGAGTCAGACACGACTGAAGCGACTTAGCAGCAGCAGCAGCAGTAGAATGCAACCAGTAACAAGATGGTTGGAGAAGAAACTGTCAATTCAAGTCAGTGAGGAAAGCAGTCAGTGACTTTGGCTTTCCTGCGCTTGCTGAAATGCAGGAGTGTGTACCAGTTTACAGCAGTCAGGCTTTCACTGCCTCTTGTCCTGTCTCTAGTTTTCTTTGCAGTGTTCACAGCTGCTTTTAGTTACTCTGCCTGAATGCTGCTGCTGCTGCTAAGTCTCTTCAGTCGTGTCGGACTCTGCGACCCCATAGACGGCAGCCAAATAGAAGGTCCCTATTAACTGCTGGTTTAAGTACTAAACTGTAGCCTCTGTTGTTACCATCAAATAAACAAAATCTTGCTTGACAACATCTAAATAGTTCTCTGTTAGACCAAGCACGTTTAACCCATAAGATGGCTGAAACTAGAACTTAAATCCTATGGGGAGTGAGAAGGAGGTGTCAGTACTAACAGAGGCTCATTTATGTATATACGATCATTTTCAGCAATGTAAATTAGTTTGCAGTGGGCTAGCATGGATAACTGGATGGAATTCCAGGTGAGCTATTTCAAATCCTAAAAGATGATGCTGTGAAAGTGCTGCACTCAATATGCCAGCAAATTTGGAAAACTCAGAAGTGGCCACAGGACTGGAAAAGGTCAGTTTTCATTCTAATTCCAAAGAAAGTCAATGCCAAAGAATCTTCAAACTACCGCACAACTGCACTCATCTCACATGCTAGCAAAGTAATGCTCAAAATTCTCCAAGCAGGCTTCAACAGTATGTGAACCATGAACTTCCTGATGTTATAGCTGGATTTAGAAAGGGAGAGGAACCAGAGATCAAATTGCCATCATCCTCTGGATCATTGAAAAGCAAGAGAGTTCCAGAAAAACATCTACTTCTGCTTTATTGACTACACCAAAGCCTTTGACCATGTGGATCACAATAAACTGTGGAAAATTCTGAAAGAGATGGGAATACCAGACCACCTTACCTGTCTCCTGAGAAATCTGTAGCAGGTCAAGAAGCAACAGTTAGAACTGTACTTGGAAGAACAGACTGGTTCCAAATAGGGAAAGGAGTACAACAAGACTGTATATTGTCACCCTGCTTATTTAACTTCTATGCAGAGTACATCATGTGAAATGCTGGGCTGGATGAAGCACAAGCTGGAGTCAAGATTGCTGGGAGAAATATCAACAACCTCAAATACATAGGTGACACCACCTTTATGGCAGAAAGTGAAGAAGATCTAAAGAGCCTCTTGATGAAAGTAAAAGAGGAGAGTAAAAAAGTTGGCTTAAAATTCAACATTCAGAAACTAAGATCATGGCATCCGGTCCCATCTCATCATAGCAAATAGATGGGGAAACTATGGAAACAGTGAGAGACTATTTCTTTGGGCTCCAAAATCACTGCAGATGGTGACTGCAGCCATGAAATTAAAAGACGCTTGCTCCTTGGAAGAAAAGCTATTACCAACCTAGACAGCATATTATAAAGCAGAGACATTACTTTGCCAACAAAGGTCTGTCTAGTCAAAGCTATGGTTTTTCCAGTAGTCATGTATGGATGTGAGAGTTGGACTATAAAGAAAGCTGAGCACCAAAGAACTGATGCTTTTGAACTGTGGTGTTGAAGAAGACTCTTGAGAGTCCCGCAGACTGCAAAGAGATCAAACCAGTCCATCCTAAAGGAAATCAGTCCTGAATATTCATTGAAAGGACTGATGCTGAAAATGAAACTCCAATAATTTGGCCACCTGATGCAAAGAACTGACTCTTTTGAGAAGACCCTAATGCTGGGAAAGATTGAAGGTGGGAGGAGAAGGGGATGACAGAGGATGAGATGGTTGGATGGCATCACCGACTCGATGGACATGAGTTTGAATAAGGTCTGGGAGTTGGTAAAGGACAGAGAAGCCTGGCATGCTGCAGTCCATGGGGTCTCGGGGTTGCAAAGAGTTGGATATGACTGAGCGACTGAACTGAACATGGATTAATTAATAACTACCATCTTTTATCAGTATCATCAATCTGGAATTTGGTTTCAAGATTCATGCAGTGACCACCAAATAAACTTTTTCTATGTTTTTTTTGCATGCCAGGGCAACTTGCTATCTTGAAATAAAATTGTTGGGTTTTGCCTCTCAACAATCTTTAAGTTGACACCTCTGATAGTGCATCAGCTAATTCAGCTTTACCACCAAAAAGAAAACAAGAATGTGCTTATTTCTTAAAGCAGTCAGTCTCTGCTCTGGAACTGAGGGGTGGGGTATATTTAAGGGTTATCAGTTTTGTGGAAGCAGGAATTCTGTGGAAACAACTACCAAACAGTCACTCCGCCTCCTTTGATTCAAGTTTCAGTTGTTGCTCAGTTGCTAAGTTCTCTGACTCCTTGAGAACCCCATGGACTGCAGCATGCCAGGCTTCCCTGTCCTTCACTGTCCCCTGGAGTTTGCTCAAATTCATGTCCATTGAGTCAGTGATGCCATCCAACCATCTCATCCTCTGTCGCCCCCTTCTCCTCCTGCCCTCAATCTTTCCAGTGTCAGGGTCTTTTCCAGTGAGTTTGCTCTTCGCATCAGGTGGCCAAGTATTGGAACTTCAGCTTCAACATCAGTTCTTCCAATGAATATTCAGGGTTGATTTCCTTTAGAATTGACTGGTTTGATCTCCCTGCTGTCCAAGGGACTCTCAAGAGTCTTCCCTAACACCACAGTTCAAAAGTATCAGTTCTTCAGTATTCAGCCTTCTTTATGGTCCAACTCTCACAACCATACATGACTACGGGAAAAACCATAGCTTTGACTATAGGGACCTTTACTGGCAAAGTGATGTCTCTGCTTTTTAATACACTGTCTGGGTTTGTCATAGCTTTTCTCCCATGTTTCAGTAGTTTCTACTTTTCATTTCTGAGTAGTATTCCACTATAAGGATATATCACAGTTTGTTTAACCCTTTACTTATTGAAGGATATCTGCATTGTGACCAGTTTCTGGCAGTTTTAAATATGGCTGTCATAAACATTTCATGGATAGGTTTTTGTGTGGATATATGCTTTCATTTCCTAGGAAAAATATGTAGAAGTGGAATTATTAGCCCATATGGTAAAGATGTTTAACTTTGTAAGAAACTTCCACATTGTTTTCAAGAGAGGCTATATGCAATTTTGCATTTACAACAATGTCTGAAACCTCCAGTTCCACACCCTCACTGGCACTTGGTATCATCAAGTTTTGTTATTGTTGTTGTTTTGTTTTTATCTTTTGCCATTTTATTAGATGCACTGCTGCTGCTGCTGCTCAGTCACTTCAGTCGTGTCCGACTCTGTGCGACCCCATAGACGGCAGCCCACCAGGCTCCGCCGTCCCTGGGATTCTCCAGGCAAGAACGCTGGAGTGGGTTGCCATTTCCTTCTCCAAATGCGTGAAAGTGAAAAGTGAAAGTGAGGTCACTCAGTCGTGTCCGACTCTTCAGGACCCCATGGACTGCAGCCTACCAGACTCCTCCATCCATGGGATCTTCCAGGCAAGAGTACTGGAGTGGGGTGCCATCGCCTTCTCTGATTAGATGCACAGATGTATCTAATTGAGGTTTTTGTATGCATTTCCCTAATGGCTAATGAGTTGATCATATTTTCATGTATTTATTTGCCATCTGTATATCCTCTTTGGTGAAATGTTTGTTTTGTGTGTTTTGTCCATTTAAAAAAAAATAGTTTATTTTCTTTTTGGCTGCACTGGGTCTTCCTTTGGCTGCATGTGGGCTTTCTCTAGTTGTAGTGAGCAGGGGCTACCCTGTAGTTGTGCTGTGAGGCTTTGCATAGTGGTGGTCCCTCTTGTGTGGCACGTAGGCTCTAGGGCACACAGGCTTAGTTGCCCCATGGCGTGTGGGATTTTCCAGGATCAGAGATCAAACCAGTGTTCTCTGCATTACAAGGGGGATTCTTAACCACTGGACCACTAGGGAAGTCCCTGTTTTGTCCATTTTTAAGCTGGAATCAAGATTGCCGGGAGAAATATCAATAATCCCAGTCCATCCTAAAAGAGATCAGTCCTGGGTGTTCACTGGAAGGACTAATGTTGAAGTTGAAACTCCAGTATTTTGGCTACCTGATGCAAAGAGCTGACTCATTTGAAAAGACCCTGATGCTGGGAAAGATTGAGGGCAGAAGGAGAAGGGGATGGCAGAGGATGAGATGGTTGGATGGCATCACCGACTCGATGAACATGGGTTTGGGTGAAGTCCGGGAGTTGGTGGTGGACAGGGAGGCCTGGCGTGCTGTGGTTCATGGGGTCGCAAAGAGTCGGACACAACTAAGCAACTGAACTGAACCCAACTGAAGACTTTTTTTGTTTTCTTACTGTTGATTTTTGGAGTTCTCTATATGTTCTAGATAACAATCTTTTGTCAGATATTTGCAAATATCTTTATTTCAAATGTCTTAACTTTTCACTCTTCTAACTGTATCTTTCATAACGCAGACATTTCTAGTTTTAATAAAGCCCAGTCAAAATGCTTTTTCTTTTATGGATTGTGCTTTTTTTCCTTTATGTTTTGCTAGGAATTCCTTGCCTTATTGTATGAGACTTGACTTCAATACAATATTGAATAGATGTGGTGAAAGCAGACATCCTGGTCTTGTTTTACATTTTAGAGGGAAAACATTAAATCTTTCACCATTAAGTAAAGTGTTAGCTGTAGGTTTTGGGTAGAAGCATATCAAGTTGTGGAAGTCTCTTATTACTAGTGTACTAATAGTGATGGATTTTGTCAAGTGCTTTTTCTGCGTCAATATATAATTTTTCTTCTTTAGTTTGATAATATGGTAGATTACATTGATTGATTTTTTAAATTGAGATATAATTCAAATGCTATAAAATTCACATATTTAAAGTGTACCATTCAGGGGATTGTAGTATATTTACAAGATTATGCCATCAGTACCACTACCTATTTTTAGTTTTCTCATTGCTTTTTTAGGGGCTTCCCTGGTGGCTCAAATTGTAAAGAATCTGCCTGAAATGCTGGTGATCTGGGTTTTATCCCTGGGTCAGGAAGATCCCCTGGAGGAGGGCATGGCAACCCACTCCAGTATTCTTGCCTGGAGAATTCCATGGGCAGAGGAGCCTGGTGAGCTACAGTCCATGGGATCACGAAGAGTCAGACATGACTGAGGGACTAACACTTTCACTTTCATTGCTTTATGGAGGAGGGAATTTTTGAAGGCATTGTTCTGACATTGATTGGTTTTTAATTGTTGGATTTATGGGTTTGGAGTTCAGAGGGCATGGTTGCATTTCTTTTCCATGGGGATGGTCTTAATCCCTGTCTCCTGTACAATGTCATGAACCTCCATCCATAGTTCATCAGGCACTCTATCAGATCTAGTCTCTTAAATCTATTTCTCACTTCCACTGTATAATCATAAGGGATTTGATTTAGGTCATACCTGAATGGTCTAGTGGTTTTCCCTAATGATCTGAGCCACAGTCAGCTCCCGGTCTTGTTTTTGCTCACTGTATAGAGCTTCTCCATCTTTGGCTGCAAAGAATATAATCAATCTGATTTCAGTGTTGACCATCTGGTGATGTCCATGTGTAGAGTCTTCTCTTGTGTTGTTGGAAGAAGGTGTTTGCTATGACCAGTGCGTTCTCTTGGCAAAACTCTATTAGCCTTTGCCCTGCTTCATTCCGTATTCCAAGGCCAAATTTGCCTGTTACTCCAGGTGTTTCTTGACTTCCTACTTTTGCATTCCAGTCCCCTATAATGAAAAGGACATCTTTTTTGGGTGTTAGTTCTAAAAGGTCTTGTAGGTCTTCATAGAACCGTTCAACTTCAGCTTCTTCAGCGTTACTGGTTGGGGCATAGACTTGGATTACTGTGATATTGAATGGTTTGCCTTGGAAACAAACAGGTATCATTCTGTCGTTTTTGAGATTGCATCCAAGTACTGCATTTCAGATAAGAAATGCAAAAAAGCAAAATGGCTGTCTCGGGAGGCCTTACAAATAGCTGTGAAAAGAAGAGAAGTGAAAAGCAAAGGAGAAAAGGAAAGATATAAGCATCTGAATGCAGAGTTCCAAAGAATAGCAAGAAGAGATAAGAAAGCCTTTCTCAGCGATCAATGCAAAGAAATAGAGGAAAACAACAGAATGGGAAAGACTAGAGATCTCTTCAAGAAAATTAGAGATATCAAGGGAACATTTCATGCAAAGATGGGCTCGATAAAGGACAGAAATGGTATGGACCTAACAGAAGCAGAAGATATTAAGAAGAGGTGGCAAGAATACATGGAAGAACTGTACAAAAAAGATCTTCACGACCAAGATAATCACGATGGTGTGATCACTCACCTAGAGCCAGACATCCTGGAATGTGAAGTCAAGTGGGCCTTAGAAAGCAACACTATGAACAAAGCTAGTGGAGGTGATGGAATTTCAGTTGAGCTATTTCAAATCCTGAAAGATGATGCTGTGAAAGTGCTGCACTCAATATGCCAGCAAATTTGGAAAACTCAGAAGTGGCCACAGGACTGGAAAAGGGCAGTTTTCATTCCAATCCCAAAGAAAGGCAATGCCAAAGAATGCTCAAACTACTGCACAGTTGCACTCATCTCACATGCTAGTAAAGTAATGCTCAAAATTCTCCAAGCCAGGCTTCAGCAATATGTGAACTGTGAACTTCCAGATGTTCAAGCTGGTTTTAGAAAAGGCAGAGGAACCAGAGGTCAAATTGCCAACATCTGCTGGATCATGGAAAAAGCAAGAGAGTTCCAGAAAATCATCTATTTCTGCTTTATTGACTCTACCAATGCCTTTGACTGCCTGGATCACAATAAACTGTGGAAAATTCCAAAAGAGATGGGAATACCAGACCAGCTGACGTGCCTCTTGAGAAACCTATATGCAGGTCAGGAAGCAACAGTTAGAACTGGACATGGAACAACAGACTGGTTCCAAATAGGAAAAGGAGTACGTCAAGGCTATAGACTGTCACCCTGCTTATTTAACTTCTATGCAGAGTATATCATGAGAAACGCTGGGCTGGAAGGAACACAAGCTGGAATCAAGATTGCCGGGAGAAATATCAATAACCTCAGATATGCAGATGACACCACCCTTATGGCAGAAAGTGAAGAGGAACTAAAAAGCCTCTTGATGAAAGTGAAAAAGGAGAGTGAAAAAGTTGGCTTAAAGCTCAACATTCAGAAAACGAAGATCATGGCATCTGGTCCCATCACTTCATGGGAAATAGATGGGGAAAATAAGCTTACCGACACTCAAAGCCTTGTCTCAGTGTCTGCTTCTGGGGGAACTTCAAATATGACAGGGGTTGTAGGTGTACAGCGGGTGGGTATGAAAAATCATGAGACTGGACTCATGTACAGTTGAGAAATTTAACTCGTGAAGTTAAATTGCTCAGCTTGGACTCCTATGTTCATTGCAGCAGTGTTCATAATAGCCAAGACATGGAAACAACCTAAGTGTCTGGCATTGGATGAAAATAGACAAAGAAGAAATATATATAATGTTATATATATGTATATATATTGTATATAATATGGTATATATGCATATTGAAATATTATTCAGTTATGAGAAAGAAGGAAAACTTGCCATTTGTAGCAACAGAAACCTTGCCAATTGTTACAACAGGACCTTGAGGCCATTTATGCTAAGTGAAATAAATCAGACACCAACAGACAAATACTGCATGATCTCACTTATGTGGGGAATCTAAGAAAGCTGAACTCATAAACAGAGTAGAGTGGTGGTTACCAGGAATTGATGGAGGGGAAAATAATGTGAGAGATATTGGCCAAAGGTTTTCCAGGTGGCTCAGCAGTATAGGGACTTCCCTGGTGGCTCAGAGGTAAAACGTCTGCCTACAATGCGGGATCCCTGGGTTGGGAAGATCTCCTGGAGAAGGAAATGGCAACCCACTCCAGTATTCTTGCCTGGAAAATCCCACAAACAGAGGAGCCTGGTAGACTACAGTCCATGGGGTCTCAAAGAGTCAGACACAACTGAGTGACTTCACTACTTCACAGCAGTACAGAATCCGCCTGCCAACGTAGCAGATGTGGGTTTGATCACTGGGTTGGGAAGATCCCCTGGAAAAGGAAATAGAAACCCACTTCAGTATTCTTGCCTGGGAAATCCCATGGACAGAGGGATTCTGGATGGCTACAGTCCATGGGGTCTCAAAAGTGTTGGGCATGACTTAGTGACTAAAACAAACAAAAAAAAATTGTACATCAACATCACTGATACCTAAAATGTCGATGTTCACTCTTGCCGTCTCGTGTTTGAATACTTCCAATTTACCTTGATTCATGGACCTAATATTCCAGGTTCCTATGCAATATTGTTCTTTACAGCGTTGAACTTATTTTCACCACCAGACACATCCATAACTGGGTGTTGTTTCCACTTTGGCTCAGCCTCTTCATTCCTTTTGTAGCTATCTCTCTGCTTTTCTCCTTTACTTTGCTGACAACAAGTCTGTATAGTCACAGCTATAGTTTTTCCAGTAGTCATGTACAGATGTGAGAGCTGGACAATAAAAAATGCAGAGAGCCGAAGAATTGATACCTTCAAACTGTGGTACTGGAGAAGACTCTTGAGAGTCTTCTAGTTGATCAAGGAGATCAAACCAGTCAATCTTAAAGGAAATCAACCTTGACTATTCATTGGAAGGACTGATGCTGAAGATGAAGCTCCAGTATTTTGGCCACCTGATGCGAAGAACTGACTCACTGGAAAGGACCCTGATGCTGGGAAAGATTGAAGACAGGAGCAGAAGGGGACGCTGAGGATGAGATGGTTGGATGGCATCACTGACTCAATGGACATGAGTTTGAGCAAACTCCGGGAGTTGGTGACAGAGAAGCCTGGTGTGCTGCAGTCAATGGGGTCGCAAAGAGTCAGACACAACTGAGCAACTGAATAACATCAAAATGATGCACTTCTTCCTTTCCCCTTTGAGAGCAGGGTATAGAGGGCCCACCTTCCTTGGGGCAGCAGCCTTGTCCAGCACCTGCTAGGCCCTGAGGGTCATTGGGAGGAATGGATGGAGTGAGGTGTGCATTTGGGACCACCATCCAAAAAAAGAAATTGTCATTAGTCCTTTCCCACTTGTTTTTGCCATCAGATCCTGTGGGCTGGAGTAGCAGACCCTGGGGTCTCCAGTTTCCTGGAGGGAAAAACCCTGTGGGTGTTTCCAGCCTGAGCCCTGGGGGGCTCGTTAGTGTCTGGGGACCCCCTGGGACAGCAGCTCCAGGGACCCCCTGTATAACAGGACCCTGGCCCTCAGCCCCTCCTCTCTCAGGCAGTAAGCAGACAGTGGTGTTGGCAGGCACCGTGGGAGCCTCCCTCGGCCATGGTGAGTGTGGATTCAGGGCCCCTGCCTGTCTGGAGAAGCTACACCACAGCCCTGACGGGCACGCACAGGCATGTGAGCAGACAGTAGAAGGAGGGTGGGGCTCACGCATGCACTAGGGGTGCAAAATGCACACACGTGTACCCTGCAGGTGGCAGGCATGCACATGCACACACACGAATCCAGAAGCTTCGTAGGCACAAAGGCACACGTACACATCGAGGGTCAGTTAGTGGTGAAGGCTCAGTGGTGACAGGGTAGCAGTTCCAGTATCGAGGAGGCTTCCTGGTAGAAAAGGAAAGAGTCCAGGTCCCAGTTCTATGTGTTCCTCGGCTCTCACCCTCACCATGGGGCTGGCATGGGCATGCCCCTGAGCTCAGGGCTTTGTTGTTGCTGTTGTTTAGTCACTAAGTCGTGTCTGGCTCTTTTTGACCCCATGGACTGTAGCCTTCCAGGCTCCTCTGTCCATGGGATTCTCCAGGCAAGCATACTGAAGTGGGTTGCCATTTCCTTTTCCACGGGATCTTCCCGACCCCTGGATCGAACCCTCGTCTCCTGCGTTGGCAGGTGGGTTCTTTACCATCTGAGCCTCCTGGGGAGTCCTAAGCTCAGAACTTTCTGGGTCCCAACTCTCCCATGAAACAAGCAACTCGCCTGGAGATATGTCCATGGGTACAACTGTCATGGGTTCCAGTTATGCAAATAAGACAATGTCTAGCCCTGTAACCTGATGTCTTTTTTGGCCAGGCACTCTCACCTGTCATAATTGGAAAACAGACTTTGGACATGTTGAAGCAAATTCAAAGTCACAGCTTCTCAGCTGCTGCAGGGTTAAATTGCAGCTACATTTAGGGCTTCTGTCTTTTTTTTTTTTAATGTCTTTTTATTTTTGGCTCTGCTGGGTCTTCCATGCGTTACGCAGGTTCTCTCTCTTATTGGGGCAAGTGGGGGCTACTCTCTGTTGTGGTGCTTGGGCTTCTCACTCTTGTGGCGCACAGGCTGTAATTGCAGGGGCTTCAGTAGTTGCAACACTCAGATTCAGTGGTTGTGGCTCCTGGGCTTAGTTGATCCACAGCATATGGGATCTTCCCGGAACAGGGATTGAACCTGTGTGCCCTGCACTGGCAGGCAGATTCTTATCCACTATGCCACCAGGGAAATCCCAGGTCTTCCAGAAAGAAATAAGAGTAGACCAGGGTGGCTTGTTTCAGCTTGGAAAAGATCCCAAATCCACCCTTGAAAAAAACTAGGACATCAGTCAAGAAAATGCATGCGGTAGAGGCAACATCGGAGAAGGCAGTGGCACCCCACTCCAGTACTCTTGCCTGGCAAATCCCATGGATGGAGGAACCTGGTAGGTTGCAGTCCATGGGGTCGCTAAGAGTCGGACATGACTGAGTGACTTCACTTTCACTTTTCACTTTCATGCATTGGAGAAGGAAATGGCAACCCACTCCAGTGTTCTTGCCTGGAGTATCCCAGGGACGGGGGAGCCTGATGGGCTGCTGTCTATGGGGTTGCACAGAGTCGGACATGACTGAAGCAACTTAACAGCAGCAGCAGCAGAGGCAACATCCCCATATTGCCTGCACTGTGCTTAGAACAGTAACCGCAAGGAGAAACAGGGAGGTAGAAGGAGTGACTGAGAGGGAGGAAGGAGGTGAGGGCAAGGACGTAATTGAGCATGTCTTGTGAGTCACAGTGAGGACCCTGACTTTTCACTAAGTGCTGTGGGAGCCATGGGGGATTCTGAGCAGAGGACGGAGATGACCTGACTGAGGGGTTCCCAGGTGCCCTCTGGCCGCTGTGGGAAACCAGAATGTGGGGGACAGGGGTGACGGCCAGGAGATCCAGGACAAGGTGGCTGAGCTGGACTGATGATGAGTGTGGGCCATGGAGGTGGTGAGAGGAGGCCGATCCTGGACAGATGTTCAGGTGGAGCCCGCAGAATTTCCTGGCAGGTTAGATGAGGGTGTGGGAGAAAGAGGAGGGTGGAGAAGCTGGCAAAGGTGTATCAGGAGGACAGAGAGGGACCAGTCCAGCCAGGAGCAGAGGGGACTCTGATTATCTCAGGGAATGCTAGGGTGGACACGGGCAGAGCAGGGCGGGGTCATGCGGACAGTTGGCAGGCACCTCTCCATCCTCATCATGGACGTGGCATCTGCCTAGTTCAGAGGGAAGCAAGAGCAAAGACTGGGTTCCTTGCAAGCTGGGACAAGCCTCTCTGGCCCATCCCCAGCCCTCAAGGTGAGATCTGAAAACAAAGTGGGGAAATATATTCCAGAGCAACTGAGCATCGAACGTCAACAAGTTCTTTTCTTTCATCTTCTTTTCGATAGTTTCTTTACAATGTTGAGTTAGTTCCTTGTGTACAGCAATGTGAACCAGCCATAGGTATACATATATCCCCCCACCTTTTTTTTTTAGATTTCCTTCCCATTTAGGTCACCACAGAGCACTGAGTAGAGTTCTCTGTGCTATAGAGTAGGCTCTCATTTGTTACCTATTTTATGCATGCGTGCCAGGTCACTTCAGTCGTGTCTGACTCTTTGTGACCCACCCCACAGACTATAGCCCGCCAGGCTCCTCTGTCCATGGGATTCTCCAGGCAAGAATACTGGAGTGGGTTGCCATGCCCTCCTCCAGAGGATCTTCCCCACTCAGGGATCAAAGCTGTGTCTCTTAACATCTCCTGCATTGGCAGGAGGGTTCTTTACCACTAGTGCCAGCTGGAAAGCCCATTTTATACATAGTAGTGTTTATATGTCAGTCCCAATCTCCCAACTCAACCCATCTCTCCTTCCCCACCCAATGTCCATACACTTGTTCTCCTCATCTGTGTCTCCATTTCTGCTTTGCAAATAGGTTCATTTATACCATTTTTCTAGATTCCACATATATGTTAATATACAAAGTTTTTCTTTCTGATATTTCACTCTGTATGACAGTCTGTAGGTCCATCCACATGTCTGCAGATGGCACAATTTCTTTCCTTTTTCATGACCAAGTAATATTCCATTGTATATATGTGCCACATCTTCCCTATCCATTCCTCTGTGGATGGACATCCAGGCTGCCTCCATGTCTCGGCTAATCTAAATGGTGCAGCAATAAACACTGAGGTGCATGTATCTTTTGGAATTATGGTTTTCTCTGGGTATATGCCCAGAAGTAGGATTTGCTGGGTCATAAGGGCTTCCCTGATGGCTCAGTAAAGAATCTGCCTGCAATGCAGGAGACCTGGGTTGGATCCCCGGGTTAGGAAGATCCCCCAGAGGGGGGCATGGCAACCCACTCCAGTATTCTTTTGTGGAGAATCCCCATGGACAGAGGAACCTGGTGGGCTACAGTCCATGGGGTCACAAAGAGTCGGATACAACTGAGTGACTATGAGCGACTAAGCACAGCACAGCACATGGGCTTCCAAGGCAGCTCAGATAGTAAAGAATCTGCCTGCAATGTAGGAGACCCAGGTTAGATCCCCTGGAGAAGGGAATAGATATCCACTCCAGTATTCTTGCCTGGAGAAATCTGTGGACAGAGAAACCTGGTAGCTACAGTCCGTGGGATCACAAAGAGTTAGACACGACCGAGCGACTAACACTTTCATTTTCACTTTCATGGTAGTTCTATCAACAAGTCCTTTTCTGACTATCTTATGTAAAATTGCAGCCTGCTCAGACCTCTCAATTACCCACTAAGTTCTCTGCTTTCTCTTTTTAGAGAACCTCACTTATTTAGTTATCAAGTTTGTTGCTTATTTCCTGATTCACTTCCTTAGAGCCTTTTGCTCCTCCCAAGCTGGGATCTCTGTCTAGTTCCCTGCTATGTCCTCCATGCCGAGAGCAATGCCTGGCAGAGAACTGATGCTCCATGAATGTGTGTAGCATGGAAGGTGAGCCTACAAAACTCACAGCAGCCCTTAAAGCTCAGCCTCTGGAGACAGACTCCAGACTTCAAATCTTGGTACCATCACTGTGAGAATGTGAACAGTGATCCCCTCTATGCTCTGCTTCCCCAGCAGTGAAAGCCAAGAATAGTAATCCCAGCTATCCTTGCCAGGAGCCTGAGACCAAAGGATTCTTAACATTGTTCAGAGAATCGTAATATTATCTGTGATCTCAGAGGATCAATTTTCACTTTGACAGATGATGCTCAGGGAGAAAGCTGGCTACCCAGGCTCACACTGCTCCCAGTTAGTGAAGGTGCCAGCATTCATATACAGTCTTGTCTGATTCCAGAGCTCAATTTTGTTGTCTCAGCACATCACTGTCTTGAGCATAAGATTTCTGCTTTATGTAATGGACTTTTGGTCAGGTAGTGACCTCTCCATCACTGGAGGCATGCAAGTAGAGGCTGGCTAATTTAGCTAGAGGAGACTTCTACACTGAGTGCATATTGAGGGATGTTTCCTTTCCAATTGCCCTCTTTATGAGGCCCAAGAAAAGCTGACATTCCTGGAGAAATGTTAATACCATGAAGGACCCCTTCCTATAGGACAATTACAGCTAGGAGTCCATCAACCTGGTCTTAACTCCTCTCTCTAAAAAGCATCACCTCACTCTGGAACATTTCTTTAATGCGCTTAGATGCCCACACATACTTCCTGTGATCTTCCAAAAAGGTCTACCTCATGGCTTGCCCAGGATAAAGAATCCGCCTGCCAATGCAGGAGACACGAGAATCGGGTTTGATGCAACAGACAAGGGTTTGATCCCTGGGTCAGGAAGATCCCCTGGAGGAGGAAATGGCAGCCCACTCCAGTATTCTTGCCTGGAACATTCCATGGACAGAGGAGCCTGGTGGGCTACAGTCCACAGGGTCACAAAAAGTAGGACATGACTGAGGGACTGAGTATACAGGGTTTGCTAGGGAGCCAAGTCATCTACTTATTTGAAGTTTTTACTAGATATTTTCTCCTCAGATCGTATATTGAAAATATTCATCACAAATGGTGTTAGCATATTTTGTGTTCCAAAGGGAACCTCTTTATCTCTACTCTTGTGTGTTAGTTGCTCAATCGTGTCCAACTCTTTGTGACCCCATAGATTGTATCTCGCCAGGCTCCTCTGTCCATGGAATTCTTCAGGCGAGAGTACTGGAGTGGGTTGCCATTCCCTTCTCCAGGGGATCTTCCCGACCTAGGGATAGAATTCCTGCACTGCAGGCAGATTCCTTACCATCTGAGCTTTGTGTTTCAAAGGGAACCTCTTTATCTCTACCCTTAGCTCCTTTTTTTCTGAACCAGATTGATTAAACTTCTTTAAGAACAATAAAAATACTTACCCAGAGGAAAAAGAATCCCTCCAAAAAATTTTATTTCTTCTATTTACAAAAATCCCCACTTGATTCAGAAAAATTGGGACATACAAAAAAGAATGGAAAATACATGCATTAGTAGTAAGTCAATTGGGATCCAACTGTTTTGTTTCCCATTTCTCATCAAACACATACATGAAAATTCTTCTCTTGTCATCAATGATTCTGAGACGTGACTTTAATGATAGTCCATCTTCTCGTCTATTAAAGTTTTAGCTTTTTCCCCCCCTTAATGATTTGTAAGGGCATTTTATTGAACAATTAGGTTGTTCTTTCTCTCTTTTTTTTAAACTTTAAATAATGCTACTATGTGGAGAAGGCAATGGCACCCCACTCCAGTACTCTTGCCCGGAAAATCCCATGGATGGAGGAGCCTGGCAGGCTGCAGTCCATAGGGTTGCTAAGAGTCAGACATGACTGAGCGACTTCACTTTCACTTTTCACTTTCATGCACTGGAGAAGGAAATGGCAACCCACTCCAGTGTTCTTGCCTGGAGAATCCCAGGGACGGGGGAGCCTGGTGGGCTGCCGTCTCTGGGGTCGCACAGAGTCGGACACGACTGAAGCGACTTAGCAGCAGCAGCAATGCTACTATGAACATCCTTGTACCTGGAAGTCAGAGAATTTCTTTTTAAAAAAAAAAATATTCATTTGTTTGGCTGTGCTGGGTCTTAGTTACAGCACGCAGGATCTGTCATCTCTGTTGTGGAATGTGGAATGCTTAGTTGAGGCATGCGGGATCTAGTTGTCTGACCAGGAATAGAACCTGGGCCCCCTGCATTGGAAGCGAGGAGTTTTACCCACCGGACCACCAGGGAAGTCCCAGGTAATTTTTCTTTTATTTAAATTATATGTTTGTTTATTTATTTTTGGGCTCTGCTGGGTCTTCATTGCTGTGCACAGGCTTTTCTCTAGTTGTGGCAAGTGGGGGCTACTCTCTATGTGCAGGGTGGAGCCTCTAGGACGCCTGGGCTCCAGTAATTGTGGTAAGTGGGCTTAGTTGCTCTGTGACATGTGGGATCTTCCCGGATCAGGGATGGAACCCAAGTCCACTGTACTGACAGGCAATTCTTAACCACTGGACCACCAGGGAAATTCCCCAGATAATTTATTTTCGAGAAAATATTTAGAAGGAGAATTATAGAACCAAAATAAGATTTCAGATATATAAACAAATTGTATTCTCCTGCAACCAACAATGCAAAGAGGTAGAGGGCCTAGTTTTACTCACGCTCATTAGCACCCGCCTCTCATTTTCTTCTTCAGTCTTTGTCAATTTGATAATTAAAAAAAAATGCTATTTAGGTCTTCTGCCCATTTTTTGAGTGGATTGTTTGTTTTTCTTGATATTGAGCCGTATGAGCTGTTTGTATATTTTGGAAATAAAGCTCTTGTCAGTTTCATCGCTTGCAGATATTTTCTCCCATTCTATAGGTTGTCTTTTTGTTTATGATTTCCTTTTCTGTGCAAAAGAGGAACTGAAGAGTTTCTAGAGTCACAGCCTTTTCTAGTTTGTTTTTTGCCTATATATTTGTTTAACAATGTTTTGTGATATTCAGAAATTACACTTTTTTAGTGGTCATAATCCAATTACTTTTTTCCTCTGTGAAGTCTTCCAGGTAATTGAATTTCTACAAGTCTCACTATATAAGGGCCCTGATGTTCTTTCTGATTTAGTTTAATTTGCAATAAAGGAGCCTTTTTCTGGGTATGCTCTGGGTATCTCTTCCAGTGTACCTTTTCTTAGATCTAGATTCCCCCTGATCCCCCATCCCTGCACAGCACAGCATGTGGGATCTTATTCCACAGATCAAGGGATTGAACTGGAGCCCCTGAATTGGCAGAGGCTAGACTGCCAGGGAAGACCCCCTAGATCTAGATTTCTTAAGTGGAGTCTGAGATTCTTAAGTTGGAATTTCATTTTGCTTTAGTTTTTGAAGATTTCAAGTCAGGCTTTGCTTTTTTTTTTCATAGTGTGAATTCCTCAGAGGACCTCATTGGAATTTTCCTAAGTTGAATATTCGTTTAGTTTTATTTGTGCTGGATCAGGAGTTGGCAACTATAGCGTGCATGTGTCTTTGAGTGCTCAGTCATGTCCGACTCTGCAACCCTGTGGACTGTAGCCCACCAGGCTCCTCTGTCCAAGGAATTTTCCAGGGAAGAATACTGGAGCGGGTTGCCATTTCTACTCCAGGGGATCTTCCTGACCCAGGGATCGAACCCCTATCTGCTGTGTCTCCTGCAGGTGGATTCTTTACCACTGAGCCACCTGGGACACCCGGCAAACTATAGTCAGAGGGCCAAATCTGGCCCCCTGTCTGTTTTTGTAATAAAGTTTTATTTAAACATTCAGGGACACTCGTGTATACATTGTCCATGTCTGCTTTTACACTAGATGGGCAGAGTTGAGCAGTCATGACAGAGACTGTACAACCCAAATGGCCTGAAATATTCACTCTCTGGTCCTTTACAGAAAACGTTTGCACCCCTGTGCTTGATCAATATGACTGCCTGCTTCCTGGTCTTCCTTTCTTCATGAAAAATGGGCAACCATTTCTCACTGTCTTTTGCACCTGTTAAGTTCTTCGATGGTCCTGACTAGTCTTTTCTTTATGAACAGAATGTCTTTGGACGCGATCAAGCACATTTTTGTTGCTTTTCTCTACTTATATATCTTTAGAACTAAAATTTAAAATGCATTTTTCACAAATTAAAATTTCAACAAACTTCTAAAACGTTTAAAGAATCATTCTCAATTTCTCTTGACCAATTGCTGCAGATGAGTAATTTCAGTGGCGCAGCTATTTCTTCTCTTCTAAGAGTCACTGAAATGGCAACCCACTCCAGTATTCTTGCCTGGAGAATTCCATGGACAGAGGAGCCTGGCGGGTGAAAGTCCGTGTCGCAGAGTCGGACACGACTGAGCAACTTTCACTTCACTTCACTTCGAGGGTCACTGGCTTGCAGGTTACCCCAAGTGCCACTAGATGGCGAATAAATCAGCCCTCTTCTCTCCAGGACCCCCAGTCATGGGAGTCTCTTGAATTGGTGTTTTGAAATGTGCTTCCCTCCAAACGAATTAACTCTTGATAAGCAGGGAAGGATTACATTAGGACCATTTTCCAAACGAGTGCAAAATACTCAGAAACATTCCAATATAGATTATATGCATTTTCTGGGCTTGCAAGTTAATTGATTGTAAAATAATAAAACTATCACCAATCCAGTATTTAAATTTTTTTCTATTTATTTATGGCAGTGTTGAGTTTTCATTGCTACACTTGGGCTTTCCCTAGTTGCTGCGAGCAGGGGCTACTCTCCAGCTGCAGTGCGTGGGCTTCCCTTGGCGGTGGCTTCTCTTGTTTCAGAGCACAGGCTCTAGGGCATGCAGGCTTCAGTAATTGTAGTACACAGGCTTAGTTGCCTCATGGCATGTGGAATCCTTCCAGACTAGGGAGAAGGAAATGGCACCCCACTCCAGTACTCTTGCCTGGAAAATCCCATGGACAGAGGAGCCTGGTAGGCTGCAGTCCCTGGGGTCGTGAAGAGTTGAACACGACTGAGCGACTTCACTTTCCCTTTTCACTTTCATGCATTGGAAAAGGAAATGGCAACCCACTCCAATGTTCTTGCCTGGAGAATCCCAGGGACAGAGGAGCCTGGTGGGCTGCCGTCTATGGGGTCGCACAGAGTTGGACACGACTGAAGCGACTTAGCAGCAGCAGCAGCAGTGCACAGGCTTAGTTGCCTCATGGATGTGGAATCCTTCCAGACTAGGGATCGAACCTGTGTTCCCTGCATAGGCAGGCAAATTCTTAACCACTGGACCACTAGGGAAATCCCAGGATTTTTACTAATGCTTCATTATTTGAATTAAAATGGTTAAAAATTTTACAGGAATTCCCGGGTGATTTAGTGGTTAGGACTCTGTGCTTCCACTACAGGGGACATGGGTTTGATTCCTGGTCCAGGAACTAAGATCCTGAATGCTGTGAAGCATGGCAAAAAAAAGAAAAAAGTCAATAATTTCAGAGTTATTTTCCATTTAATTAACACAGAAGTATTTATCAGCACAAGGCCTGGATCTGAAATACTGTTAGGGGGCCCATGAAATTGTGTAAATTTTTAAGATCAGAAGAAATAAATAAGCTCTTAGGGTGAGAATTATATTCATCTTTACATCAATACAGTGCTAAAAATGTAAAAATTTTGAATTTTTATGAAATTTAAATAAATTAAAAAGTTGGTTTTATTTAATTTGATAAATTAAATTTTATTTAAATAAAAATTAGAAATAAAATTTACATAAAAATAAAAAACAATTTTTTTCTTTGGCTATGTCTCATGGCTTGCAGATCTTAGTTCTTCAACTAGGGATCAAACCTGGGTCTCCTGCAATGGAATCAAGGAGTCCTAACCATTGGGCAGCCAGGGAATTCCTCCCCCTTTTTAAAAATAATTTTCAGGAATTCCCTGGTAGTCCAGTGCTTAGAACTTGGTGCTTTTACTGCTGAGGGCCCCAGATTCAATCCTTGGTTGAGGAACTAGAATCCCACAAGCCTTGAGGCTTGGCCAACCCCACCCCCGCCAAACAAACAAAAACCCCCAAAAGCAATTTTTATGGAGGAAGGCAAAAATGCCTAGGGACCATGGAAGACATTATATAGCCTTGGGTATCAAATTTTCTAAAAGTATTACTTTGTTCATTTCAGATATCAGTGTTACAGGCTTTGCCTTTCTTGGGTATCCTTTTCACATGGATAGTAGAAGATTCTATAAATTCCTAGCCCACATCCCTTGGCCACAATTTCCTGTCTTACCTGTCAGACTGAATTCCCTGTACATGTGGCAGGTGTGGAAATCCTGGGAGATTAATGCCTCCTGGTAGAAATTCTTGAGCAAGATGATTGGGGATTGGTGAATAAACAGCCCAGTTCCCTCACTACCCCTCAAGGACCTCCAGGTGGAATTGAATTGTAGTAATGCTCCTGAAGAAAGTCACTGGCCTCCCAGCTCTACAAGGATTGAGGCACAGACCACTGCAGTCACTGACCTTCAACACACCCTGAAAGGAGTTCAGGGTGGGGATCAGGAATGAAAGTCTTTGTGTTCTGGGAAAACTGGCAGAACAGCTCTTCAGATAATTAGATTTTCAGGATAGATTTTTTTTTTTTTTTTTTCAGGAGAGATTTTTATGAGCCCAATTTATTGCATCACCGACTCAATGGACATGAACTTGAACAAACTCTGGGAGATAGTGAAGGACAGGGGAGCTTGGTGTGCTGCAGTCCATGGGGTCACAGAATCATATACAACTTAGTGACTGAACAACAACAGAGTTTCTTGCATCTTCCCAAAATTAGAAAAGCACTAAAATCAATAAGATATCTGCTCCTTGCGACTAGCAGCAACCTTCTACTGAGGTGCATGCTTGATTGCACTTCCCCCTTCTCCAAAATCTGACTCCCCTGCTCTCCACTGCACCCTCCCACACCCCCCACTTCCAAGCAGTTGCTCAGAGCTCTCTGAGAGGCTGTCTCCTAAGCTTTGACGTGTTAGTCACTCAGTCATGTCTGACTCTTTGAAACTCCATGGACTATATAGCCTGCCAGGCTCTTCTGTTCATGGAATTCTCCAGGCAAGAATACTGGAGTGGGTAGCCATTCCATTTTGCAGGGGATCTTACCCACTCAGGGATCGAACCTGGGTCTCCCGCATTGCAGGCGGATTCTTTACTGTCTGAGCCACCAGGGCAGCCCTCTCTCAAGCTTTAGTGCTCAGTAAGTCCCCAACTTAAACTGAAACTAACAGCTCTCATGTTGCGTGTTTTTATTTCAGTCAACATCTTGATAATACACCTTTTATGGTCTGTCTCCCTTCACCATTCCACCACCCAAGTCTTTGGAGATAAATTACTTGCTTTTGAATCCTTGCCTCAGGATCTGTTTCTAGGGGAATTCAGACTAGCACCCTGAAGTTCTTACCCCTTCTCTCTGCCCCAGATATTGTAATTTGCTCCTTATAAGGTTCTTGTGATTTTCTTTTTAAAATTTTTTTGATCAAGAACTTTTTTGTTTTATTTTATTAAAAAAAATTCCCCCCCTAGTTTTTGGCCATGTGTGGCATGTGGGATCTAATTGTTTGATGAGGGATCAAATCCGTGCTTCAGTGGAAGCATGATGTCTTCATCACTGGACAGGCAGGGATGTCCCTCTTCTCTTTTCTTTTTTTGATTGAAATATATTTGACTGTGTAATTTTAAGGTGTATCCTATATTGATATATTGTAAATATAATTACCATTGTAGCCAGGCTTCCTAGGTGGCCCTAGTGGTAAAGAACCTGCCTGCCAATGCAGGACATATAAGAGATGTGGGTTCGACCTTGAGGTTGGGAAGATCCCTTGGAGAAGGAAATGGTAAGCCTCTCCAGTATTCTTGCCTGAGGAATCCCATGGACTGAGCAACCTGCAGGGCTGCAGTCCACAGGGTTGCAAAGGGCTGGACGTTACTGAAGCGACTTGGCACAGAGGCACCATTGTAGCCATAGCAGCATCTCTTATCATGTCACATAATTCTCATTGCTTTTTTATGGTGGGAATAATTAAGATCTAAGCTTCCCTGACAATGCAGGAGACCTGGGTTCAATCCCTGGGTTGGGAAGTTTCCCTGGAGAAGGAAATGACAACCCACTGCAGTATTCTTGCCTGGGAAATCCCATGGACAGAGGAACCTGGAGGGCTACACTCCAAAGGGTCACAAAAGAGTCAGACACGACTTCACAACTGAACAACAATTAAGATCTAGCCTCTTAACAACTTAGATGTTTATAATATAAAATGGTCTATATTCACTATGCTATGTATTAGATCTCTAGGACTTATTTCCTGATAGTTGCAAGTTTGTATACTTTAAACATCATGTCTCCAATTCCCCACCCACCCCCCAGCCCCTGGTAATGACCATTTTATTATTTATCCCTAACTCCCACTTATATATATATGTTTTTTTTTTAAAGTTTGACTTTTATGTTCTACAAATAAGTGAGGTCATACAGTATTTTTCTTTCCCTATCTGATATCACACTTAGCATTATGTTCTCAAAGTCCATTCATATTGTCAAATGGCAATATTTCCTTCTTTCTCATCTCTGAATCATATTCCGATGTGTATATATACCACTCGTCCTTTTTCATTCATTTGTTAATGGGCACCCAAGTTATTTCCATACCTATGATTTTCTTGTCTATTGTAGAGCTGCTAGCTGTGTGATATTAGGAAAACCATGACCTCATTTCTTGTTTATTTATTTTTACTATTTATTTATTTGACTGCATTGGATCTTAGTTGCAGCATGCTGAATCTTCGTTGCTGTGTGGGGGCTCTGTAGTTGCTGTCTGCCGGCTCTGTAGTTGTGTCGCTGGGACTCCAGAGTTCTGGGACTCAGAAGTTGCCTTGCACCACTTATGGGCTTAGCTGCTGCCCAACATACGGGATCTTATTTTCCCAACCAGCGACGACAACTGCGTCCCCTACATTGCAAGGCGGATTCTTAACTACTGGACTACCAGGGAGGTCCCACAATGGCCTCATTTCTGTCCCTCTTTCCTTTTTTTTTCGTAAAACAGGGATGATTATCCTTTCTCACTGGCACATGATGTTTAGCGGAGCCTTACTGAATTGTCCTATTCCATTTCCTCTGCTTTCTCCTGCCAGGTTCCTGAGAAGCAGCAGGAAAATGCCACCTGGCTGGTGACAGAGTTTTTGCTGGTGGGTTTCTCCAACCTCCCAGACCTGAGAACCACCCTCTTTGCACTGTTCTTCCTCACATACCTGGTTACCCTCAGCGGCAACGTGACCATCATCACCGTCATCCACGCGGACCGGACCCTGCACACGCCCATGTACCGCTTCCTGGCGGCGCTGTCCCTCTCCGAGACCTGCTACACGCTGGTCACCATCCCCAACATGCTGGCTCGTCTGTGGATGGAGAACCAGGCCATCTCTATCTCTGGCTGTCGGGCTCAGATGTTCTTCTTCCTGGGCCTGGGATGCAGTCACTGCTTCCTCCTCACTCTGATGGGTTACGACCGCTACGTGGCCATCTGCCGCCCTCTGCGCTATTCGGTGATCATGAGACCCACGGTTTGCCTCTGTCTGGGAGCCCTGGTTTTCTGCTCCGGCTTCTCGGTGGCCTCCATCGAGACAAGCCTGATCTTCTCCTCGCGCTTCTGCCGCAGCAACCGGGTGGAGCACTTCTTCTGCGACATCGCCCCCGTCCTGAAGCTCAGTTGCACGGAAAGTGTCAGCAAAGCGCTGGCCATCTTCTTCCTGAGTATCCTCGTGGTATTAATCTCCTTCCTCCTTATCCTCCTCTCCTACGCCTTCATCGTGGCTGCCCTCCTGAGGATCCCCTCGGCCGCTGGCCGGAGCAAAGCCTTCTCCACCTGCGCTGCCCACCTCACCGTGGTCATCGTGCACTTCGGCTGCGCCTCCATCATCTACCTGAGGCCCGAGTCTGGAGGGAACCCAGACCAGGACCGCCTGGTGGCTGTGTTCTACACGGCGGTGACGCCGCTGCTGAACCCGGTGGTGTACACTTTGCGCAATAAGGAGGTGAGGGTGGCTCTGAGGAGGATCCTGGCCCGAAGCCACGTAATTTTAAAATAAACACTCCCTGGGACTTTCTGGTGATCCAGTGGCTAAGCCGCAGCACTCCCAATTCAGAGGGCCCGGGTTCCATCCCTGGTCAATGAGCTAGATCCCACATGTCAGCAACTAAGAATTCATTTCCAGCTGTGGTGCTCGAAATGAGCACCCTTGGACAGCAAGAAGATCAAACCAGTCAATCCTAAAGGAAATCAACCCTGAATATTCATTGGAAGGACTGATACTGAAGCTTCAGCTTCAGTACTTTGACCACTTGATGCAAATAGATGACTCACTGGAAAAGACCCTGATACTAGGAAAGATTGAAGGCAGAACAAGAAGGGGACAACAGAGGGTGAGATGGTTGGATGGCATCACCAACTCAAGGGACATGAGTTTCAGCAAGCTCCGGGAGATGGTGGAGGACAGGGAAGACTGGTGTGCTGCAGTCCATGGCATCACTAAGAGTGACTGAACAACAGCAACAACAATAACCAAAAAAAAAAAAAAAAAAAAACCTGCATGCTGCAACTAAAGACCTCGTACCACCAAAAATTTTTTTAAAAAAGAAAACAAACAAACAAACAAACAAAAAACCCCCACAAAACACTCTATGTTTTCCCTCTAGCTTTTTCATGAACACCTGCCCCGCCAGATACTCAGTTTCTCTGCCACTCAACTCCCCAAACCGGAAAACAGGTTACTCCCATAACCTTAAATGAAATAGTCTAGGTGAGGCAATTCACAAACAGTGCCTGGGACCCAGCAGAAACTCCATAAAAGCTGCCTTTTCCCTTCATCTTCAATTACAATTTAAAAAGTTGTGATATGAGAGGCAGGCAGTATTAGCAAGAGGGTTTCTTTGTCTTGTAAAAATCTTGGTGCTAAAAGATCTGAAGGCACTTTTGTAGCCAGGCAGAACCGGAAGGAGTAGTGCGGCTCTACTCAGTGTCAGACAACAAGCACACCCTCCTTCTCAGATGCAGAGCATCCCCTCTGAGGTCATAGCTTAATGAGTCATCTGTTCACAGCATCCTGTCCAAACTGTCCTTTGAACTCCAGACTGGTTTCTTGTGGCTGGTGACTCAGAGATTTGAAAAAAAAAAAGACAAAAATTTCCAATCTACATGCAAAATAAATGTTAAAGTCACAGTGAGCCCAAAACCTCAGTGGAAACACACAGAAGTCACTGAATTTAGCAATTCAAATGTTTAGTTAAGCAGGACTTGTGAAGACTCCTACATTGCTATGAGTAAGGTCTTTGTCCCTGGCCCTTGGCTCTGTTCTCTGGGAGGCTCCTTGCAGCCCTCTGTTCCCCATCGCTACTTCTGAAGCTTTCTCATTCCATTTCCTACTGGGATGGTTTTAAGGGCCTCATGGCATAACCCTGGGGCATTGTTTTCTTTTTTTGACCTCACCTCGAGTCTTGCAGGCTCTTAGTTCCTGGAGCCCACAGTGAAAACCACAAGTCCTAGGACTGCGAGGCAACTCCCCAGGGAGTGTACCAGAGAGTCATGATCCTTTGAAGGCCAAGTTCATAATTTCTCTCAAAAATGTAGTAGGTGTCTAGTCTTTTTATCTCAAGGCAGCTCCACGTGCAAGTAATGACAAAGATTTCCCCTGACACAGCTCTTTTGTTTTTCCTTTTCATTTTTTAGACTGTGGCAAAAATACTTACAACATAAAACTATCTTAACTACCCTTATTTATTTATTTAAAAATTGTTTATTTATTCATCTGCATTAGGTCTTAGTCCTGGCATGTGAGATTTTTAAAAAAATATATTTATTTATTTGACTGTGCCAGGTCTTAGTCATAACATGTAGGATCTAGTTTCCTGACCAGGGATTGAACCCAGGCCCCTCTGAATTAGGAGCTCAGAGTCTTATCCACTGGACCACCAGGGAAGTCCCTGCATGTGAGATCTTTAGTTGCAGCATGCACAATCTTTTTTAACTGCAGCAGGTGGGAACTTCCTAGGTGGTGTAGCTGGTAAAGAATCTACCTGCCAATGCAGGAGACACTAATTTGATCTCTGAGTAGGGAAGATCCCCTGGAGTATGAAATGGCAACCTACTCTTGTATTCCTGCCTGAAGAATTCCATGGACAGAGGAGACTGGCAGGCTACAATCCATGGGGTCGAAAAGAGTTGAACACAACTGAGCATGCCTGCACACACATATGTGGGATCTAGTTCCCTGACCAGGGATTGAACCTGGGCCCTCTCTGCATTGAGAGCGCAGAGTCTTAGCCACTGGACCACCAGGGAAGTCCCCATCTTAACTACTTTTAAATGTATGGTATGTGCTAAGTCGCTTCAGTTGTGTTCAACTCTTTGCAACCTTATGGACTGTAGTCTGCCAGGCTTCTCTGTCCAAAGGATTCTCCAGGCAAGAATACTGGAGTGGGTTGCCATATCCTCCTTCAGAGGATCTTCCCAGCCCAGGGATTAAACCTATATCTCTTACATCTCCTGCATTGGCAGGTGGGTTCTTTACCACTAGTGCCATCTGGGTAGCTCAGTGGTATTAAATCCATTTAGAATGTCTTGTCACAATCCCCACCATCCATCTCCAGAGATCCTCATGTCATAAAACTGAAATTCTGTCTCCACGAAACACTAACACCTCATTCCTCCTTGGCCCCCTGCCCCAGCTCTTGGCAACCAACATTCTACCATCTTTTCTTTATGGATCTGACTACTCTAAATTGCTCATAGAACTGGAATGATGCAGTAATATTTGCATTTCTGTGACAGTTATTTCACTGAGCATCATGTCCTCGAGGTTCACCTATCTGCTGTAGTTCTTAAACCCAAATGCTGCCCTCATTTATATCCTGGCTTCTGTGCTTAGCTGTGAGGCATGAGGCTGATGGGGTAACCCAGAGTAAGTGGCTTGAGTTCATTCCCTGTGAACAGAAACTCTGAAATATCAATAGTAGGACCACTGGGAGAGGAGGCTGGGCCCTGCCCAGATAAAAGACCAAAAGTTTTTTCCTTAAAAAAACCCAACAATTTATTTCTTTGTTTGGCCACACTGGGGCTTAGTTGTGGCATGTGGGACCTTCCTCTGTCTTCACTGTGGCATGTGGGATCTAGGAATCATCCCCTGACTAGGAATCAAACCTGGGCACCCTGTATTGGGAGCACAGAGTCTTAGCTACTGGACCACCAGAGATGTCCCAAGACCACATATTTCTCACTCTTGAAGTCAAGGAGAACTTCTTGACTAGAAAACTCCTTGGTGGTCAAAAGTCTACCCGTAGGCCTCTTTGCTGGAGTTTATCTTGGCTAGGAAATGCTTGTGTGCACATGTGAGGGCCTGAGATACATCAAATACGGACTCAGATCCAGGCAAATTAGTGAAAGAACTGCCTCATAAAAGTGATTCAAACCCCTCGACTGTCTTTCTGAGTCTGCCCATGTGTCTACTCACACATACTGTATTCTTTTTCTTCCTAATAAGCACTTCACTTGTTTCACTACTTTCTGTCTTTGTGGGAAGACAGAAAGTCTTTTTGTCTTTTGTGCAGAGTTGAAGGGCCAGGGCCTGTGTCACTGACCACTGGTCTAGTGGCTGAGATTCAGTGCTCTCACTGTTGCAGCCCAAACTTAATCTGTGGCTGAGAACTGAAACCCTGCTTCAAGCTGCTGCTGGCTTGAGGTCACCTGAGATCAGTTAGACCTTGGCATTCTCTCAAGGATGTGGAGAAATGGTCCATTTCTTGTTATAACTGCCTCCTCAGGGCCCTTTGTATCGCTGCTTCTCTGTGAGCCCCCGAGTCACCAGAATCAGCCAATTTAAACTGTAGTCTGTATGGAGAGAGAATACCTTCACGTTATTAGAGCCCCTTCTACCTCTGCATGCCTCAGAACATGCATGAATGCTCAGTTGCTCAGTTGTGTCTGACTGTGCAACCCCATGGACTGTAGCCCGCCAGGTTCCTCTGTCCATGAGATTCTGCAGGCAAGAATACTGGAGTGGCTTGTCATTTCCTCCTCCAGGGAATCATTCCAACCCAGGGATCAAACCTTCATCTCCTGCATTGCCGGTGGATGCTTTACCATCTTCAGTTCAGTTCAGTCACTTAGTCGTGTCTGACTCTTTGCAACCCCATGGACTGCAGCACGCCAGGACTCCCTGCCCATCACCAACTCCTGGAGTTTACTCAAACTCATATCCATTGAATCAGTGATGCCATCCAACCACCTCATCCTCTGTCGTCCCCTTCACCCCTGCCTTCAATCTTTCCCAACATCAGGGTCTTTTCAAATGAGTCAGTTCTTCTCATCAGGTGGCCAAAGTATTGGAGTTGCAACTTCAACATCAGTCTTTCCAATCAACACTCAGGACTGATCTCCTTAAGGTTGGACTTTACCGTCTTAGCCACTGGGAAAGTCCACCTCTCTCTTTAATGATAGTGGGAAGAAGCACCAACTGTAACAAATAGCCTGGCTTTCCCTAACCACCTCCCAGAGAGCTACAGACTCAACAAACACAGTCTGCTATGCATGACTCACAGCTGTGCTTGCCCTTGGTGAGGATACCTGCCAGCCCAGGTGGCTCTGTCTTTGGTTCAAGTAGATGGGAGCAAGGACTGGGGCCTTGCATCACAGTTTAGAAGGAGCCTGATGACTTGGGTTCCTTCTTATTCTTTTTTCTTTTTTTTTAAAAGATAAGTTTGTTTATTTGCTTTTGGCTGTTCTGAGTCTTCTTTGCTGTGTGCAGGCTTCTCTCTAGTTGCAGCGAGCAGGCCTTCTCATTGCAGTGGCTTCTCTTGCTGCAGACCACGGGCTCTAGAGTGGGGCTTTAGGAGTTGCAGTGAGTGGGCTCTAGAGTACAGGCTCAGTAGTTGGGGCACACGGGCTTAGTTGCCCCTTGGCATGTGAGATCTCCTGGGACCAGGGCTAACCTGTGTCCTCTGCATTGGCAGGTGGATCTTTAACCACCGCATGCCATGTGGTGAGGCAAAAAAAAAAAAAAAAAATTCCTTTCTGGTTTTGCAACTCACTTAGGATAAAATTCAACATAAGCACAGGGGGATCTGGGTGGGCCCCTAACACTACACCTTGTGATAGGCATGAAGGAGCCATATGGTTGAAGCACAGTGCCCATTTTTGAGGTGCTCCCAGTCTGGAGTTGCAGGCAGTGCTGCGACGTTCTGCCTCTATCACTTACAAGCTATGCAATCTTGGGTAAGTTCCTTTGTTGTAGCCAGGTGTTCCGGGAAACAAACTCACTCAGAAGGACAATGCAGATGGTGGAGTGCAGTTTATTACACCGGCAGGCCCAAGGCAGAGTCTCCTCTTAGCCAAGGGCCCCGACCAGTTTTGGTGAAAACCTTATATACCCTAAGTGTACGTGCTCGAACCCACCTTCCCAAATTCTCTGAAACTAGTCTGAACAAAGGAAAAGAAAGATATAATCAAAGTTAACCCTGATTCGTATGCCTTAAGCCTAGGTAGTTAACAGTGGACAATTATCAATAGGCCTGTGGTCATACCCCAATAAGCATAATAGAATTTATGATTCTATTCAGTTACACAGATAATTAGGGTATTCTTTTAGGTGATGGAGAGTCTAGGTATGAGCCCTGGGGCTCTTCCACCCGGGGGGGTCTGGTTTTCCAGTTGGTACGTCGTTTCCATAGATACTGGGCATATAGCTCAAAGTCTACAGTCCAGCCCAAGATGGAGTCCTGCTTTCAAGATGGAGCCTGTTCTGTCTGTTTCCTCCTTCATTCCCTGCCTTGATGCTCTTATCTCATAGTATGAGCATCACTCATAGGGATATATTGCACCCTAGCTCTCTGGCCGCTAATTTGGGAGAACGACACCAACCTTTGGGTTACAAAGTTCATAATACATTGTAAAATGCAGGGTCCACAAAGCAGAACTATCAAGGCAACTATAACAATGGTAAACATAGTAAGTTTTCCACCAATCACCCTTCACCCAAGATAGGACTGAAGTCCAGAAAGGAATGTTTTCATTTGACATTGCTTTTACCTGGTTTTTCATGTCATCTAAAGCAGCTGATACATTGCCAGATAAACCAGGAATATATACATAACATTCAACATTAATTACAGCACAGGTTCCTCCTTGAGCAGCTGTGAGCATGTCCAAAGCCATTCTACTTTGAATTACCACTTTTCTTGCTTGGATTTGTTCTTCATTTAAGACTTTGATGGCTTTAGCACCATCTAGGAGGGCCTGTTTTGTGAAATTAGTCAAGGCTTCTACTTTAATCGTAATCTGTGTTGTCCCCAGAGAAGGTATGAATAAGGCAGCAATATACTCATACCACTGAAACACAGACCTTGTCCACCTAGCACATAAACAAGGTAGATTTACTGGGGCTTGTTGTAGGTTAGGCTTTATGCTGCCATGGGCAAAAGCGAATCCCAGTGTGCAGCGGCCTACCTAGTCGATTGATAACCAAGGACAAAGGTTAGGTCCACAAAACCATTGGGTTCCATTGGGTGCCACCCAGTGGATTCCAGGGTTATATTGCCAATCAGAGCCTGGCCAATGGATGGACTGGTTGGGGTGGTATGTGACCTCGAATGTTCATTTACATTGGGGGATAGATGCCCCATGTATTTTAGTTCTTTTGGGTATAATGGACGGTCCCCAAACCCTATCCTTTGTTCTTTTTGTTCCCAGCATATAGTGGCAGGAGTAATTAATTGACCCTTTTCTGGGGTCATCCAGAAATATTCATCCCAGACTCGGTAGAATTGTTCAACATACCTAGAGGCCTGTCCTCCCTTGGTGGTCAGGGAGCTTTTCTCCTTTTTGTTCTTTAAATATAAAGGATAGGCTTTTGTTACTTCTATGAAACTGGTGTTTATATCAAATGTAGCCCTATGACCCGAATCTATTGACTGTAGATCTGGCTTGCATCAAGAGAGCAGGGAGAGATTATGATTGACAAGAGAAAGGAAAGTCTCTTTTTGTTGTCCCAGAAAAGAGCAGAGTGGTTTAAAATCTCCTTGGTGGAGTGGTGACACCCACCAAGGAGTCCATCCATCACAGACAGAGGCATAGCCCCACATACCCAGCAGTTGGAGGTGTTGTGGAAGTCCGTGTAGGAATGTGCCTATGAGATGAAAACATTGTCCTGAGTTGAAATGGAAGTTAAACTCAAAATCACGTTGATGAGGCCAAGCGGCAGGAGTTGATTATGTGGCTTCATCCTGAAGGGGCTTGTCCGGAATCTTCTTTTCCTTCTTCTTCTTAAGGATGATCTTAGTATCTCTAGGGTCAGTGGGGTCCCTCTGCGCAGTCCACTCAGTGTTTTCTGGGTCTGCGTGGTATGTTCTCTTCATCCTCAAGTGGTGGATCCAAGGGAGTGACACGTGCAACTTTAACTGCAGTAGGGGTGGTTACAACAACAGTATATGGACCCTCCTAACGTGGGCCAAGGAGTCGTGTTTCCAGTCCTTGACCCACACCTGATCCCAGGGCACAAATTCGTGAATCTGTTCCCCAAGGGGGAACAGCACCTTTTCTTGTACAAACTTAGCTACCTGATTTGTTACCTTACCCAGTTGCTCCACCTGCTGTGAAATCTCATCTCCCCTTCAGTTCAGTTCAGTCACTCAGTCGTGTCTGACTCTTTGCGACCCCATGAATCGCAGCATGCCAGGCCTCCCTGTCCATCACCAACTCCCAAAGTTCACCCAGACTCACGTCCATCGAGTCAGTGATGCCATCCAGCCATCTCATCCTCTGTCGTCCCCTTCTCCTCCTGCCCCCCAATCCCTCCCAGCATCAGAGTCTTTTCCAATGAGTCAACTCTTTGCATGAGGTGGCCAAAGTACTGGAGTTTCAGCTTCAGCATCATTCCCTCCAAGGAAATCCCAGGGCTGATCTCCTTCAGAATGGACTGGTTGGATCTCCTTGCAGTCCAAGGGACTCTCAAGAGTCTTCTCCAACACCACAATTCAAAAGCATCAATTCTTTGGCACTCAGACTTCTTCACAGTCCAACTCTCATATCCATACATGACCACAGGAAAAACCATAGCCTTGACTAGATGGACCTTTGTTGGCAAAGTAATGTCTCTGCTTTTGAATATGCTATCTAGGTTGGTCATAACTTTCCTTCCAAAGAGTAAGTGTCTTTTAATTTCATGGCTGCAGTCACCATCTGCAGTGATTATGGAGCCCAAAAATCTCCCCCTTACCTGAGGCAAATTTGTTGACCTTGTTTTATTATGCAAGGGGCCTCCCATACACAGTTTTATACAGAGAATAGCCAAGGGACCGTGGGGTCATCCTGAGTCTGAGCAGAGCCATCGGAAACAAGTCCATCCAGGAGCAGTCAGTCTCTATGATCCACTTGGAGAGTGTCTCTTTAAGAGTCTGGTTGGTTCCTTCCACCATCCCAGAACTCTGGGGCCTATATGCTGTATGTAATTTCCACTAAAAGTTTTGCTTCCTTGTTGTACTAAATCAGCTACAAAAGCCGGGCCATTGTCCGATATGATGCTGGTAGGAAATCCAAATCTAGGAACTATCTCCCTAAGCAGGCACCGGGCTACCTCTGAGGTTCTTTCAGTCCGGGTATGAAAAGCTTCTACCCATCCCGAGAACGTACATACCGTGACCAGCAGGTAATGGTAGGGTCTGTGAAGTTTCATTTCAGTGAAGTCCACTTTCAGGTGTTCAAAGGGCAGCGTGCCTTTTAGCTGAATTCCTGGAGGTTTTTGTCTGTGCCGACAGGCAGCATTGACCTGTGAGCAGGCAATGCAGTTCTGAGATTCTGTCCTACATAGGGAAGAGAGGCGGGGAACCAAGAAATATTTTTGAATTAGCTTTTCCAGTTTATTATGGCCTAGGTGGGTCGCTTGGTGTGTTTGGCTTACCAGAGTGGGTGCCAGATCCTCCGGTACCAATAATTTGCCACTTGGCAATTTCCACCATCCCTTTTCAGTCTTGATGGCCCCTTCTGCTTTGGCTAGTTGGTTTTGGGCTTCAGTGTATTTTGGAGAGTCCAGCGTTAGCTCAGGCAGCTCCGCCAATAGGAGAGCTTTAATAGGGGCTTCACTTGTCACCCCCAAGCCCTCAGCTGCTTGTTTAGTGGTCTTATCTGCCAGTCTGTTTCCCTGAGCCCGAGGGGTATCCTCTTATTGATGTCCTTGGCAGTGTATGACTGCAATCCTTTCTGGTTCCCAGACAGCATCTAATAGGGTCAGAATTTCTTCCTTATTTTTAATATCTTTTCACTAGCTGTCAAAAGGCCTCTCTCCTCCTACAGATCCCTGTGTACATGTAGTGTGGCAAAAGCGTACTTGGAGTCTGTGTAAATGTTTGTCTTCTTACCTTTTGACAGCTGAGGGTCTGGATTAGAGCATCTAGTTCGGCCCATTGAGCAGACCAGTGTGATGGCAGAGAGCTAGCCTCAACGACGGTTTCTTCCATGACTACTGCATATCCCGACAATTGTTGTCCTTGTTTCACCAGGCTGGTGCCATTGGTATACAGGATCAAATCTGGGTCTGGGATTAGCTGGTCTCTCAAGTCAGGTCTGCTGGCATATTTCCTTGCAATCATGTGAGGGTCCACCTTCTCCCACAGGAAGGAGAGTGGCTGGATTCAGGGCCTGATGAGGCTCAATAACATGGAGGTTTTCACATAACAGTCCCTGGTATTGAATAATCCGGGATGTCAACAGCCATTTATGGGGGTCCCCCTGAAGGAGAGTGTTGACCTCATGCAGGACTTTTGCGATCAAATCTTGGCCCAGAGTCAGCTTGGTTGCCTCCCGGACCAGTAAGGCAACTGCAGCAACTGCCCGTAAGCATCCCAGCCACCCAGTGGCAACGCTGTCCAGCCGTTTCAGGAGATAAGCCACGGGTCTGTCCCATGTCCCCATAGTCTGGGACAACACTCTCATAGCCACCTTGTCCTTTTCAGTCACGTGAAGAGTAAACAGCTTCGCAAGGTCTGGCAGGCCCAAGACGGGTGCTGACATAATTGTACTGGGTTTGAGTTCTATTACCAGTGGGACTTGTTTTGCAAGTCTGGGGGTGTTATCTTCCACTCAGACTCAGGGAATTGTTGAGTTAACTCTCCCTCTCTACTGTTTAGCCCATTCGGTTTCCCTTCCGGGATATTGTGCAACCTCCATTTATCTTGAGGGGTTACTGAGAGGAAGAGTAAATAGGTGGTTGAGCCCACTTGAAGAGTGGGTCTTTCGTGAGGGGAAAGGTCACTTGTGCCCCCAATTTAGACAGCAAGTCTCTTCCCAACAAAGGTACTGGGCATTCAGGGATGTATAAAAATTCATGAGTCACTTGGTATCCCCCCATCTGACATTTTCGGGGTAGGCTTGAGACACAAAGGCTGCATTTATCACCATCTGAGACCCAGCAGCCTCTGGATCTATTGGCTTATAAAGTATATAGGCTTTGCACAGTCTTTCGTAGAACTCAGAGGGTGATTGACTTTCCCTTTGAATCACTTTGGAGGGTTTTGCCATACTCATAGGTTTTCGGGCCCCCCTCATGAGACCTTGGAAAATAGCCACCCAATATCTCTCCGGGTGGCCCCTCCCTTCTTCTGTGTTACAGTCCCAGTTGGGCCTCCCTCTTATCGGGGGTGGCTAGTTCTGCCCACCACTGCAGGTTTGCAGTACCCTCTGGGATGCTTACGGTGCCATTTCTCTTAACCATTTTCTGGCCTCAGTTAGGATCCTGTGTCTTTCCTCAGTACTGAAAAGGGAGACTAGTAGTTGGATTATGTCATCCCATGTAGGATGACAGGTGGGTTCGAAAAATAGTCTCCATTAGCCTAATCATGGCTTGTGGCTCCTCCGAGTACGATGGAGTGTGTCTCTGTCAGTTTAATATATCCATAGAGGAAAATGGCCGGTAATAATAGGCTATGGGGGCAGATGGTAGTGCCCACATGCGTCCTGAACCGGAGGCTGTTGTAGCTCTCTGAGGCGCATCTGTAGTGGGGTTCTTTCCCTCTGTTCCCTGGCGGAGTGCAACCTCTGTCTAATTCTTTTGTTTTCTTCCCCCTTCCCATTAGTACTCACCGGGAGAGGTGGATACAGTCTAGGAGGTCTGGCTGAGGTGGAATCCTGGGGGCGTTGGCCGGAGGTCACCATCGCTGGGACCGGAGCCTGCTAAAATGGCGGCTCTACTATCTCCAGGAGAGTTGACAGAGGAGCAGCGGCTGGTGCAGGAACTTCACCTGGCCCTGGTTCGGGCATTAAGGTGGCCTCTGTTCCTGGTGGAGCACTGGGGGGTGGGCATGTCATCATCCAGTACGGAGGAGGGGGCAGGTCATCCCCATCCAAATCCTGTAGAATTTCTTCTTCTTTTTTTTTTTTTATCATCAGTCAATTTTTGTGCCATTAATATTTTCCCCTTTCCCTTCTAGATACAGAACCTTGTCCAAGTAGAAGGGTCTTGAGCTAACCCTAGCCATGAGGCAATATATGGGTATTGATCCGGGTGTCCTGGCTTTCCTGTGACTACTGTATAGACTGCTTCCACTATTTTTAAGTTCATGATGTCCTCTGGTGGCCATCCTACTCCAATAGGGGGCCATTCGACCTCACAGAGTACATGGAGGCGGTTAGGCGTCATCTTCACCCCATAGTCTCCTCCAAATCCCTTCTTTAAATTTTTAATCATGCACTCCAGCACAGTTGCCTTAGATTCACTTCCCCCCATCTTGCTTACCTTCTTGGACCTTCTTCTACTTTTCCTTTTCGTTCTGAAGTTCTTGGTACCCTATGTACTTCTGATATTTCCACTCATTGAAACACTTAAATTTGCCATTCTGCCTCCTTCCTAATTGGGGTGAGAAGAGCCTTACCTGCTAGACGCCAGAGGGAGAAGGGGGATCAGTGTGTCTTCACCTGCTGGTCAACATGTCCAAACCAGAACACCACGTAGTCCAAGACTGTTTCTCCCTTAGCTTTTAAAGTCTGTTCTGGCTTGGTGGGCTTGATCGGGTGCAGATGAAAACACAGATGGGTTAAATAGCCCATGTCCCAGGCTGTTTTGGCTTTTCCTGAGAAAAGCCAATTCATACTCATTTATGTATCCCCCTCCTTCTAGCTTGACAATTCCGAGGGGGTCAAGAATTTCACAACAAATGGGACACCTTAGCGAGGGCAGAATATGAGCACACAAAGACCAAGTTTCTTCTCCTAACAATCCCCTGGCAATTTCTTGATAATAATTTTCCCCAAGACGGTGTGGACACCACCTCCTAAATGACATTCACAAATTTCCTTCCTAAGCCCTAATATGCTCGTCAACCTGTGTACCAAGCAATCGCTGCCGCCTGCCTATTCCAGGCTCCTGTGGGTCTGTGCCCCTTCTAGTCCCTCCCAGGGGGGTGATCAGGCCCCCTCTTCCACCCTGCCTGGTGGGTTCCTCCTCACCTGAGCGCTCAGTTCCCCTGCTGCCGTTCACTACCTGCTAATGTGAAAGGTCCGGGTGTTGAGAAGCAGAATCCTTCCAGAAGGGAGAGGCACCTTCCCCCCTCTAGAAGATTCAAGCCTCAAGGTCTCAGAGTAGTCCCAAATGGCACTTGTCTCCTCAAAGTGAGGAGTTTCCTGGACAATGCACCAAATGTTGTAGCCACGCGTTCTGGTAAACAAACTCACTCAGAAGGACAATGCAGATAGTGGAGTACAGTTTATTACACCAGCAGGCCCAAGGCAGAGTCTCGTCTTAGCCAAGCACCCCACCAGTTTTTGAGAAAACCTTATATACCCTTCGGAGAGGGCAATGGCACCCCACTCCAGTACTCTTGCCTGGAAAATCCCATGGATGGAGGAGCCTGGTAGGCTGCAGTCCATGGGGTCGCTGAGAGTCGGACATGACTGAGTGACTTCACTTTCACTTTTCACTTCCATGTATTGGAGAAGGAAATGGCAACCCACTCCAGTGTTCTTGCCTGGAGAATCCCAGGGACGGGGGAACCTGGTGGGCTGCTGTCTATGGGGTCACACAGAGTCGGACATGACTGAAGTGACTTAGCATAGCATAGCATAGCATATATACCCTTAAGTGTACATGCTCAAACCCACCTTCCTAAATTTTCTGAAACTAGTCTGAACAAAAGAAAAGAAAGATACAACCAATGTTAACCCGTGATTCGTATGCCTTAATCCCGTGATTTGTATACCTTAAGCCTAGGTAGATGCTGCTGCTGCTAAGTCACTTCAGACGTGTCCGACTCTGTGTGACCCCATAGATGTCATCCCACCAGGCTCTCCTGCCGCTGGGATTCTCCAGGCAAGAACACTGGAGTGGGTTGCCATTTCCTTCTCTAATGCATGAAAGTGAAAAAGTGAAAGTGAAGTCGTTCAGTCGTGTCCGACTCTTAGCGACCCCATGGACTGCAGCCTACCAGGCTCCTCCATCCATGGGATTTTCCAGGCAAGAGTACTGGAGTGGGGTGCCATTGCCTTCTCCGCCCAGGTAGATAACAGTGGACAATTATCAATAGGCCTGTGTTCGTACCCCAATAAGCATAATAGAATTTATGGTTCTATTCGATTACACAGATAATTAGTGTTAGGTAGTTAGAATACGGAAAAGGAGTCCAGAATGGCAGTGGCTAAAAGACAAAGAAGGGAAAAGCCTGTGAAAATAGAACAAAGGAAGGTCCGAAGACCCGGAGTGAGGACCTCAGGTAGAACAAACAACACTCCTGGCTAGCCCAATTTACATAGGGCGGGCCCAGGGGGAGGAAAAAACATATAAAAAGAGGAGCCAAAGGGCCAGGAGTCTCTCTCTCCCCTGCAACACGTGCACTCTTTCTCTCTCTTTTCTCTTTGTGTCTTTGGGTAGGCATGCCCTCACGCCTCGAGGACGTATTTTCCTGTTATTTTCTAAACGAAACTCAGCTGTAATACAGACCTGTAATACTGATCTGTCCAAGAGCTATAACACAGTTATTCGAGACCTCAGATCTATAACATGGTCTGTCTGAGAGCTGTGGCACGCCAAGGGCTTTAATGTCCGTCACTTCAAATTTTTGTGGAGAGGAGACAGAACCGAGGAGATCACACTCCCCTGACATCTATGGTGCTGTGACTTGGATTTAACCTGGCTGAAACAACCTTGGCGCGGCCCCTGCAAACAGGAGGCCAAGCACAGCAGGAGCCCAACTTGGTGAAAGCTCCAACGGTAGAATCGGAATGTGAAGAAAACCCAGCGCAAAGTGACAAGAGGCCCGTCATGCTGGAAACCGGGACAGTGAAAAACGAACTCAGCAGAAAGCTCACGTGACTCAGTTTCAGATTCCAGAAGACTTCCAGTTAAGGTAGGAGGTCCTCGCTCCTATGGCTGGAGGGACATATGCCTAACAAAATCATAATTCCTTTACACTTTGTCATTTCTTGTTTCCTCGAACCCCCCGTGTACAGGCAGGTGGCAGTGGGCGCAATTGTGGGACTCAGTGGCACCCCACTCCAGTACTCTTGCCTGGAAAATCCCATGGACAGAGGACCCTGGTAGGCTGTAGTCCATGGGGTCGCTAAGAGTCAGACACGACTGAGCGACTTCACTTTCACTTTCATGCATTGGAGAAGGAAATGGTAACCCATTCCAATGTTCTTGCCTGGAGAATCCCAGTGACAGGGGAGCCTGGTGGGCTGCCGTCTCTGGGGTTGCACAGAGTCGGACACGACTGAAGCGACTTAGCAGCAGCAGCAGGAGAGGTTACTCCTCAGTATGTCCCAAAGGCACTATCTGCTGAGCCCCAGTAGCTGTTACCCAAGCCGGTGGGGTTTCTTCTGTCCTTAATCTTCTTTGTGCCAAGGATCAGACCAATGAAAATTGTGAGCATAGGTAAGGTATTCAGCAGATTTTTTGGCAGGCTATGAAGGGGATTCCATGGCACGTTTTCCCCACTGCTTTTTCCTCCTGTCCTTCAGCTCTCTCTTTTGGGACTCGAGCATGGCCAAAACCCAGGATGCCTGGCTTCAGGACCCAATGAAGCTCAGGCTCTGATGTCTCATTGCAAAAATTCAGTGAGAGACAAAGCGATAGGTAAGAGGTGGATTTGTTAGGATTCGGAGAGAAGCATATGCTGCAGGGTGTGGGCTATTGCAAAGGGGTCCGGCCATGGAATGGGGCCTGCGTAGGTTTTGCAAGCGGGGTGAATTCATATGCTAATGAGTGGGAGGATCATCCCAACCATTGGGGAACCACCAACTCCTCTGTCTTTTGGCAGTGACGTGGAGCTGCCCTGCCACCTCTGGGTGTGTCATTTAGCTTACATATTGGGGACTAAGGTTTACTTGAATTTGACTTGTCATCTTGGACTCAGTTGATTTTAATCGGTTTATGTTATGCCCTTGTGCTATGTCATTCTTCCAAAGGTTGTGCTCCGCCCCATTCCCTCCTGTTTCATGCTCTTTTCCTGAGCCCTGTCCTGGCCCATGATGTTGCCTCTACAATCTTCTGGAGGGACAATCAGAAAATAGCTGGCCCTTGGGAGGGAAATACTGTATAATATCCAACCCTTCTAGATATTCAGGCCTTCATCTTCCATGTTTCCTACAACATGTGCAACAACAGCATCTCTCAGTGAACCTGCTAGGGCAGGCGACAGGCACACAATGCCTACTAGAAGTCCATCCGTTGGCATCCCTTCAGAAGCAATTGGGCTTCCAGGGATAATGTTTGCCACTTTGGGAGTTAGCCCTGCAGGCTGTTTGGACCCAGACCCTTACCACCCTTCTCCTAAGGTTACAAACATACCCCCGGATCAAATCTCCACTCCACTTTTATGGAACATCTGGTCTGTTGCCTCTTAACAAATTTGTTCTTAAGCCAATTACTAACTCCTACAATCAGGACCCTGCCCTCTTGCTCCACCCAGTCTATTATTAAAACGCCTTAATGCCCCTGCTGCTGCTTCTGCTGCCAAGTCGCTTTAGTCGTGTCTGACTCTGTGCAACCCCATAGATGGCAGCCCACCAGGCTCTCTCATCCGTGGGATTCTCTAGGCAAGAACACTGGAGTGGGTTGCCATTTCCTTCTCCAATGCATGGAAGTGAAAAGTGAAAGTGAAGCCGCTCAGTCGTGTCCGACTCTTAGCGACCCCATGGACTGCAGCCTACCAGGCTCCTCTGTCCATGGGATTTTCCAGGCAAGAGTACTGGAGTGGGTTGCCATTGCCTTCTCCACATAATAGGGCCAGATAACCCACTCTTTTGTCATTACTTCTGTTATTACCTAAAGTGGGTCTATGACAACGATGCTTACCAGGGGAGACGCCCTAACCTGTTCTAATGGAGGACTAGGGGAAGAAGTCAATGACTTAAATCCCTCAGAGCAGTAAGAGGATATGGTTTATGACTGTTTCACTGTTTCCCAGTCTCAGGGCACAGGCTTGGATTGCTTTACATCATGATATCTATTCGCATCTGTGGTGAACGAATTGGTAATGAGTTAAAATTACAACCCCTTAATCCTACACAGCACTGGTCATGCTGGAGACCTTGGGGACACCTGACTCCAGTCTGGGGGTTCCAGGAGCTCAACCAGCCTTGACCTGCCTAGGGATCTTGTTCTTGAAAGGTTGTCACGCCTCAACCTGCTTGGGGATCCGCCAGTCCAGGGGTCCCAGGATGTCATCATGCCTTGATCTGCCCAGGGACCCAATTCTCGGGAGGCCGACCTGCCTTGACCTGCCCAGGGATTCAATCTCCAGGAGGCTGTCACGCCTCAGCCTGCCTGGGGATCTGTACCCTGACCCGGGGACACCTGGCTCTCAGGTTACAACAGTATTGGGTAAGATAAGCTTCAGAAAGACTTCCCTAAGGGAGTTCACCCATGGAACTAGAAGGAAGCCTATTACTTATGGGACTGTGCCCAGTCTCAGCAATAACTCAGGAGCCCAATGAAACCCCATTGCCTTTCTGGAAAGACTAAAAGAGACCTTCCAAAAGTTTACCAATCTGGACTTAGACTCTTATAAGGGACAAGTGATTTTAAAGGACAAATTCCTGTCCCAGTGTGCATCAGATATCAGAATAAAGCTACAACAGCTACAGCAACAGGACCCTGCTTCCTCTTTAGATGAGATAGTCAAGACAGCCACCAATACCTTTTATAACAGAGAACAGGAGAAGGAGGCCAAGGCCCAGGAGAGGGACGAAAGGAAAGAGACAAGGCATGCCCAGATGTTGGCCGCCCTCCAGAGAAACCCTATGGCAAACCCTGAGTCCTTCAAGGACAAGGCATGAGACAAATGCTTAATCTGTAGACAGGCAGGACATTGGGCCAAAGAGTGTCTAAACCTGGACAAGTCTCCTATAATGGCTTGCTACAAATGCCATCAACTGGGAGACTGGGCAGCACTCTGTTCTTGGGACCCAAGAGCCTCAAGGTCAAGCGCCAAGCCTTCCCTCAGGATGGTTCAAGAGGACTGAAGCGGCCCGCTCCAGCCAGCCCGCCTGTCACAGATAACCGTCACGGGGCTGGAGCCAAGGGTGCAACTGGATGTGGCAGGTAGGCCTGAGATTTCTTGGTTGACACAGGGTTACCTACTTTGTCCTGACTTCCTATTCCGGAGGCTTCTCCTCCCAAACCTGTACCATTTTGGGTGCTACAGGAAAAACAACTACTAAAAGATTCACCCGAGCACTTCTTTGTTGCTGGGATGGACAAATATTTTCCCATCAGTTTCTGGTGGTCCCTGAGTGCCCTACTCCCTTACTGGGAAGAGATATACACACTAAACTGGGGACCACCCTTGTGATGGGAAGCTTTTCAGCCCCTAGAGCCCTACAGCTCCTGGTTACTACTGAAGAACCCATTACACCTTCTCCAATAGAGAGGGACCAAAAACTATGGGAGGACAAAATTAACCCCCAGGTGTGGGACCAGGGGATTCCTGGATGAGCCCACCAAGCTGAACTGGTCATCATTGTCCTCTGAGATCCTATTGTTTCCCAACCGGGAACAATACCCCCTCAGAAGAGAGGCTTGGGAGGGACTACAGCCTTTAATAAATAAATTCCTTGCTTGTGGGCTATTGGTACCCACCACTTCGCCCTGTAACACCCTTCTTTACCTCTCAGTAGAGAAGAAGGATGGAACCTGGCGCATGGTTCAAGATCTCTGGATCATAAATGAAGCTGTAGTCCCCCTCCATCCCACAGTACCCTCCCTATGTAATCTTGGGAGAAATCCCACCCAGTGCCTAGCAGTTTACAGTCTTGGATCTCAAAGATGCATTTTTTTGCATACCACTGGCTAAAGAATCCCAATATCTTTTTGCCTTCGAGTGGGAGGCCCCAGGAGAAAAACACCAGCAGATGACTTGGACAGTATTACCTCAGGGGTTCAGAGATAGCCCCAACCTGCTTGGACAGGCTTTTAGCTGGGATCTCCTAGATCTGGACCTGGGATCTAATAGGAAAATATTACAATATGTAGATGACCAACTAATCTGCTCTCCAGATGAGAAAAATGCCCAACAACATGCAATTCAGGTTCTAAACTTTTTGGCAGAGAGGAGATATAAAGTCTCCCTTGCTAAGGTACAGATGGTTAAGACAAAGGTCACTTACCTGAGAGTTCAGATTACACACGGGTCCAGGAGGCTGTCCTCTGATCAGGTACAAGGAATCCTCCAGTTGCCCTCCCCCAGGACTCGAAAACAATTGCGAGCTTTCCTGAGGCTAACTGGGTATTGTAGAATCTGGATACCCAACTATGGTCTAAATGCCCAGCTTAAAGGGACAGGATGATTCAATCCCACTGATGTGGGGAATTCCTCAAAAGAAGGCAGAGGCTACACTAAAACAAAGCTTAACTCAGGCACCTGCCTTGAGGTTGCCAGACCCAGAAAAAGCATCCCAACTTTATGTTCACGAAAGAGAGGGAATAGCCTTAGGAGTGTTAACTCAAAGGTTGGGATTTGAGACCCAGCCTGTAGCTTACTTATCCAAGAGGCTCTACGCAACCCCCCGAGGCTGGCCCCCCTGCCTTCGAAATCTTGCAGCTATTGCAATCCTGATAGAAGATGCTTTAAAACTCTTGTTTGGGGGCAAACTATTTTTTACCAGCCACCAAGTGAAACAACTGAAGTGAAACAACTCCTAAATGGGAAGGGTCATTATGGATGTCTGATCAAAGAATCCTCAGATATCAAGCAGTGCTGATGGAAAATCCAGGCCTCAGTATATCCCCTTGTGAGGTTCTTAACCCAGCCACCCTCCCCCCTCCCCCCGAGGGCTCTCTCCCCTTTCACTCTTGCCTAGAAACCTTGGCCCACTGGACAAAACCCCGAGGGGGATTGTCAGAAGATCCTTTGACCAATCCTGAGGAAATCGGGTACACGGATGGAAGCAGCTTTGTCTTGGATGGAAAAAGAAGAGCTGGGTATGCAGTAGTCTCCAGTTTTGAGACCACAGAGGCTAAACCTCTGCCACCAGGTACTTCAGCCCAATTAGATGAGCTCATAGCCCTGACTTGAGCTTTAGAGCTGGGAAAAGGAAAAAGAGGAGCCATTTACACTGACTCCAAGTCTGCCTTTCTGGTGCTACCTGCACATGAGGCTGTTTGGAAAGAAAGGGGCCACTGTCAAGTACTACCCGAGGGTCCCCAATCAAAGATGATGATCAAATTCTTAGACTCTTGGAGGCAGTCCATCTGCCCACTGAGGTTTCAGTCTCCCATTGTAAAGGACACCAAAAAGGGAGCACGGAAGTGGCATGAGGGAACCAAGCAGCCAATCAGGCAGCTAAGAGAGCAGCATTACAGAACAATGACCTAATAGGGGTGGCCACCTTAGTTCCACAGACTAATTTGCCAGAAACTCTTTCATATACTGAAGGTGAGACTCTTAAAGCTAAAAGTGAGGGCTTTCAAGATCATACGGTGGTTCCAAAAAGGGGGACTCCTTTTTCTGTCTGGGAACCTCCACTGGAAGTTGGTTAACTCCTTACTTGCCACCACTCATTTAGGGGAAAAGGCCCTCCAAAGATTATTAGAAAGGTCCTTCAGAGGAACAGGCCTCCAAACGACTATAAGGCAAGTGGTCTTCTCTTGTCCCAATTGCCAATTAAACAACCCCCAAGGAGCTCGAAGACCCCAGCTGGCCCAGCCTGTTCAAAGACATGGGGCCTACCCAGGAGAGGACTGGCAGATGGACTTCACCCAGATGCCAGTTTCTCCAGGGTATAAATACCTATTAGTCATGATAGATACATTCACAGGATGGACTGAAGGCTTTCCCACCCGGACTGAGAGGGCTGAGCAGGTGGTAAAAAAGCTGCTCCATGAAATCACTCCGAGATTTGGTCTGCCCAGGTCATTACAAAGTGACAACAGGACAACATTCATTTCTAAGGTCACCTAAGGGGTCTCTAAAGCATTGGGCATTAACTTATTATTTCCATTGTGCTTGGAGGCCTCAGTCTTCAGGAAAAGTAGAAACAGCCAACCAGTTCTTAAAATCAGCGATTAAAAAAGATAACCCAGGAGACATCCATGAAATGGAAGGAGGCTTTACCAATAGCTCTCCCCCACACTGGTATCGCCCATTAGGAACAGGTTGGTCTTAGTCATTATGAGATGCTATATGGGAGATCTTTTGTTTATGTCAATGACCTCTTCCTAGATCCAGAGGTTCAGACCCTCCAGTCTTATACCATGGCCATTGGGCAATTCCAACAGGATATATGCATGTGGGGTGTGAACCAGGACCCAAAAGATTCTAAGGAGTCACCACTATATGCTCCAGGGACTCAAGTCCTAATTAAAGTCTGAAAGGATGGGTCCGCAAAGGCTCAACTCCAGCCCACATGGAAGGGCCTCTACCCTGTAATATTTTCTATCCCCACAGCGGTCAAGGTACCAGGACATGACTCCTAGATTCACTACTTATGAGTCAAGCCGTGGAAGAAAACAGAAGAGGACATTCAATATACCTGCGAGCCTCTGGGAGATCTCAGATACCTATTCAGAACTACAAATGAGTGTCATTCTAATGAACACCCTCAAAATCTAGTTTCTGGGGGTAAGATTTCTCAGGATAGCTCTAAAGAGCCAACACAGCTTGGCAGGGGTTGTACTCCAAAACAGACAGGCGATAGATCTTCTGATCCCTGAACAAGGAAGGACTTGAGCCATCCTGGCAATGGAAATTTGGAGTTGGTTAATGCCCCTACTAGTCCTTGTTATGCCATATTGATGCTGCTTATGATTGTTCCGTGTATTATCAATTGTCTAACCTGTTTTGTCTCTGCCCAGGTCAACAAGCTATAACATGCAGTGCCAGTTCACAAGGATATATAAAGTTACAGCCGACCATGGAAAATACTAGTCACCCTTAGATGGACGCCGCTATAAGGACTCTGAGGCCTGAGACTAGCAAGAGGGGGAGGCCCAATACCCCTTGCCATCCCAGTTCAGCCGGAAGTAGCCAGAAGGGCCTCGACACCCCTATTCCTAAAGAATTCCCAACATCCCATCTCTTGAGGAGGAGAATGTTAGGTAGTTAGAATAGGGAAAAGGAGTCCAGAATGGCGTCGGAAGACCGGAGTGAGGACTTCAGGTGGAACAAACAACACTCCTGGCTAGCCCAATTTACATAGGGCAGGCCCATGGGGGAGGAAAAAACATATAAAAAGAGGAGCCAAAGGGCCGGGGGTCTCTCTCTCCCCACCGCACACACTCGTTCTCTCTCTCTTTGAGTCAGCATGCCCTCATGTCTTGAGGATGTATTTTCCAGTTATTTTCTAAATAAAACTGAGCTGTAACACAGAGCTGTAACACTGATCTGTCCAAGAGCTATAACACGGTCTGTCTGAGAGCTGTGACATGCGGAGAGATTTAACGTTCGTCGCTTCAAATTTTTAAGACCACACAGAACCGAGGAGATTACATTCTCCTGACAATTAGGGTATTCTTTTAGGTGAAGGAGAGTCTAGGTATGAGCTGGGGCTCTTCCATCTGGGGGGTCTGGCTTTCCAGTTGGTATGTCGTTTCCATATATACTGGGCATATAGCTCAAAGTCCACCGTCCAGCCCAAGATGGAGTCCTTCTTTCAAGATGGAGCCTGTTCTGTCTGTTTCCTCCTTCACCTTAACCTTTCTGTGCTTCAGTTGCAGCATCTATAAAGTGGAGATATTGCTAACACATTTCCCTTCCAGGGCTGTTGTGAGGAATAAATGAATTAATATGTTAAAAGGGCAGGAAACAACCTGACAAAGTCAAATATTAATAATAGTAAAAGAAACACATTAAAAAAATAAAATACACGGAATCATACAGTTAAAAAAGGACATGGAACAGTCCCTTGCATGTGGTAAGTGCTTGACATAAGGTAATCACTATTTCATTATTGGCTCTGGAAGTTTAATTGGGCTTAGAAGGCCCTTCTAGGAAGTTTGCATTTTGTCCTGTTAATTCCCTGGTAGCTCAGCTGCTAAAGAATCCACCTGCAATGCAGGAGACCCCGGTTCAATCCCTGGGTTGGGAAGATCCCCTGGAGAAGGGAATGGCTGTCCCCTCCAGTATTCTGGCCAGGAGAATTCCATGGACTGTATAGTCCATGGTGTCAAAAAGAGTCAGACACGACTGAGCGACTTTCACTTTCATCCTCAAGAAGAGTCAGGCTGACCTGGTAGGTGAGAGACAGTGGGGAGGCACTGGTTTAGAGACTTGGAATAACACTGAACAGCTCTCATAGAGTGGCAGGTAAGAGCCTGTTTAGAGTAGGTTCCAGAGGGAATAGAAGGGACTTCCTGCTAATCCAGTGGTTAAGAATCCACCTGCCAATGCAGGGGACACAGGTTCAATCCCTGGGTCCAGGAAGATTCCACATGCCTCGGGGCAACTAAGCCTGTGTGCCACTACTGAGCCTGTGCTCTGCAAAAAGAGAAGCCACTGCAATGAGAAGTCCACGCACCACAACTAGAGAGAAGTCCCTGCTCCCTATGAGAGGGTAACAAGCAGGAAGGCCAGGGGTCTCCAAACGGAGGAAATAGGCTGCAAGTGTCGGACATTTTTTATCTCTCTCTTAAGCAGCAGGAGGAAACAAACTAGTGCCATTTTCCCCTCTTCTCTATACAAATTTAAAAAGCGGTTTCTCTTAAATTTCTGTGTTGCCATCGTGACACCTGGCTCCACCTGAACTTAACTGTTCTCAAACCTTGAGCTAACCAGTGCATTTTTCTTATGGAAATGTTTGTCTTAAGCTATGTTAATGTACTATCTTCAAGTCGGTTCGGCCTAAAGGCTTAGATTTAAGCTCAGAACCAACCTGACAAACAGTATGTTATACTCTGTTCTCCTAATCCATGTTAATGAAACATTGTATGGTAATCTGCCTTTCTTCAAGATTCAGGTCCTGCGGTTTATGGCCTGGGATGACTCACCTGGTGCCATTCTCTGAGTTTTGAGACATTTTTCTTTATTTAATTAGCAGACTGCTAGTAGCTGTATAACATCCAGCTAAAGAATAGCAGGGGAGAAGGCAATGGCACCCTACTCCAGTACTGTTGCCTGGAAAATCCCATGGATGGAGGAGCCTGGTAGGCTGCAGTCCATGGGGTCGCACAGAGTCGGACACGACTAAAGCAACTTAGCAGCAGCAGCAGCAGCAGCAGCAGCAAAGACTAGCAGGGGGCACTCTTTCTGCCCCCTTCTTATGTCTCTGTCGGAAGCTTTCTCTATGTCTTTTATACTTTAATAAAACTTTATCACACAAAAGCTCTGAGCGATCAAGCCTCGTCTCTGGCCCCAGGTTGAGTTTTTCTCCTCTGGAGGCCAAGAATCCCTGTGTCTTTCATTCTTCAGCAACAACCTTTCACCTACAGCTAGAGAAAACCCCTGTGCAGCAAGGAAGACCCAGTGCAGCCAAGAATAAATAAATAAATAAATACCAATTTAAAAAGAATATACCTATCAATAATTACTAAAAATCAAAGCTTCTCTGTTCATGGGATTCACCAGGCAATGGAGTGGGTTGCCATTCCCTTCTCCAGGGGATTATTCAATGTATGTTTTTATAAATCAAAGGGAATAGAAGAACTCACGGAGGCAGCAAGCATAGGTGGATTTTTCTAAAAAGAGAAGCAAATGGACAGTAACACATGGAGAATGTGGGGCTGATGGAAGTTTTGTTTTAATGGGTGGAATTGAAGAGTTAAAAATTTACATACCCTCCTGCTCCTTCTGCCTCTGTAACTCAGCTTGCTTCTTGCAAAGTCTGAATCACGTGGGTCTCAGAAAGTGGGCACTCACAATACTAGGGTCTGGAGCTTATCTCACCCTTGTTCTGCTCTTTGCAATCGCCCAACCCCAGCAAACGTGCTTAATCATGCCTGTTTGTGTATAAAAACTCCATAACCCCTTTGTTCAGGGCTCAGAGTTTGGAGTGTTAACTCCTCTGGGCCCGCTGGCGAAATAAACCTGAGTTCTCCAACTCTCTGAGTGTAGTGCTTGGTTTCTTGAGTACTGGGTTCTGCAACAGAATGATTCTACAGAATATGAACAGTGGGGTAGAATTCTCAGAGGGCAATCCCAGAAGTTGACTTGGGATGGGAGCCAGTATAAAACGGCAGGGTTTGTCTTGGAGAGAAGCAGAGCGTTGGGGACCATAATTATTCCCCCTTTACTGATGGGGAGATCGTTTTCCAGAAGGCTGCAATGTGGCGAATCGTGGGCTGGAACGGGGACCACTCGTAGTGTTCCCTCTCCTTCACTGGAAGCAGAAAAACCCCAAGACTGCAGGAAGAGGGCAGAGCCTACGAGGGTAAGGGAAACAGTGGAAGCAGGCCTAGTGGAGAGAGGGCAGGCCTCTGCCTTTGCAGAATTGCGGTGGGGTGGGAGTCCGAGTCTGGAGCCAGAGAGAGGGTCAGGGTTTGATTGGGCTGAGATCACGGATGGTGACACTGGGCGAGGGGTCTGTGATCGTCCGTACTGGGCCAACGTGAAGGGGCGTACAGCATGCCTGATGTGGAAAGCAGTTTGGGCTCGGAATGCCGGGAATCTGCAGGCCAGCAACTTGGGACCAAGGGGAGACCGGAGGAGGGCTGATCCGCTAGACTCCAGGCTGCTGAAAGTCGTAGAAGGGCGTGGCTTCTTGTTTAAAAAAAAAAAAAAAAAAAAAAAAAAAGGGGTGTGCGTGTGTGAGGCTTGCAGCACAAGCCAATGAAAAGCGAGGGAGGGCGGAGCCTGTGCAAGAGGCAGCCAGTAGAGACAGAGCTCTTAGAGGAGGGGCCTGTGTCCCGGAGAGTGGCTAGGGCTCCGCGCATGCGCGGAGGGGAGCCCTGGATCCAAGTAGCCAAAAGGGGCAAGGACACAGGTAATTCGCCCAACCCTTTCAAGTTGTGCGCCTGGTCACGTGACACGCAGGGCGCCGAATTCCTCTGGAGCCAGCGCCATTTCCTATGAATGAAGGTTAAAGTGCCACGAGGGTAGGAGGAGCATCCTAATACGATCTGACCTTGACTCACGGCCTGGAGTCGGGAGTCAGATTGGAGTCCAGGCCCTCGCTGGAGGGGAGGGGTCCGGCTTCAGGAGAGGGTCATGCACGCTGACTTGAGGGTGTAGTCTTGGGGTGGGCTCACCACTAGGACGAAGATTCGGGTCCTTGATATCAAAGAGAGGCGGGGCTTCCCGCCGACCCATTGAAAAGCAGGTAAGTGGGAAATAATTGGAGGCGTTGTCGCCGCGTTGACTTGTGGTGGCCTAATTTAGTTGGTCGTGGTTATGTAAGGGGCGGGGGTTGGGCTAGCGTTGCAAGGGGCGTGGCCTGGTTAGGAGCCTGGAGATGTAAGGGGCGTGATCGTTTAGGTGTGCGAGACAATGGGCATGGCCGGGATCTGGGCTGGGAGAGGGGGTGTGCCTTCTGGATAATTTAATTGTCGCGTCCAAGTCCTAGCACTGCCCTTTCTTCCTTAGGTGTCAGCTCATGGAGACCGCGGTGGCTGCCGCCCCAGCTTGGGGCTTCTTCTCCTCTTTCCTGCTCCTGGCCTTCGGGACGCTAGTGGCCGCCTTGCTGGGCGCCGCTCACCGCCTGGGGCTCTTCTATCAGTTGATGCACAAGGTTCGGGGGCATACAGGGGTGGCGGTCCGGGGGCAGTCAAAGGAGTGGACTTCCGTTAGCACCGTTTCTAGCTAACCCATTTCACAGGCGGGGAGAGTGAGGTTCCGATTAATGCAGAGCGACTGACTGGTCGGGAAATTCTAGGATCCGGTTGCTATTGCGGAATTGCTTCTGGGACCCTGGACTTTGCCTCTAGGAAGAGGCCACAGGGAAACTACAGCTGCCCGGCACTCCACACCCCGCCCGGCACTCCACACCCCATCTACCCCCTTCCTTAAAGGTCCCCAGTCCTTTTCACAGAGCGATGCTCCCTAACACAGTGGAGTCAGAGTACTGAGGGCAGGCCCCAGAGGTTGTGGCTGGCCGTAACAGTTTTGTGAGGGTAGCTGTCCTGCTCAAAGCTTTAGAGCGATTTTCCCAAGTACCCAGCACTTTGTCTTCATTTTCCACAAGCGGAAACTGAGGCTCAGAGAGGGTGTGTGATGACTTGCCTTAGGTGACCTGTTTGGGGAAGAAGTGACCCCACAGACCTGGCTCTGAACTACTTGGCTCCTCGCAGAAATTCACACTTTCCCAGACCCTTTCCCTGTCTTTTTTTTTTTTTTTAAGTCTTTACTGAATTTGTTACAGTGTTGCTCCTGTTTTATGTTTTGAATTTTTGGCTACCAGGCATGTGGGATCTTAGCTCCCTGCTCAGGGATTGAACCCACACCCTCTGCATTGGAAGGCGAAGTCTTAACCACCAGACCACCAGGGAAGTCTCCCTCCTAACCTGGAGCAGCACCACTAGCCTTGTGGACTTCTAAAGATTTAAGACAAAGGCTGGGCTTCCCAGGTGGTGCAGTGGTAAGGAACCTGCCTGCCAATGCAGGAGATGTGGATTTGATCCTTAGGTTGGGAAGATCCCCTGGAGAAGGAAATGGCCACCCACTCCAGTATTCTTGCCCGGGGGCGGGGGGGGTCCTGTGGACAGAGGAGCCTGGCAGTCTGCAGTCCTTGGGGTTGCAAAAGAGTCGGACATGACTGAGTGACTGAACAACCACAACAACAGTGACAAAGGCCTCTGGTCTCTGGTGTACAGGGCTGTGTGGAAGCTGGGGCTGGGAAGCCCCAGCATCGTCTTTGCCACAGGCTGCTCCCGTGCTAGGCACTTGGTGGTTGGCAGCCTATGAGGGGGGCCTGTTCCAGTGGGTGGGAGGGGCCTGGGAGACGAGTCAGCAGTCTCCTGTTGTGGGCCTGATACTGGAGGGTGGGCTGTTCTGGAGTCCCAGCTGGTGGCTTCTGGCCAAGGTCACTTGGGTTCCGTGGATCCACCTTCCCTAACCTCTCCTCCTGCTTGCGCCACAGGTGCTTTGAGAGCACTGATTCTATGGGACTTTGAATCTGAGTCTTGGTCTTTGTAGTTGTAAAAGGATATATTGTCAGGAGGCTCTGATAAAATGCCTGGTGTGGCTCAGTGGTAAAGAATCCGTCTGTCAATGCAGGAGATGTGGGTTCAATCCCTGGGTTGGGAAGATCCCCTGGAGAAGGAGTTAACCCTTTCCAGTGTTTACTGCCTGGGAAATTCCATGGAAAGAGGAACCTGGCGGGCTACAATCCATGCGGGTCGCAAAAGAGTCAGACACGATCTAGCGACTAAACAGCAAAGCAACACCAAGCTTCCCCTGCCTCCCACCTTGCCCCTCCCCTCCTTCCTGGGGGAGGGGGGTAATTCCTCTGCCCACCTGCCCTGGTGCCCGCACCTTGGTCCTTGACAATCTCACTCCTCCCCTCTCCTGGCCCAGGTGGACACAGCAAGCACCCGGCATGGTGGGGAGAATGTGGCAGCCGTGCTGAAGGCCCACGGTGTGCGCTTCCTTTTCACACTGGTCGGCGGGCACATTTCGCCACTGCTGGTGGCCTGTGAGAAGTTGGGCATCCGCGTGGTGGACACCCGCCACGAAGTCACAGCTGTCTTTGCCGCTGATGCTGTAGCCCGCCTGACCGGTGAGGGCAGAATGGGGAGGGCTGGGGGCTGGTGAGACTGAGATGTCTTTGAGCGGGCAGGGTTTTTATTTTGGTGGGGGGAGGAACGTGGCCTGGAGGGTGGACCCAGCTGAGACAGGCTTTGTGTTCCAGGGACAGTGGGCGTGGCAGCAGTGACGGCCGGCCCCGGCCTCACCAACACAGTGACTGCGGTGAAGAATGCCCAGATAGCCCAGTCCCCAGTCCTGCTCCTGGGTGGGGCTGCCAGCACCCTGCTGCAGGTGCCCTGTCCTGGTGAGGGTGGGGGGCAGGTGGCAGGGACCCCAGGGAGCCCAGAAGTGCTCATGTGTTGACTTCCTGGATTTTTTTCTGTCTCTACTAGAATCGGGGTGCACTCCAGGCAATTGATCAGATAGCCCTGTTCCGGCCGCTCTGCAAGTTTTGTGCTTCTGTGCGGAGAGTGCGGGATATCATCCCCACCCTGAGGGCCGCGATGGCCGCTGCACAGTCGGGCACCCCCGGTAGGTAGTGGGGCGGGGGCTGGGCAGAGGTCCCGCCCTGGGACCTGGGGGGCACAGCAGACTGAGCGTTCTCCTTGTCTCCATGCAGGCCCGGTGTTTGTGGAACTGCCTCTGGACGTGCTGTACCCCTACTTCATGGTTCAGAAGGAGATGGTGCCAGCTAAGCCGCCCAAGGGCCTCATGAGTCGAGCGGTCCACTGGTAAGTAGCCCACTCCCTCCCATATTCCCTGGCTTCTCTCACAGATCCCTGCCAGCACCCATCCTTTCTTTGACTCATTCACTGATTTGCACATTAGTTTGAGAGGAGCCAGCCACGGGGAGAGTTTCTCCTCTACCTAGAGTTTCTCCTAGGTAGAGGAGACAGCATATGCAAAGGTCCTGAGGCAGGAATGAAGTTTGTGGGTTGGGAAAGCAAAGTGGCCCGTGTGGTGGCAGCAGGTGAGCAAAGGGGAGAAGGGTAGAGGCTGAGCTGAGAGCAGTCAGCAGGAGTGCCTGGGCAGACCTGGGGCTTTGTTTTGTTAAATAAATGGCTGTGATTTTTTAAATAAAAGGTCTTGAACATGTTACAGTGTTGCTTCTGCTTTGTGTTTTTTTGGTCTCGAGGCATGTGGGATCTGAACCCCCAGACCAGGGATTGAACCTGTACCCCTGCAAAGTCTTAACCATTGGACTGCCAGGAAAGTCCCTGGGGCTTTGTTTTTAATTTGAGAGCCATTGAGAAGCATTTTAGGACCTTAAGCACTGGCATGGGATACCCTGGTTTGGTTTTTATTTTTATTATTAATTTGGCTGTGCTGGGTCTTCATTGATATGCAGGCTTTTCTCCAGTTGTGGTGAGTCAGGGCTATTCTCTCTAGTTGCGGTTTGTGGGCTTCTCATTGCAGCAGCTTCTCTGGTTTGGAGCACCGGCTCTAGAGCATGTGGGGCTCAGTAGTTTCAGCTCCCGGGCTGTAGAGTACAGGCTCAGTAGTTGTGGCACCTGAGCTTAGTTGTCCTAAAGCATGTGGGGTCCTCCCAGGCCAGGGATTGAGGCCGTGTCTTCTGCATTGGCAGGTGGATCCTTTACCACTGAGCCATCACGGAAGCCCTGGTTTGGGTTTTTGTTAACGATCCCTGTGGCTCTTGCCAGAGAGTGGACTTTGGGGTCAGGTGGAAGCTGGGAAGCCAGGGAGATGGTGTGGCAGTCCCTGGGATGAGAAATGATGGCCTGGAATCTAGCTGGTAGCTGTGGAATGCAGAGATGTGGATGGATCTCATATGAGTGTCTGGACCTGCAGCAGGACAGGATAAGGGGACGGTGAGTCCCTATAGGCCCACGGCATGGGCACAGTTCACTCTGGGGCCTCCTATGGGACTTTTGAGTGGTGAGTAGCCTGGGTGTTGGAGAGAGCAGGGCATCAGGCCTGGCGTGGGATGAGCTTTAAGGTTTTCCTGGAAGAGCTGCAAGTTTCATGAAGGAACATCTTTCCATTGAGAGGCTAAAAAAGGTTGTAAGTAGGGGCATAGACTGAGCAGAGGTATGTGACAGGGATCACTTCTGGTCACTACTGAGGTGGACCTTGCTGAAACAGGACACAGAAAGGAGAATCAATTCTCCTCCTCTTCCACCTCTGTCCCTTCCATTTGCCTGTCCTTGCCCCTCTGCCTTCTACTCCCCATCCAAATATTTAGTGAGTGCCACTATCTGCTGGGTGCCAGGATGGGCATGAATAGGACAGACAGGTCCCTGCTCCCTGGGCATATGAGGAGCACCTGGAAGGCCAGCTCATGGTGTAGCAGGTTAACTCACAGGTCTTTTATAATAACCCTTAGAATTAAGACTCAGGTATTATTCAGCCCATTTCACAGATTAGGTAACTGAGACCCAAGGCAGCTGAATGACTTGCATGCAGTTGTCCAGTTTGTTAATGGTGCACTAGGGTTCAGCCTGAAGGAACCTTCAGTGCTTAATTCACACAGCTGTGTTCCATCTGTAACGTAGCTGGAGTGAAATGAAAGTCCAGAGAGATGGGTTCAAATCCCAGAACTGCCACTAGCTAGCTGTGAACAAATGATTAAACCTCTCTCTCTCTTTTTTTTTTCTTCCAGTTTTATTGAGATCTAATTGACATAAACAGCACAGTGTAGGTTTAAGGTGTACAGCATAATGATTTGACTTGTGTATATTGTGATTAAATCTTGCTTGATGTCAGCTTCCTCATCTGTAAGGTGGACAAACATGGCTTTTTCTCTCTAGACTAAGATTTTGTGAAAAATAAAGTGAGATTATTTTGATAATGCAAAGCATATGCTGAAGTAGAAAAGAATTAATCATTATTACCTTAAATAAGAATAGGGCTGAGTCCATAAAAAAGAATGAAATAATGCCATTTGCAGCAACATGGATGGATCTAGAGATTGTTATGCTGAGTGAAGTAAATGAGACAGAGATGGAGAAATATCATATGACATCCCTTATATGGGGAATCTAAAAAGAAATGATACAAATGAACTTATTTATGAAATAGAAAGGGACTCACAGATCTAGAGAACAAACTTATGGTTGCCAGTGGGGAAGGATGGGGGGAAGGGATAGTTAGGGAGTTTGGGAAAGATATGTACACACCCGGCTTCTCAGGTAGTGCTAGTGGTAAAGAACCTGCCTGCCAGTGCAGGAGATGTAAGAGAGTCGGGTTAGATCCCCAGGTCAGGAAGATCCCCGGAGAAGGGCATGGCAACCCACTCCAGTATTCTTGTTTGGAGAATAACATGGACAGAGGAGCCTGGCAGGCTACAGTCCATGGGTTTGCAAAGGAATTGGACACACATGACTTAGTGCCTAGACAACAGCACAGTGTTTTGCAACATGCTTTATATCCTGAGTGGATATATCACTGGACCTTGGGAGAGATGGTCCCTTTTACATCTTACAGAGGAGGAAGCTCAGAAAAGTTAAGTCTCTCAACCAGAGTCACACAGGAAGCAGCAGAGCCAGAACCCAAGCCCACATCTGTCTGACCCAGTGGGTCTGGCCCCTGATTCTGGTGCTCCAGCCTGTGGCCCTTATTTCTCAAGGTCTGTGTCAGCTTGGGGTGGTCACTGGAAGCTTCCAAGGGGAAACAGGCCACTGGGCACTTGGCTGCTGGGGTCTGTGTCCCCAGGCCATTGCTCATCCACCTCTGTTCCTGCCCTGCCTTTCCAGTCCCTTTCTGGGCCCTTCTCTTTCAGCTTCTGAAACCCTGGTAATTACTCCTGGTAATGGCCTCTTCCTCTTCTCTTTGCAGGTACTTGGCGAATTCCCTGGCCAACCTCTTTGCAGGAGCTTGGGAGCCTCAGCCTGAGGGGCCTCTGCCCCTGGACATTCCCCAGGCCTCCCCACAGCAGGTGACTTACCTCTGTTCCCTGGCCAGGGACCCCCCCCCCCCCAACCTCTGCCACATGCTGAGTGGCTTCTCTCTGAATCAGTATCGGGGCTGTCAACTTGGGGGCTTCCTGGTGACCCAAGGTCAGCTCTTTGAGCCCCCACCTCTTGCCCCAGGTTCAGAGATGTGTGGAGATCTTGAGTCGGGCCAAAAAGCCCCTCATGCTAATTGGGAGCCAGGCCCTGCTGCCTCCGACATCCGCAGACAAGCTTCGGTGAGAAGCCTCCGGCCTGCCCTTATTGTTACGGTCACATGCCTGGTCCCCTGGTGCCCTGGGAGGAGGGGCAGGCCCTGGACCACACTCACTTCTGTTCTGCCTGGATCCCTAGGGTTGCCGTGGAGACCCTGGGCATCCCTTGCTTCCTGGCAGGGATGGCACGGGGACTGCTGGGCCGCAACCACCCCCTCCATTTCCGGCAGAACCGCAGGGCTGCCCTGAAGAAGGCAGATGTGGTCGTCCTGGCAGGTGGGCCTGGTCCTCCTACCCTCCCTCCCTTTTCTCTCCCTCTAGGTACCTCCCTGCCCATGTGACCTTGCCCCCCTAGTTGGGTACTGGCTGGCACCTAGTCTCATAATCACCCACCCTCCTTACCACTCACCTCTAATTGCTCACCAGGTGGCAGTCGTGTCTGGGACCCAGCTTTACACAGAAGGGCATGCACAGAGAGTGGGCACCTGTGGGGCTGTGTATACAGCACTTGCATATATATGCATTATATAACATTGACACAGCCCGTACACATATCTTCTTACATAAAGTGCTCTGAATCCTGCTAGGCAAATAATAGTTTTATCAGTTAGCTACTGTTGTATGATAACCACCCTAAACGCCATGGCTTACAACGCACTTATTATTTCTCAAGACCCACCTATGAATTAGTTGACAGTTTTTTTCTCATTTTGGCAGGGCTCATCCCTGAGTCTACAGTCAGGGATGTGGGAAGGCAGTGGTTGGGCTGGCTCATGTACTTGGGGGTTGACTGGCTGCAGGACTGGGCTAGCATGGCCTCGGTTGGGGTAACTGAGTTTTCTCTTTCCCCCACCTCCTCCTCCATGTTTCTCATCATCCAGCCAAGCAGCCTGGCCTTCTTCACTTGGTGGGTGATGAGAAACATGCAGGGCTTGGGGAACAAGGTTATATCAGAGAGAAGGGAGGAAGCTGCAAGGCTGTTGGAGGTCTGGCTTCAGGAACACACGCCATGACTTCTCGCACATTCTTACAGGCCAGAGCACCATAGGTCTGGGGGCCAGTCTAGGTTCCAGGAGTGGGGACCTGCAGTCTTATTGCAGGTGGCACTGGCACAGGGAGAGGTGAGGAATGAGGACCTTTCTGCATTCAGGCTACCACAGTGGATTGAGTAAGGTGGCAGGCACCCCCAGGAAGCTGGTCCTGGGTCTGCTGAGACCCCGTCCCCTTTCCCCAGGAGCAGTGTGTGACTTCCGCCTGTCCTATGGGCGTGTCCTCAGCCGCAGCAGCAAAATCATTGTTGTCAACCGTGACCGGAAGGAGATGCTGATCAACTCAGACATTTTCTGGAAGCCCCAAGAGGCTGTGCAGGGTGAGCCCCTCCTTTTGTATGTGTCGCTTTTCTTCTGGCCTCTGCTGACAGCTGGCTTGAGCTGGGTGCTGGTGACCAAGGCCTGGATCCTGCCCCAGGGGGCACCCAGTTGGCTGGAGATGCATATTTGTCCCTTAGACTGGTAGGTGCTTCTGGATGAACTAAGGGTAGGGTTTTTTTTAGAAATCTTTATTGTGCATAAAATGGTCATTCCCCTTCATAGGTCAGTTGTTACTACCTCTAAAATTGTTTACTGTAAACCAGAGCTTCCCAGATGGCCCTAGTGATAAACAATCCTCTTGCCAATGCAGGAGATGCAAGAGATGCGGGTTTGATCCTTGGGTTGGGAAGATCCCCTGGAGGAAGAAATGGCACCCCACTCCAGTATTTGTGCCTGGGTGATCCCATGGACATACAGGCTACAGTCCATGAGGTCACAAAGACTCAGACCTGACTGCGCACACATGCACACATGCACGTGCACACACAACATGTGTACCAGGGGGAAGGTTCGGGAATGTGAGTGTGATCACGTGTCCTGACTGTACTCTCCCATGTTGCCCGCTGCCCTTAGGGCCTGCCCTGGGGTCTCTCAGTTTTTCTGTCATGGCTCTTCTACCCCTGTTCAGTCCTCTTTCACAGCTTTTCCGTGTCCTGCTTTGCCCATCGTTCCAAGGACGTTGACTCTACCCTGCAGTGTAGGTGAGAGGGAACTTGTGTCAGGCAAAGAAATGGCACCATGTGCATTCATGTTTGGGAAGACCCACTGGAGCAGCTGATGGGCAGCAAGTTGGAGAGGACCACGTAGAGGCTAGGGGGCTGTTAAGGCCAGGACAGCAACCATGAGGCCTGGAGTTGGGATGGGCAGGGAGGAGAAACTCAGCTTTGCTGAGCCTCTGTGTGATCCTTTCTGAGGTAGAGCTGATGAAAGGTACATCGTCATTGGCTAATTTGGTTGCTCTCCAATACTCTGTGTGCCTGGGTTGTCGAGATGTGCTTGGACGACAGAGGTGTTTTTAGTGACATGTTTCAGAGGCAGAATTGACAGGTCTGTGTGACCTAGGGTGTGAAGGCGGAGGCAGGAGACAGAGGCAGATATGAGTTTCTAACTCACTTTGTAATTTTTTTATTTTTGGCTGCACCGGCTTTTCTTTAGTTGTGGCCAGTGGGGGCTATTCTTTAGTTTCAGTGTGCAGGCTTCTCATTGTGGTGGCTTCTCTTGATATGGAGTACAGGCTCTAGGGTTCCGCTCCTGGGTTCTAGAGCACAGGCTCAGTAGTTGTGGTGCATAAGCTTGGTTGCTCAGTGGCACATGAGATCTTCCCGGACCAGGGATCAAACCTGTGTCTCCTGCATTGGTAGACGGATTCTTTACCACTGAGGCCCCAGGGAAGCCCCGCTAACTCACTTTGGCCTTGCTCTCCCTCTCACCCCTGTTGCCCTAACCCTGGTTCTGGCAGGCTCTGGGGTATTTCACCCATTTTGCCTTAGGCCATCTCCACCCCCACCTTCCCCGCTGCCTGCTTCCTTGCTTCAGATGCCTGTTGGCTTCCTGCTGCCTTTGGGCCTCTGGTGCTTAAAGGGTAGGAGGTGGCCTTCTCCCCACAGCTGTGCCTTCTTCCTTCCCCAGGAGATGTGGGCTCCTTCGTGGTGAAGCTGGTGGAGGGCCTCCAGGGTCAGATGTGGGCCTCAGACTGGGCAGAGGAGCTTCGGCAAGCCGACCAACAGAAGGAGCAGACCTTTCGGTGGGGGCTGGGTAGAGTGGACTTGGTGGGTCATGGGTTCCTGGCGGGCTAGGCTGCTGGCTCTGCTGACCTGCCTTGCTCCGTCACAGGGAGAAGGCACTGATGCCTGTAGCCCAGCATCTTAACCCGGTGCGGGTCCTGCAGCTGGTGGAGGACACTCTGCCTGACAACTCCATCCTGGTGGTCGATGGCGGGGACTTTGTGGGCACAGCTGCCTACCTGGTGCAGCCCCGTGGGCCCTTGCGTTGGCTTGATCCTGGTAAGGGCAGACCTACACCTGGGGCAGCTTGCACTCCTCTGGGCCTCTTTACACCTGCTCTTGGTTCTCCTAGGGGCCTTTGGGACTCTGGGGGTTGGTGCCGGATTTGCACTTGGGGCCAAACTGTGTCGGCCGGATGCTGAGGTGAGTCAGAGTGTGCTGGGTGCGGGAGGCTTGCTGCTTTCTGGGCCATAAGCCAGCCCAACCATCCTTGGTACCCACCTCAGGTCTGGTGCCTGTTTGGGGATGGAGCATTTGGCTATAGCCTCATCGAATTTGACACCTTCGTCAGACACAAGGTGACTGGGTGGGCTGACCCAAGGGAAGCTCAGAGCCTGGGATTCTGGGAGATATCCTCAGGGGTGGGCTGGGGAGGGAGCTCCTTATCTGGCAGAGGTCCTGTCCCTGCCTCTCACCTGCCGCTGGCCAAGCCTTGGGACTAAAGGCCTTGGCCTGGCCTCCTCTCCCTGCCTGCAGATCCCAGTGATGGCCTTGATAGGAAATGATGCTGGCTGGACCCAGATTTCCAGGGAGCAGGTGCCCTCTCTGGGCAGCAACGTGGCCTGTGGCCTGGCTTACACTGGTGAGAAGGGCCTGGATGGGCAGGGAGGGGGAATGCCATTTCAGGGTCAGCTGAATGTGTATTCCTCTCCTGGGCTACCTGCATGGGGGGCTGGGTTTCTGCCACCATTCTGACTTGCCCTTCCGTTTCAGATTATCACAAGGCAGCCCAGGGACTGGGGGCCCAGGGCTTGCTGCTCTCACGCGAGAATGAGGATCAGGTGGTCAAGGTGCTGCATGATGCCCAGCAGCGGTGCCAGGATGGCCACCCGGTTGTGGTCAACATTCTCATCGGGAGGACGGACTTCCGGGATGGCTCCATCGCCATGTAGGGCCTCACGGGTCAGTCCTCTTGGCTCTCTTCCCACCCCTGGACTGTGCCTAGCTGGCTTGGCGTTTTATCCTTGCCTGCCCTGGGCCTAAGCCATGAGGCCCAGTGACCCTGCAATCTTCCCTGAGGACAGGGAGGGGCTGGACGGAGTCAGAGCTGAGAGAGGCTCTGACAGCCCTGGGGAGTCCTTGGGCCTATTTGTGGGCTCAACTGTGTCCCTTCTCCCCTCCTCACTTGTTGTTCAGTCACTAAGTCGTGTCCATCTCTTCGCGACTCCATGGACTGCAGCACGCCAGGCTCCTCCGTCCCTCCACTATCTCCCAGAGTTTGCTCAAATTCATGTCCATTAAGTCGGTGATGCTATCTTAACCAACTCATCCTCTGCTGCCTCCTTCTCCTTTTGCCTTCGGTCTTTCCCAGTATCAGGGCCTTTTCCAATGAATTGGCTCTTTTGCATTAGGTGGCCAAAGTATTGCAGCTTCCTGTCTCACACACTGAATAAACCACGTCTGCTCCGTGGGGGCCCAAGTACTCATCCCAGAACCTGTGCATATTGATTTATTGTCCACAAAGATGGAAGTGAGGGAAAGAGGGGGGAGACAGGAGGGGACCCTACTCTCCCACTGGAACTCGGGGGCTCACTAAGGCACCATTACTGGGGATTTCAGGGTGCCTGGGCACTGCAAACTCTTCCCCCCACCCCCTCTGTGGTCCCTGAAAGAGCCCCACATACCCACTCTAGACACGTCCATACACATTACTCCTCACACACAGGCACACACGCAGGGAGGCAATAAATATGTTCCGTACCAAAGTGCCCCCAGCCTGACACTTCAGGTGGGGCCCCTCCAAAAGGGAGGTCTTATAAGTGCTTAATTTCTTCAGGAATGGGGAGGAAGAACTGGGGAGGGGAAGGGACAGACTCTTGCTATCTACTTTTGCTGGTTTGAGGCAATTATGAGGTTTTCCCTGGAAAAGAGGGTGGCAAAACCAGGTGTTTTCCTATAAGCCCCAGGCTGCTCCTATCTATCCAGAGCCCAGGAAAGGGGCTCCCCTGACACCCTGCCTCAAACAGCACTTCTTCATAGTCCTTGGGCCCACTGAGGGAGAAGCAGAGTGCAGTGCTCAAAGCTAATACTGATTTGGTTGGCAGCAGCAAGGACTGACTGGGAGGGTGTCTCACCATCTCAGGGTGAGGCTCACAGTAACTGGTGTTTCCCTGGCTAAGGGGAAGCAAAAGATGCCGGCCCTGCAAGCAGAACTGCCTTTTGGCAGCCAGGAGAGAAGCCCTTGGTACTCAAGAAAAGATGGCCACAATAGCTGGTCCCTAAAGTCCCCCATCCCCGGCCGTCGCAACCAGTGTCCAAATACTGAGTACTGGAAATGGGGAATGATTCTCAGCAAAGGATCGGCTGGTCGCTAGGCAATTGCCCAGTAACCAGGAGTTAGGCCTGAGCTACAGGTCTGGTCCTCCCTAGGTCGTTAGGGCACCGCCTTAGCAACCAGGAGCCTGGCCTTAGTAATTGGGGTCCAGCCCCGCCCGGCTCAGAGACACACGTTGATCTGCTTGGAAAGCTCTCTCTCCAGGTCCAGGATGAGGGCATCAAAGTCTTTGAGGTTCAGGTGCGGGTTGAAGGGCGCCTCGAAGTCGTCTTCAAAATCGGTGGCGCCAGTCGGCTCGCCAACCTCGTCGTCCTCATCTTCACTGTCGCTGCCCGTCACGTGGTCGTAGTCTGGCCCGGAGAGGAAGTCCCGCCCACAGGGCAGGAAGTCCCGCCCGCAAACACTCCAGTCACCCGCGTAGCGGTTGCTCGGGGGGCTTTCGGGACCGCCCCGGCCGCGGGGCCGAGTCACCACTTCGGGGCTCGCTAGCGGCAAGTGCAGCGACGGCTGTCGTTTGGGCCGCAGGTACGGGACGAGCTCCGGAGGCTCTGGGGGCCTGCGGGGATCTGCAGTGGGAGAGGGAGGGATTGGGTGACGTCACGCCCACAGGCGACACCTAGGCCTCTGATTGGCTGTTTAGGTAATCACGCCCCTGACTGGCCTGTCGAAAGGCAAGGCCTTCGACCGGATCGGGATTTCACTGGCTGAGCTAGTACTGGTTGCTCAGGCAACTAGGTACTGGTTTTCACTCTGACGAGGGGGCGTGCCTCGCCTGAAGCCCGAGACTCTTAACTGGCCGCCAGAGAAAGCATCGTCTGGGATACCAGGCTCGTTTCCGCGGCGCGGGGGCGGGGGCCAGCTCACCTGGCCAGGCTTGCAGCAGGTAGTGCAGCACCTCGATATGGCGCTTGAAGTCCACCGCATTCGAGAGACCCGGGCCAGAGCTGCGGATGCGGGGCCTGGCGGGTGCCTGGCGCGCTGGCAGCAGCACGGGACCGAAGCAAACGGCCAGGTTCTGCGGAGTCATGCGGTTGTGGGCGTGGAAGGAGGAGACAAGGCGCAGGTGGTCCAGGAGAAGCGTCAATGTAGCCTGAGAGAAGAGGGTTGGGAGAGTACGCGATGGGCAAAGTCGGTTCCCTGTCACACTCAAGGCAGACTAAGGCGGTTCAGAATGGGGAAACTGAGATTCAGAGTCTCATAGTTGGGAGGTGATCCTGCTAGAACTTAGCTATTAGTATTATGCTCCTGTTTTGCTGGAGGGAAGACTGAGGCCAAAGGTAACAACTTTGAAATGGCAGAACTTGGGCTTGAACCCCCTCCTCTGTGTGTTAGGCAGGGCTGGTAGTAATCCCATTTTACAGATGAGGATATTGAGGTACAGAGGCAGGATCCCACAGCCAGGAACCTCCCTTACGGTAGGTTGACAGACCTCTGTTGAGTCTGTTAATTTCGATACATCCTGCCTGTGAAACCTGAGGCAACTCACTCAACTGCCCTGGGCCTTGGCTTCCATTATCTATAAAGTGGGGACACTAACAGCACTAGGAGTGTGATGGTGCCACACATTCATGGCCATCACCAGCCCAGGCATGGGAGAAACATTCTGCTGATGTCAGTTCACTCCCTGTCCTGCCCACTCTCCCCACCCCCCAGGCCCAACTCACCCTCTCCACATCTGGCAGGCAGCTGAGGAGCTCACGGGTGCCCTCAGTGCTGGATGGAGCCCTGCTTGGGGGCCCTCGGGCCATTGCCTCCAGCACCACCTGATAGAGGGGCTGGGTGATGAGTGGGGTAGGCAGCTCCCGAAGATAATCCTTGAGGATGCCTGTGGATACAGGGCCCACACTGGTTAGGGCACCCCTGGGTTCTGAGGCTGGAACTTCAGCAGGGGCTGGGAGGGGGGGCAAGAGGAGGAGGACAGGTGCAGGAAGGTAAAAACAAGGCCAACAGAAGGGGTGAAGTCCCAAAGGGACCACAGGGACTGCCTTGAGTTGAGGGTTGACTGGGGAGCAGGGAGGAGAGCAAAGGGGCAAGCTGACCGGTGATGACATTGATATCAGGGTACAGGTCCTCAGAGAGGCAGACAGCTGCACTGTCTCGCTCAAAGGCATCGCGAAGCTCTTTCTTCACGGCTGCCGAGCCGCACAGACGGTATAGCCCCACTACCTGGGGGTAGGAGCAGAGAGGTGTCTTTTTTGTCAGAGTGCAGACTGATGTGAGCCCTATGGGGTGAGGGCCAGAGGCCTGGATCCAGGTGGCAATGGGCTGAGAGGTTGGGGGCTGGCTGAAACGTCACTGGCTGCCTTTCTGTTCTTCTGACACCTGTCATGGGGGACCCCATCTGGCTGCTTGGACAACCCAGCCCTGTAAACCCTCCGAATTACTTGTCCTGGCACCCACCTCCTTTGACTCAGGAAACCTTGATTCCTTTTCAGCTTACTTGTCACCTCCTCTGGAAAGCCTTCCCTGACTGTCCTAACCAGCAGGTAAGGTCCTGCTTTAAGTTGTCCCAGCTTCTTCACTCTTATCCCAGCTTGTTTCATATATATGATTTATTAGTCATGTCTTTTGGAGAAGGCAATGGCACCCCACTCCAGTACTCTTGCCTGGAAAATCCCATGGATGGAGGAGCCTAGTAGGCTGCAGTCCATGGGGTCGCTGAGGGTCGGACATGACTGAGCGACTTCACTTTCACTTTTCACTTTCATGCATTGGAGAAGGAAATGGCAACCCACTCCAGTGTTCTTGCCTGGAGAATCCCAGGGATGGGGGAGCCTGGTGGGCTCCCATCTATGGGGTCGCACAGAGTCGGACACGACTGAAGTGACTTAGCAGTTGCAGTAGCAGTCATGTCTTTTCCCCCATCAGACTCGGAGCTCCAAAAGGGCTGGGATCCTATGTTATCTAATGAACAGAGGACCCATGAGTTCTGGGCTAGATGCTAGGATCTGGGGGTGTGTAGGGAGCTCCTGCCCTTGTCTAGGCTGGGATTGGAGCTAAGAGTTCCCCAGGTGGGATAGGGGGAAGCCTGGCCTCCATACCCTGGGTATTCTGGGGAGTGGTTCTGAGGTCTGGGGGCTAGCTAGGGTGGGGTGAGGGACTTACCCGCAGCCCTCGACGCTCGATCTGCCCAACACACTTCTGAATAATGAGAGGCACCTGGCCAGGGGACTGCTCACGCTCCACCAGCAGGGGCAAGGGCAGCCCGAAGACTCGGGGCTCAGCTGTGCTGGGTGATTCTTGTTGCTCCGACAGGGTCAGCTTGGCATACAGCAGCCCTTGGGGCTCGAGGCGCACGGCCAGCTGCTGGGCCTGGCAACCTAAAGACACAAGGGGGACTTCCTGAGTGGGGTCTTCCCCCATCACCGCCTGTGCCCTGTCCCCTAGGCCAAGCTACGTCCCCACCCTGGGCACTCTAGAGGAAGGAGGGAGCTGGGAGCCGAGTCCTGTGCCCTCCCCGCCCCCTCCGAGACCATGCACCCTACCTCGGAAAACCGTGGGCAGCAGCACAGTGCCCTGGGCGCAGGGCCGGTGCCGCCGGACACCGGGGTCCCAGGCCAGCACCAGGGCCCGCAGCAGCCGGGCTGCCTCGAGTTCCAGGTGAAAGGTGTGGTCCAGCCGCAGGAAGTCTGGCCCCCCACGCAGCGGCCCGGTTCGGGCCCGGGCCACCCCATCCACCTGCAGCAGGCAGCAGAGGTCTCGCGGAGTGGCCCCAGGCGCCGGCCGCAGCCCTCCCAGCCCGTACAGGTGCAGGCTGAGGCGGCCCCAGAGCGCAGCCGGGGGCGGCCGGGAGGAGGGGCCCACCTCATAGGGGCGGAAGGCAGTGGGTGACGGAGGCCCCGCGGGGCGCTCAGGAGAGTCGCCATCACTGAGGTAACCCGCCCTCGGGCCACGTGCGCCCTCAGCTACTGCTGTCCGCCCTGGGGTCCCCACGCTGCTGTCCAGGTGATAACGACTAATGACCGAGCCCTCGGGGGCGGCCCGCTCGCGCTCTCGGCTCGTCCGGGTGCTCCGCAGACTCAGTCGGCGCCGCAGCTCAGGCAGCTTCTTCATCTTCATTGAGAGGCGCCTGGCTGGGCCGGGGGACTTGGTGCGGGAGGCTTTGGTCGGGGGGCTGGCAGGGGCTGTGCCTGTGAAGACAGCAGACCTCAGGGTCCAGAATTCTGGGCTTGGGATGGGGGTGATTATGCTTGTAGTCACCTTGCAGGCCCCAGGGTGGGAGGCTTGTGCTCACCTGGAGAGGCCGGGCTGTCTGCCTCAGCTGAGCCTGGCTGTGGGCCTGAGAGCTCCGGTGCTGGGAGTCTGGGGTCCTCCTCTGGGATGGGGTTGTACCAGATCTCACCGGCAGGCTCCCCACTGCCAGGTGCCCCCGGCCCCAGAGTGGTCTCCTCTGGTGGCTTGGCCCCGCCCAGCACCCAGCGGCGGCTGCTGGGCTCCAGGCTCTGCAGGTAGGCACCATGAGCTGGGCTCCGAGATGCCTCAGGGCTGGGGGGCCCCTCCGCTCCAGCCTGGGGTCCTTCTGGGGCCTGGGGCTCTGGGGGACTGGGCTCCGGGCGCTGGGCTGGTCGGCCTGGCAGAGAGCAAGGGGAGTGAGATGCAGCCTCCCACTGCCCCCAGAGCAGCCCCAGCCCAGGGCTCTTCCCCTATGGGACATGGGGTGCACTCAGCCTGGACACTCCCCACATTCATTTGGAATGGATGGCTGCAGGCTGGCAATCTCATCCGCTACCAGCTCCCTGCCCACAACTCCCCGCCCTAGTGTCCCAAACAGGACTCGGTCCATCTGCCCTCCAGCCTCAGAGGTCCAGAGGAGTTTCTCCCGGCCTGGGCCCTGCATTCCCCACTCTATGTCCCCATGCCTCTCTTTAATGCTGGCGTGGAGCCCCGTGCTTGTGCCTTCTCAGTGGGTGGCTTCGGGGAAACCACTTGCCATCTGAGCCTCACTGTGATCTCAGCATGAGAGTGCTTCCTAGGCACTCATATCTTGGGCACACACAGAGCCCATGGTGGATGCTGGCTAGCTTGTTTAGAAGACCCAGAGCAGGCGTGACAGTGAGTGTGTGGCTGCCAGGTTCTTTACCCGCAGCATGTCACTCCCCACCCTGCTGCCTTTCTTTCCAAACCTTGCCCCCATCCTGGAGCTGACCCTGTGTTTTAGCCCAGACAGACCCCAACAGTTTTGCTTTTGGAACCCCCCCTACCACCCGCCTCCCCCCCCCCCACCCCCACAACTCCCCTGCCCCGCCGCTGCTCCATCCTCCCCTTTGACATCCTGGGCTGTTTCCTGTGTGTGTTTGTGTGTGGGCACCCCGTCCCTTCTCTCTGCTCTGGGAACCCTGGGAATCTCTGGGAAGACGGCTGGGGGGAAGTCAGATCCTTGAAGTCCTCTGCCTTCCCTCCTTTAACCCCTTCCTTTCCGGGACTTCCTGTCCCACGCAGCTCCCATGTCTTTAAGGTCTTCCATGTCGACTCCCTCCTCTGGTCATCTCATACTTCCACTCCCCGAGTCTCTCTGGGCTCTCATTTAGTAGCGTAGTCCACAGAGCTGTTATGTCGCTTCACTGGCACTGGGTAAATCACCCAAACTGCTCCGTGCCTCAGTTTCCCCATCTGTATAGGGGGCAGTTTCCTGCGGCTGCCTAAGGTGGGTGTAGCTGCAGTTACGGGCTAGTAGGTAAGAGGGGACTGGGAAGTGGCCCCCACGATCGACGCACCGCCTCTCCCTCCTCTGCAGGGTGTACGCCCCCGTCTCCCATCCCTGGTCTCTAGGGCACAGGGTGTCGCCAGCCTGGCCTGACTAAGCCCCAGTTTCTCAGCCTCCCAGCTCCTCCTCCCCACCACTCTCCAGGCGCTCAGCCTCGGCCCCATTTCCTGTCAGGGGTGAGGCCCCCTCCCGGGCCTCCCGAGGAGCCCGCAGCGCTGGCATCCCTGGTCAAGCGCACATAACGGTCCGCGCCCCCTCTCCCCCCCTCCCCCCGGCCCGTTACTTCCACGACCCCTGCCTGCCCCCACCCCCACCCCAACCCGCAGGGGGCTCCGCGGGGCTTCTCCTGTCCCCTCAGCGGTCCCTCTTTGGGGCCCTGGGACCCTCTTCCAAGCCGGGCGGGGTTCGGGGCCCCTTCTTCCCCACCTCCCTCTCTCTCACCGCGCTCCTTCGCGTCCGACTTTTTCCGGGGAAGTTTCTCCCGGCCCCGAAGGCGGGAGAAGGTCTTTCTGAGCAGCGGCTCGGCCATGCTGGGGCCCGGGCCGGCCTCAGTGCGCGCCCCGGGCTCCGGCCGCGCCGCCCCCCGCCCCGCCCGGTCTCCCCGCCCGCCCCCCGCCCCGCGCCAGCAGGAAGCGCATTCCGGGAATGCTTGGCCCAAACTTTTTTTTTTGCCCTTCCCGCGGCCTGAGTGAGCGATGCTGGGAGTTGTAGTCAATCGCCAGGGCCGGGCGGGGGACCTGTCACCGGCTGTTGTCTTTCCTCTTACCCACCCTCCATTAGTGACCGCATACAGCAGGTTCTCTTGAGTTTACTTCCAAAACGCGTCCTGCACAAATCCACAGATCTCTTCTCTTTCCTCCCATCCACTGCTCCAGCCTGGTGCAAGCCCTGGCATCGCTTATTTTGACGACATCCCCTCTTCCCTTCGTTTCCCCAGATGCCACTCTCTTGCCTTCCTCCTCCATCCAGTTCTCCACTCCTCTCTCTCCCCAAGTCCAATTACTACTGCTCTTTAACAAACCACCCCAAAGCTTAGTGGTTGTAAATCAGCCGTGCTATGATGCTCACAGATGCTGTGGGCTAAGGATTGGGGCAGGACAGAGCTGACATTGGTTTCTCTACTCTTTTGTTGGAAAGATTTCAAGGTTTGGGGTGACTCAACAAACGAAGGGCCAGGATCATCTGGAGGCGTGTTCACTTACAGGTCTTGCAGTTGATGCCAGGTGTGTGCTGGGACTGCCGCAGGAGCTGTGGAGCAAGGGCACCTCCACAAGCCTCTTGCCAACAAAGGTCTGTACAGTCAAACATGTGGTTTTTATAGTAGTCATATATGGATGTGAGAGTTGGACTGTAAAGAAGGCTGAGTGCAGAAGAAATGAGGCTTTCAAATTGTGCTAGAGAAGACTCTTGAGAGTCCTTTGGACAGCAAGGAGATCAAACCAGTCAATCCTACAGGAAATCAAGCCTGAATATTCATTGGAAGGACTGTTATTGAAGTTCCAGTACTTTGGCCACATGATGTAAAGAGCTGACTCATTGGAAAAGACCCTGATGCTGAGATAGACTGAAGCAAAAGGAGAAGAGGGTGGCAGAGGATGAGATGGTTAGATAACATCACTGACTCTATGGACATGAATTTGAGCAAGCTCCTGGAGATAGTGAAGAACAGGGGAACCTGGTGTGCTGCAGTTCATGGGTGAGAAAGAGTCGGACACGACTTAGTGACTGAACAACCATCCTCTTGGTGTGAACTGGATTCCTCCTAGCAGATCAGCAGTCATTGTAGTTGGGTTTCTTACAGAGCCACCCAGGGCTTCAAAAAAACAAAGCAAAAGCTAGATTTCCTTTTCTGATCCAGTTTGGAGTGTCACACTGTTTTACTTCTGGCACCAGATTCAAGAGGAAGGGACACAGACTCCACCTCTCTCAATGGGTGGTGTGTCATGGTGACCTTGTAACATTCTTTGTGCAAGAGAATGTAGGATGGGAGGTGTTTTTGTGGCTGTTTTGGAAAATTTAACCATCTTACTCCTATATTCCATTCTCCATGCAGTGCCTAGAGTGGACTTAAAAACCCAAAATCAGATCATGGCATGCCCCTGCTGAACAGTCTTCCCATAACTGCTCACTCCACCTAAAATAAAATCCAGATTTCCACAAATAAAATCCGGTCCAGCAAGACTTCTGGCTTCATAGCCTTGGTTGTCTTCATCACCCACCATGACCTTCTGTCTGGCTCTTCTTCACATCAAACTGTTCCTGCCCCAAGCCCTTTGCACATGCAGTTCCCTCTGGCTAGGAAGCCCTGATTCTTCTGAAGCTGCCTCTTTCTCATCCTTTAGGTCCAATGGCATTTCCTTAGGAGGCCCTCATCCCCCTGACCATCTACCATTGTCCAGTCATTATTATATCACTGTGATTCATTCCTTCTTCTTTTTTAAATTAAAAAGGTTTTTTTGACTGCACCACATGGCATGTGGGATCTTAGTTCCCCAACCAGGAATCAAACCCACGCCCCCTGCATTGTAAACACAGAGTCTTAACCACTGGACCACCAAGGAAGTCCCTTTGTTTCTTGTAACACTTGCAATGGCTTAAACTCTATAGTTCTAGTGACTAGTTCTGGTTTATCTGTCTCCTTGTTCAGACTGGGGCTGCATGAGGTAACACTTGTCTGTCTTATTTACTGCTGAATGTGCAGGTGGGAGATCAGGTGGCAGGTGGTAGAGACTTGGACAGAGGACGTTGTGTGTGTTTGGTGATAATATATTTTGGTATAGATCTCTGTGTTTATCCTACTTGGAGTTCATTGAGATTCTTGGATGTGTATATTCATGTCTTTCATCAGTGTTGGAAAGCTTTGGGGACATTATTTCTTCAACTATTCTTTCTGCCCCTGTCGCCTCTCTCCTTCTGGGATTCCTGTTAGGCATATATTGATATACTTGATGGTGTCCCACAGGTCTCTTAGGCTCTGTTAGTTTCTTGGTTCTATGTATTTGGGAGAAGTGAGGTTGAGAGGGGTGGGGTCCACACCATCAGATTTGAGGCAACTGCTGACAGTGGAGACAGGGGTTGGGGGTCAAGGCAATACCTCTTCACAAGCTGAGGGGAGGGATTGCAGGACTACGGTCCCTTGGGGTACTGTAACTCAGAAGAGCTGGAGGCTGATGTAGGGGTAAGAGCAGCCCTTGGTTCCACTGTGTGTGTATAATAGGTTGCTTCAGTCATGTCCGACTCTGTGTGACCCTATGGAGTTTAGCCCACCCAGCTTCTCTGTCCGTGGGCAAGAATTCTGGAGTGGGTTTCCAGGCCCTCTTCCAGGGGATCTTCCTGACTCAGGGATCAAACCTGTGTCTCTTACCACCTATATCACATCAAATGATCAAAGGACACTCACAGGTCACATCAATATTTGTTATTATTATTTTTGGTAAACCCTTTTGACAGAGCTTCTATATGTTTCCTGTTGCATTTATTTGGTTACATTATTTGGTTACATTTAATACCCACTCCAGTGTTCTTGCCTGGAGAATCCCAGGGACAGGGGAGCTTGGTGGGCTGCTGTCTATGGGGCTGCACAGAGTCGAACACGAATGAAGTGACTTAGCAGCAGCAGCCACTCATTTAATTCACAGTTGGCTATGATTCTTTCTCAGTGCTCGGAAATTGTTGATAAGTGAAAACAAATGATCTACAAACTGTATATTATGAAATGATTATGAGTGATAAGCTTCATACTGTGTGAATTTTGTACAATAATTCATCTGAATTTTGCTAGTTGCTGCTCAGATTTTGGTGTGTGTGCACGTTTGTGTATTTTATTTCCTCCAGATATTCACATCATTGGCTGATGTACTATGTTTATGATGCCTGATGGATAAATCAGCCCTCAGCAGATACAGGGATTTGTTGAAATGCAGGCAGAGGGGGCAGGTCAGGTTTGAGTGGAGCTCTACACCTCTGTGGCAGACAATGGAAGTTGATGAATATATATTCTACCTTCCTCACCCTTCAGGTGGATTGACTGAAGTGTGTGTTCTGCACTGACTCTCAGAGGTCCTCGTGGGATTGAGTCCCAACAACCCACAGTGGAAACTTGCAGATCAATGCACTCTTTACTGATTCTCTTCCCTTCCCTGTCTCACTTCTCCACCTCACTTTCAGCATTTTCTGTGTGTGTGTGTGTCAAGTCACTTCAGCTGTGTCCAGCTCTTTGTGAGCCTGTGGACTGTAGCCCACCAGTCTCCTCAGTCTATGGGATTCTCCAGGCAAGAATACTGGAGTGGGTTGCCATTTCCTCCTCCAGGGGATCTTCCTGACTCAGGGATAGAACCTGTATCTCTTGTGTCTCCAGTATTGGCAGGTGGGTTCTTTACCACTAGCACTGCCTTGGAAACCCTTGAGCATTTTCTAGGTCACTTAGAAAAACTGTTTATTTATTTATGGTGGTGCTAGGTCTTCATTGCTGTGCGCAGGCTTTCTCTAGTTGCACTGAGCAGGGGTTACTCTCTAGTTGTGGTGCGTGGGCTTCTCATTGCATGGCTTCTCTAGTTGTGGAGCACAGACTCTAGGGCATGTGGGCTTCAGTAGTTGTGGCTGGTGGACTTACTTGCCCTGCTTCTTGTGAAATCTCCCTGGACCAGGGGTTGAACCTGTGTCCCCTGCACTGGCAGGCAGATTCTTAACCACCGTACCATCAGGGAAGTCCTCCTAGATCTCTTTCCAAATAAAATACTTGTCCGGGAATCCTTATAACAGGATCAGCTTCTGGGAGATGCCAAATGAAGATATTCTCTCTAGGCCTCAATTTCCTCATCCGTTCAAAGGGAAGAATAACTCCCCCTGTTATGGGAGTAGGAGGTGTTGGGGATGAGGCATGCGTCTGTGGGTTAAGTCCCCTGTCTGCTACCTCTCTGGGGGTCCTCACTTCCTGGGAAATGAATGATGAAGCTGATTACAGGGAGTTTCTGCCACCTCCTGTTGTCATTGCAGTTGTTCTCACACTGGAGACTCACTGGCATCTCACATCTTCCAGGATGACAAGGCAAGTTCTACAGCCTGAACAGGTCTCTCTGGCTGGGAGCCAGTCCTCAGAGGTACCAAGGAAGAAGTGGCTGCCCAGAGATGTCCCCTGGGGCAGCACTGAGGAACTAGAGGGGACAGAGGGTGGTTGAGTTCCCACGAGGCCGCTTCCTGAGGCAGGATGTGGTATTGCCTGGAAGGCAATCAGAGAGGGCAGCATATGTTGGCCAGAGCCTCCCAATGACCCATGAAAAAGCCCTGCTGGACAGCTGTAGAGCTGAAGCTGAGGTGCAGAGGGGCCCCCTGTTGCCCATGAAGTTGTTTTTGTTTAGTTACTAAGCTGTGTCTGACTCTTGTGTCTGACTCTTTGCAACCCCATAGACTGTAGCCTGCCAGGCTCCTCTGTCCATGGGGTTTTCCAGGCAAGAATATTATAGGAATGGGTTGCTATTTCCTTCTCAGAGAATCTTCCTAACTCAAGGACTGAACCCATGTCTCCTGCATTGGCAGGTGGAATCTTTACCACTGAGTCACCAAGGAAGCCCTGCCCATGTGGTTGTTGTTCAGTCACTCAGTCATGTCTGACTCTTTGTGACCTGCTGCCCCCCTGCCCTTCTGCCCCACCCCCATGGATTGTAGCATGCCAGGCTTCCCAGTCCTTCACCATCTCCTGGAGCTTGCTCAAACTCATGTCCATTGAGTCAGTGATGCCATTCAACCATCTTGTCCTCTGTCGTCCCCTTCTCCTTCTGCCTTCAATCTTTCCCAGCATAAAGGTCTTTTCTAATGAGTCAGCTCTTTGCATCAGGTGGCCAAAGTATTGGAGCTTCAGCTTCAGCATCAGTCCTTCCAATGAATATTGGATTGATTGGATTGAATATTCAGGATTGATTTCCTTTAGGATTGACTGGTTTGATCTTGCAATCCAAAAGACTCTCAAGAGTCTTCTCCAACACCACAGTTCAAAGCATCAATCCTTTGGCACTCAGCCTACCTTCCTTTTATTATTAGTTGCAGGTCTGCTGGGCTCTCTTGATGATGCGGTGTCTGCACAGGCCCCAGGACATATTTGACAATTGGCCACCTGCAGTCAAACCAAGAGCTGCCCTAGTGCCCAACTTTTAAGGCCTGGGGGTGCTAGTGTGGCCACCAGGGCTTCATAGGTGCTAGTTGTCCCAGAGGTGGAGGAGGCAACCTGAACAGAGGAGTACACTGGTCAACCCCCTATGAAGACCTGGGCACGACCACTCAAAAGGAGCTACCCTGGTTGGCAGTACACCACGTGTGTTGTTTACCCATGATTCCTAGGAGAATTAAGCACTGTCTACATGACACCACAGGGAGTGGACAACTAGAAGCTAGAGCCTGGTCTCTTTTGGACCCTGCCCCATGTGCCTTTTACCTTTGCTGATATTATTTTTATTTAATTTTTTAAAATTAATTTTTATTGGAGTATGGTTGCTTTGCAATGTTGTGTTAATTTCTACTGAATAGCAAAGTGAATCTCATATATATATATATTTATATATATATATTTATATACACATACACACCCCCACCCTCTTTTGGATTTCCTTCCCATTTAGGTCACCACAGAGGACTGAGTGGGGTTCCCTGGGCTATATAGTAGGTTCTCGTTAGTTATATGTTTTATATATAGTATCAACAACGTATATATGTCAATCCCAATCTTCCAGTTCATCCCACCTGATGATTTTAATTTGTATCCTTTCTCTGCAATAAACCATGAATATAGCAACTTTGCTGAGTTCTGTGAGTCCTTCTAGTGAATCACTGAACCTGAGGGTGGTCTTGGGGGGACCTCCCACTACACAGATTCATAAAGAGGGAAACGATTCCCAGACCCCTGATAAATATACATTTGGAAGTAGGAACTTCCTTGGGCTTCCAGGACCTTGGGCTCCCAGGATCTTGGGCTCAAGTCTTACTGAGTCCTTTATTATGTCTTGCTGGAGTGGCCTTCTAGCCACTCCCAGCAGCAGATCTGGTGAGGACTTTTGCCCCTTGAGAACCACACATGGGGCAAGACTTGAGCTGTTCCAAGTCATCCACCTGGGAGGTGGGTGGGAAAGTCACCCACCTGGGAGGCCATCCAACATCATGATGCGAGAGGGATCAGGTTTTAGGGTCACACAGGTTGGATTGGAATTCCTTCCCACCCCATCCGATTCAGCATGTGACCTTGGGACAGTCAGTTCCCCTGTATGATCCTCCATGTCTGAATCTCTCAAACTGATCTGAATACCCAGTAAAATCCCATATGGAGAGAAAGAAATGTTATTGTACTCTCATACTGGCCAGGGAATCTTTCCCTGGTGCTGGGAAAGTCCACAGCGCAGCAGATGGTTTTCAGTACCAGCCAAGGTGTGGTGCTGTTTCTGGGGTCTTCACGTGATGAAACAACAAAAGGAGCTAAAGGCAGCTCAGCTTGTGGTGACATCTGGTTTTGTTAATAACCCTGGGGAACGTGCTAGGAGGTCCCAGGTGAAACGTAGAAACCAGTTCCTCAAGGTTGGCTTATCCTCTGGGCCTTAATGACTTTTTTTTTCCTTAATTGGAGTGTGATTGCTTAACACTGCTGTGTTTCTAGGAGAAGGCAATGGCACCCCACTCCAGTACTCTTGCCTGGCAAATCCCATGGACAGAGGAGCCTGGTAGGCTGCAGTCCATGGGGTCGCTAAGAGTCGGACACGACTGAGCGACTTCACTTTCCCTTTTCACTTTCATGCACTGGAGAAGGAAATGGCAACCCACTCCAGTATTCTTGCCTGGAGAATCCCAGGGACAGAGGAGCCTAGTGGGCTGCCGTCTATGGGGTCGCACAGAGTCAGACACGACTGAAGCGACTTAGCAGTAGCAGCAGCAGGGAAAGACTGAAGGCAAAAGAAGGGGACAGCAAAGGATGAGATGGTTAGATGGCATGACCAACTCAATGGACAGAAGTCTGAGCAAACTCTGGGAGATAGTGGAGGATAGAGGCACCCCCTGCTATATCCACTGGGTCGCAAAGAGTTGGACATGACTAAGCAAATGAACAACATCAACTGGCCCACGTTATTCATCCATCGATCCTCTCATCCATCCATCCATCAGTTCATTCATTCCTTAATGTACTCAACAAGTGAATTTTGAGCAGCTGCTGAGCCCCATGATCGAAAATAAAAGGCTGCAGTTCATGGACCAAATTTCATGCTACTGTTGATAATTTTGTTTGGTAATTAAGACCTTCAAACCTAGTGTTTGTGAGGGAAGAGTTAGTGATGTGACCATAAGATTAATATGTCCAGTGATTTGTAATTTTAGGAAGCCCACACTAGATTTTAGACAGGATTTTCTGGGTTGCAAATTAGGGATTAGACAGTTGATACAGAAGGTGGAAACTTCTTCCTGATTTCCTCTTTTTGAGATGTCAGTTCAGTCTCTCAGTCGTGTCCGACTCTTTGCGACCCCATGGACTGCAGCATGCCAGGCTTCCGTGTCCATCACCAACTCCTGGAGCGTACTCAACTCATGTCCATTGAGTTGGTGATGCCATCCAACCATCTAATCCTCTATCATCCCCTTCTCATCCCCTCCTCCTCTCCTCCCTGAGATGTAGTTGAGATATTTTGGTATTTTGAGATATTTTGGTAGTTACTATATTTGGGAACATCTGTTGCAGGTAGAGCTTCCCAGGTGGCCCTACTGGTTAAGCACCGGGCAGCACGGTTGCAAGGTAGCCAGCCGTACTAAGAGAGGCAACTATGTTGAAGGGGCAGGGTTGAGGAGGAGTGCCAGCCACTAAAACCCAAACAGCAGATGCATTTCTGCAATATTATTTTACTTTCTTTAAAACAAGCAAACGAAAGCTCCACTCCATGCTACATTTTATCACTATAATTTGGGGGAGCAGAATACACAGAAGGTTAATATTAGTTGAGATTCTTTCTGCATTAATTTGATGAGTTCAATACATTTTTCAAGGCAATGGGAAAAAAGTACTATTTTTAATAAAACTTTTTCTCTATTTTGGATTGGAGTGTAGCTGATTAACAATGTTGTGATACAGGTGGACAGCAAAATGACTCAGCTATACATATACTTGTATCCATTCTCCCCCAAGTTCCCCTCTCATCCAGGCTGCCACATAACACTGAGCAGAATTCCCTGTGCTATAGAGTAGGTCCTTGTTAGTTATCCATTTTATTTACTTATTTTTTTTCTTTTTTAAAAAATTTTATTTTATTTTTAAACTTTACATAATTGTATTAGTTTTGCCAAACATCAAAATGAATCCGCCACAGGTATACATGTGTGCCCCACCCTGAACCCTCCTCCCTCCCCATACCCTCCCTCTGGGTCGTCCCAGTGCACCAGCCCCAAGCATCCAGTATCATGCATCGAACCTGGACTGGCAACTCGTTTCATACATGATATTTTACATGTTTCAATGCCATTCTCCCAAATCTTCCCACCCTTTCCCTCTCCCACAGAGTCCATAAGACTGTTCTATACATCAGTGTCTCTTTTGCTGTCTCGTACACAGGGTTATTGTTACCATCTTTCTAAATTCCATATATATGCGTTAGTATACTGTATCGGTGTTTTTCTTTCTGGCTTACTTCACTCTGTATAATAGGCTCCAGTTTCACCCACCTCATTAGAACTGATTCAAATGTATTCTTTTTAATGGCTGAGTAATATTTCATTGTGTATATGTACCACAGCTTTCTTATCCATTCATCTGCTGATGGACATCTAGGTTGCTTCCATGTCCTGGCTATTATAAACAGTGCTGCGATGAACATTGGGGTACACGTGTCTCTTTCCCTTCTGGTTTCCTCAGTGTGTATGCCCAGCAGTGGGATTGCTGGATCATAAGGCAGTTCTATTTCCAGTTTTTTAAGGAATCTCCACACTGTTCTCCATAGTGGCTGTACTAGTTTGCATTCCCACCAACAGTGTAAGAGGGTTCCCTTTTCTCCACACCCTCTCCAGCATTTATTGCTTGTAGACTTTTGGATCGCAGCCATTCTGACTGGTGTGAAATGGTACCTCATAGTGGTTTTGATTTACATTTCTCTGATAATGAGTGATGTTGAGCATCTTTTCATGTGTTTGTTAGCCATCTGTATGTCTTCTTTGGAGAAATGTCTATTTAGTTCTTTGGCCCATTCTTTGATTGGGTCATTTATTTTTCTGGAATTGAGCTGAAGGAGTTCCTTGTATATTTTTGAGATTAGTTGTTTGTCCGTTGCTTCATTTGCTATTATTCTCTCCCATTCTAAAGGCTGTCTTTTCACCTTGCTAATATTTCCTTTGATGTGCAGAAGCTTTTAAGGTTAATTAGGTCCCATTTGTTTATTTTTGCTTTTATTTCCAATATTCTGGGAGGTGGGTCATAGAGGATCCTGCTGTGATGTATGTCAGAGAGTGTTTTGCCTATGTTCTCCTCTAGGAGTTTTATAGTTTCTGGTCTTACGTTTAGATCTTTAATCCATTTTGAGTTTATTTTTGTGTATGGTGCTAGAAAGTGTTCTAGTTTCATTCTTTTACAAGTGGTTGACCAGATTTCCCAGCACCATTTGTTAAAGAGATTGTCTTTAATCCATTGTATATTCTTGTCTCCTTTGTCAAAGATAAGGTGTCCATATGTGTGTGGATTTATCTCTGGGCTTTCTATTTTGTTCCATTGATCTATATTTCTGTCTTTGTGCCAGTACCATACTGTCTTGATAACTGTGGCTTTGTAGTAGAGCCTGAAGTCAGGTAGGTTGATTCCTCCAGTTCCATTCTTCTTTCTCAAGATCACTTTGGCTATTCGAGGTTTTTTGTATTTCCATACAAATTGTGAAATTATTTGTTCTAGCTCTGTGAAGAATACTGTTGGTAGCTTGATAGGGATTGCATTGAATCTATAAATTGCTTTGGGTAGTATACTCATTTTCACTATATTGATTCTTCCAATCCATGAACATGGTATATTTCTCCATCTGTTAGTGTCCTCTTTGATTTCTTTCACCAGTGTTTTATAGTTTTCTATATATAGGTCTTTAGTTTCTTTAGGTAGATATATTCCTAAGTATTTTATTCTTTCCGTTGCAATGGTGAATGGAATTGTTTCCTTAATTTCTCTTTCTGTTTTCTCATTATTAGTGTATAGGAATGCAAGGGATTTCTGTGTGTTGATTTTATATCCTGCAACTTTACTATAGTCATTGATTAGTTCTAGTAATTTTCTGGTGGAGTCTTTAGGGTTTTCTATGTAGAGGATCATGTCATCTGCAAATAGTGAGAGTTTTACTTCTTCTTTTCCAATTTGGATTCGTTTTATTTCTTTTTCTGCTCTGATTGCTGTGGCCAAAACTTCCAAAACTATGTTGAATAGTAATGGTGAAAGTGGGCACCCTTGTCTTGTTCCTGACTTTAGAGGAAATGCTTTCAATTTTTCACCATTGAGGATAATGTTTGCTGTGGGTTTGTCATATATAGCTTTTATTATGTTGAGGTATGTTTATTTACTTATTTTTAAAATGTTTTATTTTGTATTGGGGGATAGCTGATGAACAAACAGTGTTGTAATGGTTTCAGGTGAACGGGGAAGGGGCTCAACCATACATATGCATGTATCCATTCTCTTCCAAACTCCCCTCCCATCCAGGCTGCTACATAATGCTGAGCAGAGTTCCATGTGCTATCTAGTAGGTCCTTATTGCTTATCCATTTTAAATATAACAGCGTGTCCTTAAATAGAGCAAGTGTGTCCATACCAAACTCCCTAACTATTCCTTACCCCCACCCATCCCCCCTGGCAAACGTTAAGTTCGTTCTCTAAGTCTGAGTCTCTTTCTGTTTTGTAAGTTCATTTGTATCATTTCGTTTTAGATTCTACATATAAGGGATGTCATACAATATTTCTCCTTTGTCTGACTTATTCACTCAACCTCTAGGTCCATCCATGTTGCTACAAGTGCCATTATTGCATTCTTTATTTCAAATTTATTTTTAAATTGGAGGAAAAATTGCTTTAAAATATTGTGTTGGTTTCTGCCATATGATTTCACCCTTTTTAATGGTTCAGTCATATTATGTGGTTCTTGGGCTTCCCTGGTGGCTCAGATGGTAAAGAATCTGCCTGCAATGTGACAGACATGGGTTCAATCCCTGGATCAGGAGGATCATCCCCTGGAGAAGGGCATGGCAAATCACTCCAGCATTCTTGCCTGGAGAATTCCATGGACAGAAGAGCCTGGAAGGCTGCTGTCCATGGGGTTGCAGTCAGACACGACTGAGCAACTTTCACTTTCATACTTTCATATATGTTCAGTTCAGTTCAGTTGCTCAGTCGTGTCTGACTCTTTGCAACCCCAAGAACTGCAGCATGCCAGGACAGGCCTCCCTGTCCATCACTAACTCCCAGAGCTTGCTCAAACTCAGGTCCATTGAGTCAGTGATGCCATCTCACCATTGCATCCTCTGTCGTCCCCTCCTCCTCCTGCCTTCAATCTTTCCCAACACCAGGGTCTTTTCAAATGAGTCAGCTCTTCGCATCAGGTGGCCAAAGTATTGGAGTTTCAGCTTCAACATCCGTCCTTCCAATGAACACCCAGGACTGATTTCCTTTAGGATGGACTGGTTGGATCTCCTTGCAGCCCAAGGGTTCATATACGTACCACACCTTTAAAAAGTACTATGTTTTGTGACATGTAAAATGATAGAAATACCTTTTCTGGAGGTATTGCCTTCCTCATTGTAGCATCAGAGCTGAGTCATTGTGACAGAGGCCTTATGGTCCATAAAGCTGATATTCATTTACCCTTTGGCCCTTTACAGAAAAAGCTTACTCATCACTAATGCATGGTAGGACTTGGCAACCGGTCTGTTCTGAAGCACCTGCCCTCCTGTATTCTTGCTTATCCCCCGATGGTCCCCTCATCCTGAGTACAATCCCCCCTGGTGAGGTCTGACCACAGCCCCCTGCACGTTTCATCTGTCCTCACTGTGGGCTAAGGACACACCGGTCTCCATGATTTCCCTGAGCAACCCAGGCTCTGTCCCACCACAGGGAGGCTGCACATGCTGTTCCCTCCCAGAGGAGCCAGGATCTGTGTTTGCTAAAAGCAGTTTTTACAGTATGCTACATGCTAAGTCACTTCAGTCGTGTCCAACTCTGTGTGACCCCATAGACGGCAGCCCACCAGGCTCCCCTGTCCCTGGGATTCTCCAGGCAAGAACACTGGAGTGGGTTGCCATTTCCTTCTCCAATGCATGAAAGTGAAAAGTGAAAGTGAAGTCGCTCAGTCGAGTCTGACCCTCAGCGACCCCATGGACTGCAGCCTTCCAGGCTCCTCCGTCCATGGGATTCTCCAGGCAAGAGTACTGGAGTGGGGTGCCATTGTATACTAATGCATATATATGGAATTTAGAAAGATGGTAATGATAACCCTGTATGTGAGACAGCAAAAGAGACACAGATGTATAGAACAGTCTTTTTGGACTCTGTGGGAGAGGGAGAGGGCAGGATGATTTGGGAGAATGGCATTGAAACATGTATAATATCATATAAGAAATGAATCGCCAGTCCAGGTTTGATGCATGATACAGGATGCTTGGGGCTGATGCACTGGGTTGATCCAGAGGGATGGTATGGGGAGGGAGGTGGGAGGGGGTTTCAGGATGGGGAACATGTGTACACCCATGGCGGATTCATGTTGATGTATGGCAAAACCAATACAATATTGTAAAGTAATTAGCCTCCAATTAAAATAAATTAAAAAAAAAAAAAGACAAGGACAAAAAAAAAAAGAAAAAAAATAAAAGCAGTTTTTAATCCATTTTGTGACGTTCCACTATTGCCACCTGCTGGCCACTTATTCAAACTGTAGTTGTAATGCTTTTAAAGCTTTTGGGTAGAACCTCTTCTGACCCTGTCCAGGGCAGGGAAAAATGGAAGATGCCTGTGGAAAAAATGCCCCAGATTTGGATCTCTCATGTCCCTGAAGACATATTTAGGGCCCAGATCTCCACAGCCATTCTCTACCCCCATCTATTCCAGTGATCCTCAAATTTTAAGGCTCATATAACTCCCCTGAGATGGTTAAAATGATGACTTAAGTGGTCTGATATGGTGTCTGAGTCTTCATTTCTGTCAAGCTTATCATAATAATGATGACTCTGATTCATGGACCACTGAGTATCAGGCTTTCCTTTTTCTATAGAAAAGAGGTCAGTTAAATGGGAAGGAAATCTAAAAAAGAGGGGATAAATGTGTATGTACGGCTGGTTCACTTTACTGTACAGCAGAAACTAAAGAAACATTGTAAAGCAAGTCTACTCTGATAAAAATTAATTTAAAAAGAAATCAGAAAATCCCCCTGTAAAGGGCCAGATAGTAAATGTTTTAGATTTTGCACAGGATACATTGTAGCTTGAAAAGAGTTGTGTATGTGTGTGTGCTCAGTCATGTTAGACCCTTTGTGACCCCATGAATTGTAGCCCACCAGCCTCCTCTGCAAGGAGATCCAACCAGTCCATCCTAAAGGAGATCAGTCCTGGGTGTTCATTGGAGGGACTGATGTTGAAGCTGAAACTCCAATACTTTGGCCACCTGATGCAAAGAGCTGACTCATTTGAAAAGATCCTGATGCTGGGAAAGATTGAGGGCAGGAGAAGGGGATGACAGAGGATGCGATGGTGAGATGGCATCACTGATTCAATGGACATGGGTTTGGGTGGACTCTGGGAGTTGGTGATGGACAGGGAGGCCTGGCGTGCTGCGGTTCATGGGGTCGCAAGGAGTCAGACATGACTGAGCGACTGAACTGAACTGAGCCTCCTCTGCCCATGGAATTTTCCAGGCAAGAATACTGAAGTGGGTTGCCATTTCCTTTTCCAGGGGATCTTCCTGACCCAGGGATTGAATCCGTGTCTCTTGCATCTCCTACATTAGCAGGCAGATTCTTTACCACTGTGACACCTGGGAAGCCCAAAAACAGTCACAGATGATGAATTAATTAATGAGTGTTGCTTGTTGTTGTTGTTCAGTTATTAAGTCGCTTGTTCAGTCACTGCTACTGCTAAGTCACTTCAGTCGTGTCTGACTCTGTGCAACCCCATAGACGGCAGCCCACCAGGCTCCTTTGTCCCTGGGATTCTCCAGGCAAGAACACTGGAGTGGGTTGCTATTTCCTTCTCCAATGCATGAAAGTGAAAAGGGAAAGTGAAGTCGCTCAGTCGTGTCCGACCCTCAGCGATCCCATGGACTGCAGCCTTCCAGGCTCCTCCATCCATGGGATTTTCCAGGCAAGAGTACTGGAGTGGGGTGCCATTGCCTTCTCCTTGTTCAGTCACTAAGAAGTCACAAAAGTCCAGCTCTTTGTCACCCCACGGACTGCAGCACGCCAGGCTTTCTTGTCCTTCACTATCTCCCGGAGTTTTCTCAAACTCATGTCCATTGAGTCAGTGATGCCATCCAATTATCTCATCCTCTGTCGCCCCCTTCTCCTTTTGCCCTCAATCTTTCCCAGCATCAGGGTCTCTTCCAACGAGTCGGCTCTTTGCATCAGGTGGCCAAAGTATTGGAGCTTCAACTTCAGCATCAGTCCTTCCAATGAATATTCAGGGTTGATTTCTTTTGCGTTTGATTGGTTTGACCTTGCAGTCCAAGAGGCTCTCAAGAGTCTTTAGCACCACAGTTCAAAAGCATCAATTCTTCAGCCCTAAGCCTTCTTTATGGTCCAATTCTGTTCCCATAAAACTTTATTTATGAGCTCTAAAATTAAAATTTTACATAATTTTAATGTGTCATGAGGTAGTCTTCTTTTAAAAAATTTCCAACCATTTAAAAATGTAAAAACCACTCTTAGCTTGCAGGGCACACAAAAACAGGCTGTTGGCTGAATTTGGCCCACCGACTGCAGTTAGTAAATCCGTGCTTTGGGCACCGAATTCTAGACAATATTGTGTGTTGTTGAGACCGGGGGCTGTAGAATGGGTCCTCTGTTTGAACCTTCACTACTGCTTATTAGAAGCTGTACTTTTCAAGTCTAGTTTCCTCATCTGTAAAATAAGGAGTTATATTTCCTACCTTGTAGGAAAGGTAGGGGTCCCCAACCACCAGGATCTAATGCCTGATGATGTGAGGTGGAGCTGATGTAATAATAATAGAAGTAAAGTGCACAATGGATGTAATGGACTTGAATCATCCTGAAACCATCCCGCCAACACCCTGGTCCATGGAAAAATTGTCTTCCATGAAACTAGTCCCTGGTGCCAAAAATGCTGGGGACTGCTCTTGTAGGCTTTTTGTTTGAAATTTAATGAGATAGTGTATTTAAAGGGATGATCCCCGTGCAGGGCACATAATAAATCTCAGCTATTGGTATCCTCACTGTCATCACACTGAGACCAAGAAATTGAATTCATGCAATCTGAATCCTTCAGGTTTTCTCCAATTGTAGCACAGACTCCCTTAACCAGAACACAGGGTAGATCTTTAACCAGAACACAGGGTAGTCAGCACTTGAGAGGATATATCTGGGCATGGTCTTTGCATGATGCCAGCCCTTCCTCAACTAACTGTACCAGTTTGCTAGGGCTTCATAACAAAGTATCACATACTGTGTGGCTTAAACAACTGAAGTGTATCCTCTAAAAGTTCTGAAGGCCAGAAGTCCAACATCAAAGTTGTCAGCAGGGTTTATTTCTTCTGGAGATGGTGATGAAAAGTCTGTTCCATGCCTCTCTCTTAGCTTCCGGTGGTTTCCTGAAATCTCTGGCATTCCTTGGCTCGTAGAAGCATCATCTCCATCTTCACGTGGACTTCTCCCCTCTCACATGTCTGTGTCCAATTTCTATCTTTTTATAGGGATGCCAGTTGCAGTGGAGTAGGACCCTAATGACCTCATTAGAACTAGTTATCTTGGAAAAGACCCTATTTTCTGGACAGGTCACCTTCTGAGGTGCTGGGGGTTAGACTGAGATATTAGACTGCAACATATCTTTTTGGAGGACACAACTCAACCCCTAACTCGACCTTTCTCTGCATCCCAGCTCACTGCATCCACTTGTTGCTGACAGCACCTAGAGAATCATATAGGGTTTGGAGTCAGGTGATGGAATGGCAGGAAACATATGGACTCTGAAGCTCCCCCAGGGCCAGAGTCGTCCCACTGTGATCTGTGCACTGCCTGCTTGAGGACCACCTGGACAGCCTGCTAAGAAGCCAGATTCCAGGATCCAGTATCAGGTTGCTGAATCACAATCCCTACGATCCAAAGGGCAGCATCTCCTATGTCCCAATCTGGGGGACACGAGAGGCCTGTTTAAGACTGTGATCATCGTGCAAAGTCAAGCCACTAGGTTCCCTGTGAGACTGAGAATGGTGGTTGCTGAGTTGGACAGCAAGTCAGCTCATCTCAACAGATGCTCTCAAAGTCCTCCCCCAAGTCACTTATGAAGCACAGTGATATAATACACGAGGCTAATACACACTGTTTTATCAATATTAAACTGAGAGGAGCTGGTCTTTCATCCCACTAGGATTATCCACGCAGCAATCCTATAAACCTCAGAGACTTTCAGGCTACTTCAGAGTCTTCTATGCTACTCTGGTCTTCATGGAAGAAGATAAACCATGGCAAAAATAGGATGGTGAAGAATCTGGCTGCATTGCATGAGACCCGGGTTCGATCCCTGGATTGGGAAGATCCCCTGGAGAAGGGGATGGTAACCCATTCCAGTATTCTTGCCTGGAGAATCCCATGGACTGAGGAGCCTGACAGGCTACAGTCCATGGGGTCACAGAGAGTCAGACATGACTGAGAGACTAACACTTTCACTTTACTTTCTTTCACTTTCCCTTCCCATAGCACTTTATTTCTCTTTTATGATGCATTTGCCAAGTTGATCTGTGATGATTTATTGACATATCTCTATTCCCACCAGATTCTGAATGTTTTGAGAGCAGCAATGGATATATTCCTGTGTCCCATGCACTGAAAAGTGGTCACCGAACGTTGGTAGGTGCTGAACAGCTATTCTGCCCTAGGACTGAGGGGGCTACCTTATGGACCACTAGGCCCCCTCTGGGACAGAGACTTGTCACTTCTGAATGAACACCTAGTGAGCTAATCCCAACACATGCTCTCAGATTCCTCCCCCAAGTCATTAGGAAACATGGCGATATATCTGGCTAATGTACATTGTCTTTATCAATATTAAAATTGAATGTAGCTAATCTTTCCTTCAATAAGGATTATCTATGTAGCAATCCTATAAGCTCAATACCTCAGAGAGTTTAAGGCTACTTCAAAGTCCCCTCTATGCTGACCTTGAGGGGTAAGATAAATCATGGAGAAAAACCCATATCTTTCCCCTTCTGTATCACTCACTTTATCATCTCTTATGACACAATCACCGTGTTGCTCTGTGACGGTTTACTGATGCATCTCCATCCCCTACCAGATTCTGAATGCCTTGAGAGCAGAGATGGCATGTATTCCTGCATCTCAGGCACTGAAGAGTGATCCTGGAATATAGTGAAAGTGAAAGTGTTAGTGGCTCAGTCGTGTCCGATTCTTTGCAACCCCATGGACTGTAGCCCACAAGGCTCCTCTGTCCATGGAATTCTCCAGGCAAGAATACTAGAGTGGGTAGCCACTCCCTTCTCTAGGGAATCATTTGACTCAAAGATCAAACCTGGGTCTCCTGCATTGCAGGCAGACCTTCTGAGCCACCAGGGAAGCCCAAGGAACATGGTAGATGCTAAGAAACTATTCTGCCCTAAGACTGAGATGGGACTACTTTGCTGACTAGTTTCCTCAGGGCTGCCTTCATGTTCTTGTTCCTTAGGCTGTAGATAAAGGGGTTCAGCATGGGGATGACCACCCCACACATCAAGGCAGCCACCTTGTCCTTCTGAGAGGAGGTGGGAGATGCTGGCTGCAGGTACACGGCAAAGATAGTGCCATAGAATAGAGTCACCACGGTGAGGTGTGAGCTGCAAGTGGAGAAGGCTTTCCATTTGCCCTGAGCAGAAGGGATCTTGAAGACTGCCCAGAAAATGCAGATATAAGAGAGGAGGATGCATGTGAGAGGGCTGATGCCCATGATGATGCCAAAAGCAAAGATCACCAGCTCGTTGGTGTGTATGTCTGAGCAGGAGAGCTTCAGCAGGGGCATGAGGTCACAGAAGAAGTGGGGAATTTCAGAGGCAGCACAGAAGGTTAACTGAGCCATGAGGCTGGTGTGGACAATGGACTGGAGGTTAGTGATCAGCCATGACCCCACCACTAGCAACCCACACACACGGGGACTCATGATGGCCAAGTAGCGCAGAGGGTGGACAATGGCCACAAACCAGTCAATGGCCGTCATGGCCGGAGGAAGCTGTCCGTGGTCCCAAACAGGTGGAAGGCATACATCTGGGCAAGACAGCCTGCAAAGGGGATGGCTTTGCTCTGAGTCCAGAGGTTAACCAGCATCTTGGGGATGGTGGTGGAAGACAAGAAGATGTCGATGAAGGACAGGTTACCGAGGAAGAAGTACATGGGCGTGTGGAGGTGTGAGTTTGTGAAGATGGCCAGGATGATGAGCAGGTTTCCAAAGATGGTGACCAGGTACATGGGCAGGAAGAGCCCAAAGAGGAAGATCTGATGCTCTGGCTTTTCTGAGAGTCCCAGGAGGAGGAATTCTGAGACTGCTGTTCGGTTTTCTCACTTCATGGACAGCTTTTGTCTGCTAGGAAAGAAACAAGGGCAGAGGGAAGCAATTAAAGCTGGGAGTCAGGGGTGGAATTCTAGTCTCAGCTCCCTACAGACCTGTACATTCTGTGAAAATGCATGGAATTCTCATAGCTCCCTTCCATGGAATTTTGTTTTCCCAAACAAAGCCATCCATGTTTGAGACAGTCTCAAAGATCTAACTAAGTTGTTTTGAGACAACCTGCCTCAAGGTATATTGTTTTGAGACAATTTTCTCAAGGGTATATTGTTCACAAACACCATTGTTTTTCTTCAGTGAAGCAAAGTTTCATAGAAAACAAAATTGGGAGAAATCAAATCCAAATATGATTATCTTCTGTTCTCCTTTCTCTTCCTTCCCCCTCATCTTTCTTTCCTTTCCTCCCTCCCTTTCATTTTTCCATCAATAAGACATAATCTTAGCATCAATTTTGGGTTCATGACTTTTGGTATAAGATGAATAATACTCTTCTGCTCTTCCAGTGAAACTCAAGTTTGTTAGGGGCATTTTGTGATCTATTAATACTACTGTGTGATCACTAAATCCTAAAGGAAATCAACCCTGAATATTCATTGGAAGGACTGATGCTGAAGTTGAAGCTCCAATACTTTGGCCACCTGATGCAAAGAGCTAACTCATTGGAAGAGACCCTGATGCTGAGAAAGACTGAAGGTAGGAGGAGAAGAGTATAACAGAGGATGAGATGGTCAGATGGCATCACTGACTTGATGGACATGAGTTTGAGCAAGCTCCGGGAAATGGTGAAGGACAGGGAAGCCTGGTGTGCTGCAGTCCTTGGGGTCACAAAGAGTTGGACACGACTGAGAGACAGAACCGGAGAAGGCAATGGCACCCCACTCCAGTACTCTTGCCTGGGAAATCCCATGGATGGAGGAGCCTGGTAGGCTGCAATCCATGGGGTCGCTAGGAGTCAGACATGACCGAGCGACTTCACTTTCACTTTTCACTTCCATGCACTGGAGAAGGAAATGGCAACCCACTCCAGTGTTCTTGCCTGGAGAATCCCAGGGACGGGGGAGCCTGGTGGGCTGCCGTCTATGGGGTCGCACTGAGTCGGACACGACTGAAGCGACTTAGCACCAGCAGCAGCAGAGAAACAGAACAACCGTGTGATCACTAGGTAGACTCCCTCTTTCTTTTCTTTTTTTTTTTTTTTTGCGATCAGTGTTGAAAACTCTCATGAAAGGGTGGGAACATAAATGTGCATAAACATACTTTTCACATTTTAATTTGAATCCAGCAGATAAATTTATTCACTGGGCTTCCTGATGAGGACCGAGAACTTTTCTCTAATTATGCTTACATTGATGGTAGATACGTGTTAGCAGTCTTGCCTTAGCCATATATGTAGGCTGAAGTCTATGCTCCAGTTGGTTTCATGAGGATTGAACCAGAAATGATCCTTGCTAACCCATCTAGGTGCAGAATCCTTTCAGATCTCAGTATATTTTACAATGTTATATGGAAATTGCTCTCAATTACCTTGCTCACAACTAATTTGACAGCAATATATTTTAGTGATTCTTTTTTATTATTAAGACTTGACAAAGCATTCAATTTGATTTTTGTAAACCCCATTTCCCATTTCCTCCCTCCCTCCTTGCCTCCTTCCCTTCCTTCCTTCCTCTTTTCTCTTGTAGTTTGTGGAATCACATCATATTAGTTACACAATACACTCGCAGCAGCCACTATAATCAGGTTTAGGATTATTTAAAATGAGTCAGCTCATCTGAGCAGAAATGTTTCAGCAAGCTAGTGCTTAGCCTCCAGGCCTCAAGCATTCAGCATATGGTGGCAACAGTCAGTTGATTTTCAGCAGAAAAAGAGACTTTGGGTGAACCCAGAAAGTTGGTAAAGTGGAAGTTTTAAAGGGAGCTTTCACAGTTACAAAACACTATCTGGAGCCTTAAAACTAATGGTATTTTGGAAGTATATTTGCTCTCAGCAGTTGCTTTGCAGGACAAGAAATTTTATATTTTTTTTATATTCTAGAGCAACTGTCACTGCCCATTAAAAACAGGTTTGCATTAAAATATACACTGTTGTATCTCATCAATCAGATGTTCAAAAAGTTTATTCAAAATAAAAACTCCCAACTTGTACTATTCAAAGGTAAGCTGTTTCCATGACAATGAGAAAAGTGTGATTAGATGTCTAACTGACAGAAAGCAGAATGTGCTACATGCTTATTCCTGATTTTAATATGATGACAAGAAAAGTGAGTTTGTAAAATAACTTTCTGACGTGAACTGATAGGAAAATTTGGATGAAAGGAGAGAACAGGAGAGAGCAAGCTTTAAAGAAATGCAGACATGTAGTAGGCAAGCTTGATATGATTCCCATTCACTCATTTTAAGTTGAGAATGAGTTTGATCCTAGTTTTGCTTCCCCATCTATTTAGAAAGTCCCTGTTATTACTAGCAGGTTCATATCAAAAGTCCAGAGAAAGCAGATCTTCACTGCATTCATACAAGACCACCAAAGGCTGGTTGCATTTGCCTCTCCAAGTCTCCATTTCCCGGTGGGTAGTGTTTATCCTTCCTTTAAGCTAATGAAGATTTATGGAGAATGTGTTAGGGTCTAGGCACTAAGCTTGTTTCTTATGATACACAGACAATATAGAAAAAAAATCAATATGACATGATTCACCAGGTCCTTGTAAAATGCTAATATTATCTTTTTGAGAGACATCTCTGGTGGTTAAGAATCCATCTTTCAGTGCAGGAGAAATGAGTTACATGGCTGGTCAGAGAACTAAGACCCCACTCTCCAGAGTGTCCCCTCTCAGCCCAGACTGAGCCGCCAGTCCCTTAGGTGGCAGTGATGTATAGTCCAGGCTGAGAACCACTGCCCTAGAGCAACCAAAGACTTCCTGTCGACAGTTGCAAAGGTGTGGCCAGGAAGGGACTCACAGTAGTATATGCAACCGAGAGAAACCTGCATACTAAGTTGCTTCAGTCGTGTCCGACTCTTTGCAACTCCATGGACCATAGCCCTCCAGGCTCCTCTGTCCATGGGATTCTCCAGGCAAGAATACTGGAGTGGGTTGCCATGCCTTCTTCCAGGGGATCTTCCTGATCCAGGGATCAAACTCGTGTCTCTTAGTCTCCTGCATTGGCAGGCCAGTTCTTTACCACTAGTGCCACCTGGGAAGCCCTAGACAGACCTGAGCATCACCCTACAAAAACTCAAACCCTTGTAAAGTAACTGCGTCTCTGTTGGAGACCTGTCCAGTTTAACAAGGAAGACCCTGTGCTGCTAGCCTTCCTAAAGCCCTCTTTCACCGCCTCTTTGCCTCCAGTGGTCCTATTCCTAACAGCAGGTATTAGCATATTTTCTTTGTTCTTGAAACACCTTGGGGTCACGTATCACCTTCCTTGTACAGACTGACCTATATACTAGGTTTACCCATTGTGGTGGTGGTGTTTAGTCGCTAAGTTGTATCCGACTCTTTTGCGACCCCATGGACTGTAGCCCACTAGGCTCCTCTGTCCATGGGATTTCCCAGGCAAGAATTACAGGAGTGGGCTGTCATTTCCTTCTCCAGGGCATCTTCCTGACCCAGGGATCAAACCCACGTCTCCTGCACTGTCAGGCAAATTCTTTACCACTGAGCCACCAGGGAAGCCCTATGATTACCCACACATTTCTTCTGCTGCTGCTGCTAAGTCACTTCAGTCGTGTCCAACTCTGCATGACCCCATAGACAGCAGCCCACCAGGCTCCCCCGTCCCTGGGATTCTCCAGGCAAGAACACTGGAGTGGGTTGCCATTTCCTTCTCCAATGCATGAAAGTGAAAAATGAAAGTGAAGTGGCTCAGTCGTGTCCGACTCTTTGCGACCCCATGGACTGCAGTCTACCAGGCTTCTCCGTCCAAGGGATTTTCCAGGCAAGAGTACTGGAGTGGGTTGCCATTACCTTCTCCAACCCACACACTTCAGTAACCCTTAAAACGTTTCCAAAGACCCATTGTCTTGGAAAGCAGAGAGATATGAATTTAAAATACTCGTAATTAAAGAGTTTAACCTAGTACTTGTTGACAGCACAGAGTTTAGCTTTGAAACACCACTGCTCATAGTGTGTGAGTGGCCATTCTCAGAAGCAGTGGAGTGTGAGAGAGTGAAAAGAAGTCTCAGCTCAAATGAGAGACCAAACACTTCCAGGCTTGGTGGCCCTCATGAGCTCCATCTCTCTTTCTCTCTCTGAGTTGTTGCGAAACCCACACATAAAGAAATGGTAGTACCTGAAAAGGCTCAATGCTTTACAGATATTGTCATTAAATGCCTGTGTTTCTGTCGGCAATGTGTTCCCAGGCTTTGAGAACTGGGGACCTATCTAGGTAAGAAATGAGTTAACGAAAGGAAACTCCTCTCATTGCTAGGAAAAGACAATATTTTTTCAGCTGTGCTAGGTCTTCGTTGCAGCATGGGAGTTTCTCTGGCTGTGATGAGTGGTCTCCAGAGCACGTGGATGCGAGTGTGTAGGCTCAGTCGTTGTGGCCCTATGATAGTTCCCGTGCAGGGTGGTCTGGAGGTTCATACCCCTCCTCAGGGTGCTCAGATGCCTGAGTCCATGTCTTTTCACTCATCTGACCTTGATGGAAAGTCCACAAAGACAGGGAATTTATATTGTTAAGTTCACCAATGAAAGCTCTTAGAAATTAATAAATAATCAGTTAACATATGTCGGATAAATAAAGGTATCAAACACGTCTTGACTGTAAGTCAGGTGCTATGCTTGGCACAGGGGCTTCAGTCCTTATTACCATGTCTTCTTGTCGGTCATGGGAAGTGATCAGTCTTCTTTAACCTGGTGTAGTCTCTACCAAGGGCTTCCCTGGTAGCTCAGCTGGTAAAGAATCTGTCCGCAGTGCAGGAGACCCCAGTTCGATTCCTGGGTTGGGAAGATCCCCTGGAGACGGGATAGGCTACCCACTCCATTATTCTTGGCCTTCACTGGTGGCTCAGATGGTAAAGAATCCGCCTGCAGTGTGGGAGACCTGGGTTTGATACCTAGGTTGGGAAGATTGCCTGGAGGAAGGCATGGCAACCCACTCCATTATTCTTACCTGGAGAATCCCCAAGGACAGAAGAGCCTGGTGCGGGTCAGTCCAGGGGGTTGCAAAGAGTCGGATACAACTGAGCCACTAAACACAGCACACCCACTCCCTACATAGCACATCTTGAGTAGGATTAGGGAATCTCTCTTCTACTCTTTTTTTTTGCCATACCATGCAGCATGCAGGATCTTGGTTCTCCGACCAAGATGGACCCATGCCCTGTGCACTGGGAGATGGAAATCTCAACCTCTGGACCACCAGGGAAGTCTTCCCTTCTACTCTTGAATCAAAATGTTGTCCGGGGACTGCCACGGTGGTCCACTGGTTAAGATTTTGCCTTGTAATGAAGAGGGTGAGGGTTCAATCCTTGTTCAGGGAGCTACGATCCCACATGGCTTTGCCCCCAAAACCAAAACATGAAACAGAAGCAATATTGTAGCCAATTCAGTCAAGACTTTAAAAATTGTCTGCATCAAAAAAATTGTTGGTGGATTTGAATCTTTGGTGTTGCAGCGTCCAGGTCACAACTCCCATTTCTGTTCCACTAGGTAGCCTCTCTATTTCCTGGAATCCCTTTAGTTTTACCTTTCCCTTGACTGGCTTTTTGATTTCTTAAAAATGTTAACTTTTAAAATATGTTAATACTAACTCTTGTTTAAGAAAGTAGCCATGCAAGGACAAAATGAAATGAAGTCCATTAATTCAGGTCCCCATTTATCCAGTTCTTAACATGTCCCCTTAATGGATAACCCCTCTAAATGACTTCTGTGTAACTTCCCAGGATCTCCATCTCCACACACACACACACACACACACACTTCCTTCTGGGAGTATGAGGGAGAATCTGTCCATGCCTCTCTCTTAGCTTCTGTTTGTTTGCTAACAATCTCTGGCATTCCTTGGCTTGTGGAAGCATCACCCTGATCTCCGCCTTCATCTTCATGTGGCCTTCTCCCTTGGGGGAATGTCTGTGTCCATATTCTACCTTTTTATAAGATAGTCAGTCACGAGGCCATTAGGACCCCCTCCCCCAATGACCTCATTTTAACTTGATGACCTTAGTAAACACCCAGTGGCAGATTTTATTTTCTTGGGCTCCATAATAACTGTAGACGGTGACTGCAGCCACAAAATTAAAAGACAGTTGTTCCTTGGAAGAAAAGTTGTGACAAACCTAGACAGCATATTAAAAAGCAGACATCACTTTGCCAACAAAGGTCTGTATAGTCAAAGCTATGGTTTTCCCAGGAGTGATGTACGGATGTGACAGTTGGACTGTAAAGAAGGCTGAGTGCTAAAGAATTGATGCTGTCAAATTGTGGTGCAGGAGAAGACTCTTGAGAGTCCCTTGGACAGCAAGGAGATCAAACCCATCAGTCCTAAAGGAAATCAAGCCGTTGGAAGGAATATTCATTGGAAGGGCTGATGCTCAAGCTGAAACTCCAATACTTTGGCCAACTGATGTGAAGACCCAACTCACTGGAACAGAACCTGATGCTGGGAAAGACTGAAGGCAGGAGGAGAAGGGAACAACAGAGGATGAGATGGTTGGATGGATGGCATGACCAACACAATGGACATGAATTTGAGCAAACTCTGGGAGATAGAGAAGGACAGGCAAGCCTGGTGTGCTGCAGTCCCTGGGGTCACAAAGAGTCAGATATGATTTAGTGACTGAACACCACCAATGAGAAAGAAGTACTGGGTATGAAGTACCCATATGATTTTGACATATGTTTTTTGTTGTACACAATTCACCCCCTAATTCTAACTCTCTGTGTAACCCAGGCTGCCCATCTGCTTGTTGTTGATAGCACCTGTAGCACCAGGGGCCGGTCAGCCTGCTGAATCACAATCACCGTGATCCAAATGCATCATCTCCTACGTCCCAATCTGGGGGACATGGGAGGCCTGTTGATGACAGTGGTCCTCCTGCAAAGTCAAACCACTAGACTCTATGTAAGACTGAGAATTGTGGCTGCTGAATCCAATAGTGAATCAGCTCATCTCAAAGTCCTTCCCCAAGTCATTAGAAAGCATGGTGATGGCTAATACGTATTGTCTTTATCAGTATTAAAATTGAGCACAGCTAATCTTTCCTTCAAAAAGGAGAAATCCTATAAGCTCAGTACCTCAGAGAGTTTAAGGCTACTTCAAAGTCTCCTCTGCTCTGATCTTAAGGGGAAAGAGATCATGGGGAAAATACACATCTTTCCCTTCCTGTAGCACTTCATTCATCTCTGTTGACACAATCACCATGTTGCTCTGTGATGATTTATTGACATGTCTGTATAAGCCACCAGGCTGAATGTTTTGAGGGCAGAAACAGAGCATATCCTCGTGTCCTAGGCACTGAGCTGTGGTCCTGGAACATGGTAGGCGCTGAACAACTTTTCTGTCCTAGGACTGAGAGGTAGCTGCTTTTCTGAATAGTTTCCTCAGGGCTGCCTTCATGTTCTTGTTCCTTAGGCTGTAGATAAAGGGGTTCAGTGTGGGGATGACCACCCCACACATCAAGGCAGCCGCCTTGTCCTTCTGCGAGGAGGTGGGAGATACTGGCTGCAGGTACACGGCGAAGATGGTGCCATAGAATAGAGTCACCACGGTGAGGTGTGAGCCGCAAGTGGAGAAGGCTTTCCATTTGCCCTGAGCAGAAGGGATCTTGAAGACTGCCCAGAAAATGCAGATATAAGAGAGGAGGATGCATGTGAGAGGGCTGATGCCCATGATGATGCCGAAAGCAAGGATCACCAGCTCATTGGTGTGTGTGTCTGAGCAGGAGAGCTTCAGCAGGGGCATGAAGTCACAGAAGAAGTGGGGGATTTCAGAGCCAGCGCAGAAGGTCAACTGAGCCATGAGGCTGGTGTGGACAATGGACTGGAGGTTGGTGATCAGCCATGACCCCACCACCAGCAGCCCACACACACGGGGACTCATGATGGCCAAGTAGCGCAGAGGGTGGACAATGGCCATGAATCGGTCAATGGCCATCACAGCCAGGAGGAAGCTGTCCATGGTCCCAAACAGGTGGAAGGCATACATCTGGGCAAGGCAGCCTGCAAAGGGGATGGCTTTGCTCTGAGTCCAGAGGTTCACCAGCATCTTGGGGACGGTGGTGGAAGAGAAGAAGATGTCCACCAGGGACAGGTTACAGAGGAAGAAGTACATGGGCATGTGGAGGTGTGAGTCTGTGATGATGGCCAGGATGATGAGCAGGTTTCCAAAGACAGTGACCAGGTACATGGGCAGGAAGAGCCCAAAGAGGAAGCTCTGATGCTCTGGCTTTTCTGAGAGTCCCAGGAGGAGGAATTTTGAGACTGCTGTTCGGTTTTCTGGTTCCATGGACAGCTTTTGTCTACCATGAAGGAGAAAAGGAGGAAGGTGAGAGACATAAAACTTGGAGTCAGAGATAGAGTTCTGTCTCAGCTCCCTGCAAACCTGTGTGTTTTGTGAAAACCCGGGGGATTCTTACAGCTCCCTTCTGTGGATTTCTGTTTCCCCAAGGAAAACTATCCATGTCTGAGAATGGATAGTCTCAAATGTCTGACTGAGTTGCTTTGGGACAACTTAGGTATTGTTCATAAACACACTCATTTCTCTTCATAGAGCCAAGCTTCATAGAAAATCAAATTGAGAGAAATAAAGTCCAAACCTGATCATCTTCTTTCTCTTCTTTTCCCCTCATCTTTTTCTCTTTCCTTTCCTCCTTTCCTCCCTTTCCTCTTCCATCAATAAGACATAATTTTAGCATCTCTTTTGGGTTCATGACTAGAGATATAAGGATGAATAGCACTTTTCTGAAGCATCCAATGAACCCTAAGTTCATTAGGGGCACTTTATGATCTGCTCCCAGTTGATGACTAGGTAGACCCCTTCTCATTTGTCATGATGAGGACGAGTGTTGGAAACTCCAGCAAAAGAATGGAAACATAAAGTGGACAAACATACCTTTCACATTTTAACTTGAGTCCAGTATGTAAATTTATTCATTGGACTTTTTGATGAAGACCAAGTTCTTTTCTAGTATGAGGAAATTGGTGGTAGATCTGTATCAGCTGCCTTGCCTTAGCCATATACATAGGCTGAAATCTGTGTTCTGTTTTTTTCCATGAATGTGGAACAAGGAGTTAAGGATCCTTGCAAAACAATCTGGGTACAGAATCCTTTCAGAATTTTACACGTCTACATCCAAATTGTCTTCCATTACCTTGCTCACATCTATTTTGACAGCAGTTTTTAAAAATGATTCCTTTTTGTTATTAAGTCTTTACAAAGCATACAATTTGGATTTCATGAAACCATATTTCCCATTCCTTCCCTCCCTTCCCTTTCCTTCCCTCTCTCCCTCCATTCCGTCCTTCCTTCCTCCTTTCTGTTATAGTTTGTTAATTTTTACAGTATTATTTAAACAATACATTTGTAGCAGCAACTGCAATCAGCATGATCAGGTTTGGCATTATTTAAAATGACTCAACTGAGCAGAAATGTTTCAACAAGCTAGTGAGTAGGCCCCTGGCCTCAAGCATTCAGTGCACTGGGACAGTAGTCATGTATTTTCAGGGGAAACAGTGACTTTGAATGAACCCAGAATGCTGGTAAAGTAGAAGTTTTATAGAGAACTTTCACACTAACAAAAGAATATCTGGAGCTTTAAAGCTAATGACATTTTGGGGACTTCCCTGGTAGTCCAGTGGCTAAGACGTCATGCTCTCAGTGCAGGAGGCCCCAATTAGATCACTGACCAGGGAACTAGATCCCAAATGCTGTAACTTAGGAGTCTGCAGGCCTCAACTTAAGGGTTGAGTTCACGTGCCTGTGTGCGGCAACTAAGACCCGGCACAGCCAAATAAACAAAATACATATTTAAAAACAGAAAGCTACTGGCATTTTGGAAGTACATTTGGTCTTAACAGTACCTTCACAGGACAAGAAATTCTGTATTTTCGTATGATCTAGACAAACCATCACTGCTTCTTGTAACAGTTTTGCACCCTCAGTAAAATATACAATGTTGTATCATGTCAAACAGATATTCAGAAAGTTTATTCAAAGTAAAAACTCCCAGACACAGCCTGGACTATTCAAAGATAAGCCGTTTCCATGACAATAAGAAAGGTGTGATCAAGTGTCAGTTGACAAAAAGCAGAATGTCCTACATACGTATTCCTGGAGTTAATATGATGACAGGAAAGCAAGTTTGTAAAATAACATTCTGACATGAACTGATATGAAAATATGGACCAAAGGAATGAATGGGAGAGAGCAAGTTTTAAAGAAACGCCAACACGTAGTCATGCCTGATAGTATTCTCATTCACACATTTTAAGCTGACAATGAGTTTGATCCTAGTTTTGTTTCCCCATCTATTTAGAAAGTTCCCATTATTTATTGGGAATTAACAGGTTCATGAACATGAACTTGGGCAAACTTCAGGAGATGGTGAGGGACAGAGAGGCCTGGCGTGCTGCAGTCCATGGGGTCGCAAAGAGTCGGATGTGGCTGGGCGATTGAAAAACAACGACAATCAGGTTCATATAGAAAGTTCAGAGAAAGCAGATTCATACAAGACCACCAAAGCTTGGTTGCATTTGCCTCTTTAAGTCTCCATTTTCCAGTGAATGTGTTTATCCTTCCTTTAAATTAATGAAGACTTATAGAGAACATATTAGGTGCTAGGCACTATATGTGTCTCTTATGATACATAGACAACATAGAAAAAAAAACCAATGTGTCATGATTCACCAGGTCCTTGTAAAATGTTAATATCATCTCTTTCCAGCAATGAGAGGATTTTCCTTTGCTGCCCTCATTTCTTTTTAAAAAAATTATTTATTTTAATTGGAGGCTAATTACTTTACAATATTGTAGTGGTTTTTGCCATACATTCACATGAATCAGCTGTGTACATGTGTTCCCCAACCTGAACCCCCCTCCCACCTCCCTCCCCATCCCATCCCTCAGGGTCATCCCAGTGCACCATCCCTGAGCACCCTGTCTCATGCGTTGAACCTGGACTGGCGATCTATTTCACATATGGTAATATACATGTTTCAATGCTATTCTTTCAAATCATCCCACCCTCGCCATCTCCACAGAGTCCAAAATTCTGTTCTTTACAACTGTGTTTGTTTTGCTGTCTCATATATAGGGTCATCGTTACCATCTTTCTAAATTCCATATATATGCGTTAGTATACTGTATTGGTGTTTTTCTTTCTGACTTACTTCACTCTGTATAATAGGCTCCAGTTTCATCCACCTCATTAGAACTGATTCAAATGCATCCTTTTTAATAGCTGAGTAATATTTCATTGTGTGTATGTACCACAGCTTTCTTGTCCATTCATCTGCCGATGGACATCTAGGTTGCTTCCATGTCCTGGCTATTGTAAACAGTGCTGTGATGAACACTGGGGTACACGTGTCTCTTTCAATTCTGGTTTCCTCAGTGTGTATGCCCAGCAGTGGGATGCTGCCCTCATTTTTTACCTGGTTAAGTCCTCTGGTCTTAAAACCAAATTTCTGACAAGCACATATGAGGCATTTAATGACAACAAAAGTGTTGAGATGTCTAAGGAGCAACACTTAATTTTTTAAAAAATTTTCTTTTATTTTTTGGCTGAGCTGCATGGCATGTGAATTCTTAGGTCCCTGACAAGGGATCGAACCTGCATCCCCTGCATTGGGGATGCAGAGTCTTAACCACTGGACCACCAGGGAAGTCCCCAGAGTTTCTTCATGTGTAGATTTCACAATGACTCTGAGAGGTATATGGTGTTGACCACAACTGGTAATAGAAAGACTGGGGCTGGCCCTTCCCTGGCAGAGTAGTGGTTAAGAATCTACACTTCCATGTTTCCACTGCAGAGGTCATGGGTTCAGGTCCTGGTCTGAACCCACGTGCCAGGTGGTGCATTAAAAAAAAAAAAAGACAGGGGCTGAGAGAGATGTTCTGGGCACTCAGCCTGCATGTGGTTGGGCTCCTAGTTGAACTGAGATTTATTTTCACTCTCTCCAACTCCATTGCTTCTGAGTATGGCCACTCACACCCTATGAGCAGTGGTGTTTCACAGTTAAACTCTGCCAACATGTTCTAAGTCATCCTCTGCTATTAAAGTGTTTTAGATTCTTATTTACCTGCCTTCCAAGAACATTGGTTTATAGAAAGATTTAAGGTTTGCTGAAGTAAATCGGACTACACAGTACATAGTTCAATCAGGATAAGAAAGGTGATAGGTGACCCCATGGTATTTTAAGAACAAGGAAGAGATGCTAATCCCTACTATGAGGAGCAGGACCATGGAAGGTGAACAGGTGGTGAAAGGGAGCTTTAGAAAAGTGAGTGACACAAGCTCTTCCTGGATAACCTTGAGAGATCTCCAGCAGAGATTTAATTAATTTTCAAGGGTTTTTAGACTTGGGTTTGAGGTTTTTATAGGGTGATGCTCAGGTTTCTCTGGGCTTCCTGTACTCCTGTGAGTCCCTTCCTGGCTACACATTTCCAACCGTCTTTGGTTGTTGACAGGAAGTCCTTGCTTGCACTAGGACAGTGGTTCTCAGCCTTGAGTGTACATCAGTGCCACCGAGGGAGCTGGTTAAAACCTCATGCCTTGGAGTGTCTGGGATGGGGCTTGAGAAACAATAGTTCTAGGAAGTTCTCAGGGGACACAGCTGTTACTGGTCCAGGACTGTACTTGAAGAACCTCAGCTTTGGAGAAAACTGTTTTATGGTGACTTCCATCCACAGACCAAAAATGCTTTTTCTCCATATGACTAGCTATAGTGAGTTTGTCCTCTGTACCTTTTGCCTTCTCACGGACTATAGAATTGCTCTCAGTTCCTCTTCTTTTTCTCATTCTCCCTCTCCCTTCACAGTCTCTCTCCTTTCAGGAAGAGATGCAATTCCTCTTCCCCAACCCCTCAAGTTCACTCCTGTTCTCCATCCTTGGCTGACTTACCAAGAGGGTATTACCAAGAGAATGGTCTTGGCGGACTCCGTCTCCACTGGATCCCACAGGATTCTGAGGTCAATGCTAAGACACCAGGAGAGACGTGAGGAGACCCGCCATCTGTGACTTCTGAGGGGAGTCTGATGTCTGTGTTGTACAGGAGGGAATCGTGTATTCCCACCCCAGCTGGGGTATGTGAACAGGGTCACAGCAGGGTATTTAGAGTTTGAGGGCTCTTGGGCATTTTAATCCCATGGCTCCTTGTTAAGGAGGAAGATGCTAATTGTCTTATTTGTATTCTTGCCACTTGTGACCTGTTGTCTGGAGTATGGGCACTTTGGGATAATGGAGTGGGTGACAAAGTGGAGGCACACTCCACTAAGGATACATTCTCACTAGGAAATGCCCTAGTGTCCCTTCCCAGCCCAAACTGAACCTCATGGAAGTTCCCATGCAGGGTGGTCTGGAGGTTCAAGCCCCTCCCTAGGCTGCTCAGGTGCCTGAATCTATGTCCTTTCACTCCTTCCATCATGAAGGAAACTCCAGGAGGATAGGGAACTTATATAGTTAGGTTCACCAGTGAAAGCTCCTGGAAAGTAATCAATAAATTTATGCTGCATAAATCAGTATCAGTTCAGTTGCTCAGTCATATCCAACTCTTTGTGACCCCAAGGACTGCAGAACACCAGGCTTCCCTGTCCATCACCAACTCCCAGAACTTGCTCAAACTTATGTTTATCGAGTTGGTGATGCCATCCAACCATCTCATCCTCTGTTGTCCTCATCTCCTGCCTTCAATCTTTCCCAGCATCAGGCTCTTTTCCAGTGAGTCAGTTCTTTGCCTCAGGTGGCCAAAGTATTGGAGCTTCAGCCTTAGCATCAGTCCTTCCAATGAATATATAGGACTGATTTCCTCTAGGATTGACTGGTTTGATCTTGCAGTCCAAGGAACTTTCAAGAGTCTTCTCCAACACCACATTTCAAAAGCATCAGTTCTTTGGCTCTCAGCTTTCTTTATGGTCCAACTCTTATGTCCATACATGACTAGTGGAAAAACCATAGCTTTGACTAGAAGGACCTTTGTTGGCAAAGTAATATCTCTGATTTTTAATATGCTGTCTAGGTTTGTCATACCTTTTCTTCCAAGGAGCAAGCATCTTTTAATTTCATGGCTGCAGTCACCATCTACAGTGATATTGGAGCCCAAGAAAATAAAGTCTCTCACTGTTTCCATTGTTTCCCTGTCTATTTACTGTGAAGTGATGGGATCAGATTCCATGATCTTCATTTCTTGAATGTTGAATTTTAAGCCAGCTTTTCCACTCTCCTCTTTCACTTTCATCAAGAGGTTCTTTAGTTGCTCTTTGCTTTCTGCCATAAGGGTGGTGTCATCTGCCTATCTGAGGTTATTGATATTTCTCCCTGCAATCTTGACTCTGGCTTGTGTTTCATCCAGTCCAGCATTTTGCATGATGTACTCTGCATATAAATAAGCAAGGTGACAATATACAGCCTTGACATACTCCTTTCCTAATTTTGAACCAGTCCATTGTTCCATGTCCAGTTCTCTTTCTTCTTGACCTGCAGGCAGGCTTCTCAGGAGGCAGGTAAGGTGGTCTGGAATTCCCACCTCTTTAAGAATTTTTCCACAGTTTGTTGTGATCCACACAGTCAAAGGTTTTACTGTAGTCAATGAAGCAGAAAAATGATGTTTTTCAGGAATTCTCTTGCTTTTTCTATAATCCAACAGATGTTGGCAATTAGATCTCTGGTTCCTCTGCCTTTTCTAAATCCAGCTTGAACATCTGGAAGTTCCTGGGTCATGTACTGTTGAAGCCTAGGTTGGAGAATTTTGAGCATTATTTTGTTAGCGTGTGAGATGAGTGCAATTGTGTGGTAGTTTGAACATTTTTTGGCATTGCCTTTCTTTGGGATTGGGATGAAAACTGACCTTTTCCAGTCCTGTGGCCACTGTTGAGTTTTCCAAATTTGCTGGCCTATTGAGTGTATCTCTTTAACAGCATCATCTTTTAGGATTTGAAACAGCTCAGCTGGAATTCCATCACCTCCACCAGCTTTGTTCGTTGTGATGCTTCCTAAGGCCCACTTGACTTCACATTCCAGGATGTCTAGCTCTAGGTGAGAGATCACACCATCATGGTTATCAGGGTTATGAAGATTGTTTTTGTACAGTTCTTCTGTGTATTCTTGCCACCTCTTCTTATTATCTTCTGCTTCTGTTAGGTCCATACCATTTCTGTCCTTTATTGTGCCCATCTTTGCATGAAATGTTCCCTTGGTATCTCTATAATTTTCTTGAAGAGATCTCTAGTCTTTCCCATTCTATTGTTTTCCTTTATTTCTTTGCATTGATCACTTAGGAAGGCTTTCTTATCTCTTCTTACTATTCTTTGAAACTCTGCATTCAGATGGGTATATATTTCCTTTTCTTTCCAGAGGGGACCAAGCTTATTTTTGAATGGGGATTAAGGGATTTCTCTTCAACTTTTGAATCAAAACTGTTAGTGGACTTTATTCTTTGGGGTTTGGGTTTCTATGTCATGCCTCCCATTTCTGTTTCCCTTGGGGGCCTTTTTATCTTCTGGATCCTTCTATTTTTACCTTCTCCCCAACTGGCTTTTTAATGTCTTAAAAATGTTAACTTTTAAAATGTGTAAATACTAACTCTTGGTTAAGAAATTATTCATGCACCACATTTTCTTTATCCATTCCTCTGTTAATGGACATTTAAGTTGATTTCATGTCTTGGCTATTGTAAGTACTGCTGTAATGAACATTGGGGTGCATATATCTTTTAGAATTATGGTTTTTCTCTGGACGTATGTCCATGAGTAAGACTGTAATCATATGGTAAATTAGCCATAAAAAAGAATGAAATAATTCCAATTTACTGTAATATGGATGGAACTAGAGATTATCATACTAAGTGAAGTAATCAGAGAAAGAAAAATATATGATATCACTTATATGTGGAACCTAAAAAATGATACAAGTGAAGTGAAAGTATTATAAGTGAAACTAATGTAAGTAAAACTATGGTGATACTAGTGGTAAAGAACCCACCTGCCAGTGCAGGAGATGTAAGAGATGTGGGTTTGATCCCTGGGTCAGGAAGATCCCCTGGAGGAGGGCATGGCAACCTACTCCAGTATTCTTGCCAGGGGAATTCCATGGACAAAGGTGCCTGGAGGTCTACAGTCCATGGGGTCACAAAGAGTTGGACACGACTGAAGTAACTGAGCACTCACGCATTTCAAGTGAAGCTAAGTGAAACTTCACAAAACACAAACAAAGCCACAAAGTTCAAAAACAAACTTATGATTACCAAATGGAAATGTGGTTGGGGCAGGAGGACTGAATTAGGAGTTTGGGATTAATATATACACACTACTATGTATAAAACAGATAATCAGTAAGGACCTACTGTATAGCACAGGAACTTTCTACTCAATATTGTATAATAATCTATATGGTAAAAGAATCTGAAAAAGAATCAGTTCAGTTCAGTTGCTCAGTTGTGTCTGACTCTTTGCGACCCCATGAATCGCAGCGCGCCAGGCCTCCCTGTCCATCACCAATTCTCGGAGTTCACTCAGACTCACGTCCATCGAGTTGGTGATGCCATCCAGCCATCTCATCCTCTGTCATCCCCTTCTCCTCCTGCCCCCAATCCCTCCCAGCATCAGAGTCTTCCAATGAGTCAACTCTTCCAATGAGGTGGCCAAAGTACTGGAGTTTCAGCTTTAGCATCATTCCTTCCAAAGAAATCCCAGGGCTGATCTCCTTCAGAATGGACTGGTTGGATCTCCTTGCAGTCCAAGGGACTCTCAAGAGTCTTCTCCAACACCACAGTTCAAAAGCATGAATTCTTCGGTGCTCAGCTTTCTTTCTTTTCAGCTACCCACTGAAAAAGAATGGATATCTGTATATGTGTTACTCAGTCACTTTGCTGTTCACCTGAAACTAACAATAAAATTACTCAATAAAATTAAAAAAAAAATTCGTGCAATGGAATAATGAAATGTTGTTCCCCAATCCGGGTCCTTATTCATCCAGTTCTTATCAAAGCCCCTCAATGAATAATCTCTCTTAGTGGCTTTTGTGTAACCTTCCAGAGTTTCTACACAGACATAAACACACACACACACACAGTTCCTTCTGGGAACTGTGAGGAAGAATCTGTTCATGCCTCTCTCTAAGATTTTGGTTTGCTGGCAATCTCTGGCATTCCTTGGCTTTTAGAAGCATCACCTTGATCTCTTCCTTCATCTTCACATGGATTTTTCTGTGGGTGCATGTCTGTGTTCAAATTCTACCTTGTTTTATAAGGATGCCAGTCACAGTGGATTAAGACCCTGATGACCTCGTTATAACTTGATTACCTTGCAAAGACCCTATTTTCAGAAATGGTCACTTTCTGAGGTACTAAGGGTTAGACTGTGACATATCTTTTTGGAGGACACAGTTCAGCCCCCAATCCAACCTCTTCATGTAGCCTAGCCCACCGCATCCACTTGTTGCTGACAGCACCTATAGAATCATATTGGGTTTGGAACCGTGCAATGGAATCACAGGAAACACATGGACTCTGTGGGTAGTTGAGGGCCAGTGTCCTCCCACTGTGGTCTGTGTGCTGCCTGCTTCAGGACCACCTGGAGAGCCTGTTAAGAAGGCAGATTCCAGGGTCCAGTGTCAGCCTGCTGAATCACAATCTCCATGATCCAATGCCAGCATCTCCTATGTCCCAATCTGGGGCACATGGGAGGCCTGTTGATGACATTGATCCCCATGCAAAGTCAGGACCACTAGGCCCCCTGTGAGATTGAGGTTGATGACTGCTGAATCGGAAAGCAAGTGAGCTCATCTCATGTTCTCAGAGTCCTTCCTCCAGTCACTTAGGAAGCATGGTGAGGTAATTGGTCGATATGTAACACACTTTTTTTTTTTTAAGACAGAGACCATTTATTTATTTTTTACTTTGACTGGAGTATAGTTGCTTTAAATATTGTGTTAGTTTCTGCTGTACAGCAAAGCGAATCAGTTACACATATACATATATCCCATCTCTTTTATACTTTCTTCCCATGTATGTTACTGCAGAGCACTGAGCAGCGTTCCTTGTGCTATACAGTAGGTTCTCATTAGTTATCCTATTTAGTTATTACTAAATAGTTATGACTATTTTACACATAGTATCAATAGTGTATATATGTCAGTCCCAATCTCCCAATCCATCCTACTTCCCCGGCCCCCTTGGTGTGCATAAGTTTGTTGTTTATGTCTGTGTCTCTATTTCTGCTTTGCAAATAAATTCATCTGTACCAGTTTTTCTATATTCCACATATAAGCGATACTATATGATACTCGTTTTTCTCTTTCTGACTTACTTTACTCTGTATGACAGTCTCTAGGTGCATTGACACCTCTGCAAATGGTACTTTTTTGCTCCTTTTTATGGCTGAGTAATATTTCATTGTATAAATATACCACATCTTCTTTACCCATTCCTCTGTTGATGGACATTTAGGTTGCTTCCACATTATCTTTATTGCAGACGAAGATCTTCATTAAAATTGAGTATAGCTAATGGATGTGAGAGTTGGACTGTGAAGACAGCTGAGCGCCAAAGAATTGATGCTTTTGAACTGCAGTGTTGGAGAAGAATCTTGAGAGTCCCTTGGACTGCAAAGAGATCCAACCAGTCCATTCTAGAGGAGACCAGTCCTGGGTGTTCTTTGGAAGGAATGATGCTAAAGCTGAAACTCCAGTACTTTGGCCACCTCATGTGACGAGTTGACTCATTGGAAAAGACTCTGATGCTGGGAGGGATTGGGGGCAGGAGGAGAAGGGGACAACAGAGGATGAGATGGCTGGATGGAATCACCGACTTGATGTACGTGAATTTGAGTCAACTCTGGGAGTTGGTGATGGATATGGAGGCCTAGTGTGCTGCAATTCATGGGGTCGCAAAGAGTCGGACATGACTGAGTGACTGAACTGAACTGAATCTTTCATTCAACTAGGATTATCCATGTACCATTTCTATAAGACACCCCAGAAAGGCCAGTTTAAGGCTACTTCAAAATCTCCTACTCTAATCTTCAGGAGGAAGATAAACCATGGGGGAAAATACACATCTTTTCTTTCCTGCAGTGCTTCATTCATCTCTTATGACAGACACATTTACCATGTTGACCTGTGATGATTTGTTGACAGATCTCTATTCCATACCAGACTCTGAATGCCTTGAGAGAAGCCATGGATGTATTTCAGTGTCCCATGCACTGAACTGTGGCCCTGGAATGTGGCAGGTGCCAAACAGCTATTCTGCCCTAGGACTGATGGGTGCTACTTTGCCACCCAGCTTCCTCAGGGCTGCCTTCATGTCCTTGTTCCTTAGGCTGTAGATAAAGGGGTTCAGCATGGGAATGATCACAGCATACATCAGAGCAGCTGCCTTATCCTTCTGGGAGGAAGTGGGAGATGCCGGCTGCAGGTACACAGCAAAGATGGTGCCATAGAATAGTGTCACCACGGTGAGGTGTGAGCCACAAGTGGAGAAGGCTTTCCATTTGCCCAGAGCAGAAGGGATCCTGAAGATCGTCCGAAAAATGCAAGTATAAGAGAAGACTTTCAACACTAGGGGGCTGATGCCCATCACAATGCCGAAAGCAAAGATCACCAGCTCATTGGTGTGTGTGTCTGAGCAGGAGAGCTTCAGCAGGGGCATGAGGTCACAGAAGAAGTGGGGGATTTCAGAGCCAGCGCAGAAGGTCAACTGAGCCATGAGGCTGGTGTGGACAATGGACTGGAGGTTGGTGATCAGCCATGACCCCACCACCAGCAGCCCACACACACGGGGACTCATGATGGCCAAGTAGCGCAGAGGGTGGACAATGGCCATGAACCGATCAATGGCCATCACAGCCAGGAGGAAGCTGTCCATGGTCCCAAACAGGTGGAAGGCATACATCTGGGCAAGGCAGCCTGCAAAGGGGATGGCTTTGCTCTGTGTCCAGAGGTTCACTAACATTTTGGGGACAGTGGTGGAAGAGAAGAAGATGTCAATGAGCGACAAGTTGGAGAGGAAGAAGTACATGGGCGTGTGGAGGTGTGAGTCTGTGATGATGGCCAGGATGATTAGCAGGTTTCCAAAGATGGTGACCAGGTACATGGGCAGGAAGAGCCCAAAGAGGAAGATCTGATGCTCTGGCTTTTCTGAGAGTCCCAGGAGGAGGAATTCTGAGACTGCTGTTTGGTTTTCTTGTTCCATGGATGGCCTGTGTCTACTGTGAGGGAGAAAAAGGCAGAGGGAAGCAACATAAAGCTGGGAATCAAACAATACTACAAACTACAGTCATCAAAACAATGTGGCACTGGCACAAAAACAGAAATATATATCAGTGAAACAGAATAGAAAACCCAGAAATAAACCCATGCATCTATGGTCAATTAGTCTATGACAAAGGAGGCAAGGCTACACAAAGTTGGAAAGACAGTCTCTTCAACATGTGATGCTGGGAAAACTGGACAGCTACGTGGAAAAAAAGGAAATTATTCTTTAACACCATACACAAAAATAAGCTCAAAGTGAATTAAAGACCTAAATGTGAGACCAGACACTATAAAACTCCTGGAGGAAATCATAAGCAGGACATTCTCTGATATAAATCAAAGCAATATCTCTTTTGATCCATCTCCCAGAATAATGGAAATAAAAACAAAATAAATGGGACCTATCAGGGAATGTTTAACAAGAGGATTCCTACATGCTGTTTTTCATAAATCCTCTGTTCCTTATCAGTTTCTGTTGCCAGAAACCAGTGGAACGTCATGCCACTCCCAGGACTGCGGTCATAGGATGAGACAGGCTTGAATCTCCTTCAGTAAACATTCTCCTTACGACAAAACTGCTTAGTCTCGATCCTTTTTCTTGAGATATGGATTGTCTCCTGACCTTGTGACCATTATTAATCCCTTGTTCCCTTGGTAACGGTTGCTGTACGTTTGGTTTTCTGATCTTTATCATTGTCGAAACAAATTTCTTGTACAACAACCTATATATACTCACAGAAAGATCATTAAAGCACCTTTGCTCCATCAGAGCTTGGGTCTTCGTGTCTTTCTTTCTTTTTTTTCTCTCTCTCTTTCACTTTCTTATCGTCGACTCCTGACCGCCAGGTTCCGGTCCATTAAAGGGCCTCAACAAGTGGCGCCAGAACAGGGACTTGGCATACGTGGCATTTCGGACGGAGTGACTCCGGGCCTATTGAGGTCGGGACCTATTGAGGTCGGTACCTATTGAGGTCGGTAAGTACTAAGACATGGGTCAAACGGCCGGAAAGCCCCATCATTTCTCTGCTTTACTTCACCATTTGTTTAAAGCTCAGGGACTGTTGGTTTCACGCCAATGAATAGAGGCTTGCTTTCAAACACTGGTTAAATGTAATCCTTGGTTACCTGATAAAGGCAGTTTTGATTTAGAAACTTGGCACCAGGTCAAAGAAAATGTTGAACGAGCCGTCAGGAAGGGAAAAAATATTCCAATTGATTTCTGGCCCCTATGGGCTCTCATTAAAGCTGAAATTCTGCCATTTCAAGGTAAATTCTAGCCCTCCCAATATTCGACAACAGACAGAACACTTATTACATAAATATAAATTAAATGATAAAACTTTACCAAAGGTCCAATTAAAACAACATAAAATATTTCAAAATTTTCCTACTAATCCTATCCCGGCTACTCCAAATGCTCCTCCTCTGCCAATAGGCGCAACTCCAAAAGTCTCTACTTTGCTGGAACCTAATAATTCTGATAACGACTCTCCCGAGACACCTTTTGACACCAAAACCGGCAATACTTTTTTAGATAATAATGATAAGTCCTTAACACAGACTCATATTTGCAAAAAATCAGCAGTTACTCTCTCTCCTCCATGACAGAGGCTCTCTGAATTACTGGCTTTGCAATCACAAATCTCTGAAGCCAATGGTTTCTCTGCCTTTCAAGTCTTAAGAAATCCTGACTCTCAAGGGCACATAATACCTCAATATGAATGTATTAATTTTTTTTTTTTACATGCAACAGATGAAAAAGGCTATAACTATGTATGGCCCACATTCGCCTTTTACTAAAGAGCTTCTAAATATTGTGGCATCTTCTATTGGAAATTCTTCTCTATGATTGGCGAGTTTTAATAAAAGCTCTCCTTAAACCAGGAGAATATCTTCAATGGATAAGGTGGTTTCATGATATAGTCAGAGATCATGCTAACAAAAATGCTCGAGCTGGCACTCCCCAAAACCAAATTACTTTTGAAATGTTAACTGGCGCCAGACAATTTGATACAATAGAAGCTCAAATACAATGCCCTCCCTTGTTGCATGCAAATTAAAAACAGTGGCCCTTGAAGCTTGGGATCGAATTACTCTTCAAGGAGAGCCTACAGGTAGCTACACTAAAATATTACAAGGACCTAATGAAAATTATGCTGATTTTTTAGCTAGATTAGAAACTGCTATTTCCTGTACTGTAATCAGAGAAGAAACCAAAAAACAGCTAGAGAAATTACTTGCTTATGAGAATGCAAATCAGGAATGTCAAAAAGCTATTGCTCCAATTGGTGAGACTGGGACTATTACTGATTATTTGAAGGCTTGTTGCAATCTAGGATCAGAAACTCAAAAGACGCAAATGATAGCTGAGACAATGGCTGCTGCCTTTAGAAAGGGAATTGAAGCATGCTTTACATGTGGAGATAAAAACCATTTAAAAAGAGACTGCCCTAAGAAGGCTAATAAAAAACTTCCAAGAATCTGCCCTCGCTGCCATTGATAAACCAGCCCTAAATGATTTTTTCCCTTTACCCTCAAGCAGTCCCTCCTAGAATACCTACTGGACTTTTTGGACCTCTGCTCCCACAAACCTTCGGTCTTTTACTTGGCCAATCTAGTTTGACTACTAAAGGAATTACTGTTCACCCTGGGATAATTGATTCAGATTATAAAGGAGAGATTCAAATTATGATGTCATCTCAGATTCTACGGCAATTCAAAAAGGGGGACAAAATTGCGCAATTGCGTCTTCTGCCTTATGTTTCTATTAACTCCTCTAATAATGTACAGACAGGTGGATTCAGCACTACAGATCAAAAACAATCCTTATGGACATCATTGCTATCTGATTATGCCTGACCTAATATAAATATCAAAATTAATGGTAAAAGATTTTCTGGTCTCCTCGACACTGGATCTGATATTACTATTATTTCCAAACACTTATGGCCCAAATCCTGGCCTATACGAAAGGTCTCTTGCTAAATTGTGGGAGTTTCTCAAACTAAAGTACAAGACGTCTATCAAAGTGTTCAAATATACCCATGTGAGGGACCAGAAGGCCAACCTGTAACATTAAGACCTTATGTGATAAATGCGCCCCTTAATCCAATAGGAAGGGACTTACTTATGCAATGGCAAACTCAGATATACATTCCACGTTTTTCCTAGGGGCCATTGCTCATTTAACAAACAAAGCAATTATTAAAATAACTTGGAAGAATGACGAGCCTATTTGGACAGAGCAATGGCCCCTTATGAAAGAAAAATTACAAGCTGCTAAAGAACTTATAGACACACAATTAGAATTAAAACATATTGAGGAATCTTGCTTTCCTTGGAACTCTCCTAGTTTTGTTATATATATAAAAAAATCTAACAGATGGCATCTCTTAATAGACCTTAGAAAAGTTAATGCATCTATGAAACCTATGGGTGCATTAAAACCAGGGATCCCATCACCTACTACTATTCCTCAAAATTGGCACATTATTATTACTGATTTACAAGATTGCTTTTTTAATATACCTTTACACCCTTTAGACCGAGAGAGATTCACTTTCTTTCTCCCTTTTCCTAATCACATCAGACCTCGTAAAAGATTTCAATAGAATGTGTTACCTCAAGGTATGCTTAACAGTCCTACTATTTGTCAAAATTTTGTAGCCAAGGCTTTATATCCAATGTGACAACAATTCCCTCATGCATATATCATTAATAATCTACTGTAACTACAAAAAGGAGAAATGATATTTTTGACACTGAATGGCCATGATAGTCTTTAGACCCCAGAGACAACTGATTAAAATAAAATCTTTTTTGAAATTGCAAAACTGGTTCTTCTTACACATGCAGTTAGGAAAAGGTTAACTTGTTAAAATACTTTTTTGGAGCTCCAATTCTGCCTGGGAAACAAAAACAGGCCTAAGAAAAAACCTAAAGTTAACTGTTATCATGTCCTTGGGATACACAGCCCACTTTATCTGGGAGTACAGCCATAAACAAATTGGTGCAACTCAGAAAAAAAAAATATATCTATCAAAAAGATATTTTAAATTTGAAGCGGAAAATGATGTCTGTCTGTCTATCTAAAATTATCTATGTCTCAATGTATGTCTTTGTTTTTGGACAATATGAAGTTAATGAGCTCTATTTAGAGTCAAGTTCATGTGAACTGAAAAATATTCAATATTAAATATAATGTTTATTTAAATATAAATATAATTTAAATATAATTGTTAATCTAATTAAGACATGTCTTAAATCATCAACATTATATAATACTTTTATTGTGCCTAGATTTAAGGTAAACTAAATTTGTCAACAAAAAAGTAACTCGTTATATATATAAATATATAAATGAGGTGAAAACTTTTAGATAAACTCTATTAAAAATATAAAAAATGTCTATCTAAAATAATCTCTTAGGATTGGGGTAACTTAAATTTCTAGAATTGTACTAAACTAAATGATAAAAGTTTATTAAATAGCTAGGTCATTTCCAAATAAAATAAGATTTTAAAACATTAATTATGGAACACTAACTTCCTATTACAAAAAGTTTTTCTTACAGAAAAACTAAAGAGATTTTAGACTATTAATAAATATATAAATATAAATATATATTTATATAAAATATATAATATAATAAATATATTCACCAATCTACAAAATGCTAATACACAAGACACTTCATAGTTGCTAAAGAAAAAATAAGATGTATGCTTTTAATAAAAAGATATAAGAAATGGCAAATAAAATGATGAATACAAAAATATAAAAAAGGTTTATGACAAATGAAAGGGAATTTTATGGCAAATGGATATAACTCATTGCCCTGAACTTTCTTCCTCTTCCTTCTTACATGTCTCAATTGATACAAATTCTTCTTTTATATGGGCCACACCTCTCTGAGCTGAAGCTACGCGACATGTTATAATCCACCTGTTAGCTTACTTTGCAATAATGAGAACACCTAATTCTATAAAAACAGACAATGGTCCTGCCTATATTTCTAAGCAGTTTAAACAATTTTTACATTCATTCTTTATTAAACATTTTACAGACATTCCTTATAATCCACAAACACAAGACATAGTTAAACAAACACATTACACACTGAAACTACAAATAAAAAATTAAATAAGGGGGAATATACAGGAACACTTTTATCTTCCTTATCCAGAGCAGACTTTACTAGATTCCAATGCAATATATTCTTTAAGCCTATAATTATTGTTAATATAGCTTTATTTGTTTTAAATTTTTTAAACTTACCGCAAGGAGATATTTTTACAAAAGCAGAAAAGCATTTCGAGACACTGAAGGACACCTCTCTTCTTTTGCCCATGTGGTATCAAGATGGGTTAACTAATCAATGGAAATCTAGGGAACTAATCTTACAGGGAAAGGGGTATGCTTGCTTTTCTCCAGATGGATCCAACGAACTCACATGCTTCCTCTTTGGAAGATTTGACCTAAGGGGGCCCCCAACATTCAAACTAGAGATGAAACAACAAAAACCCCAAGATGAAGAAATTCCAATACAAGCCATGGCGGCTTTAAAAATTTACAAAAAACGCCGCACTCGACGTTATCGACCTTATCATCTTCCAACTTGGGGACAGATAAAAACCCTTACTAACTGAGCTGGAAATCTGGTTTCTCAACAGGGAATGCCTCGGAATCCTGAAAATATTTTTGTCGCTATGCTTGCTTTGCTTGCTTTTGCTTCCCCCGCGCAGGCTGACTTGATTGATCACACTTATTGGGGTTATATACCTAACCTCCCTTTTTATTGTAGGTTATAGAATGGACAGATTTAGGACCAATTGCATCCACTAATGAGTCAACACATATGCCCCCTCCTTGGAGCTTGGAGGGGCCCTCTCATCCTGAGGAAGAAGGAAGACTAACATTTCTCTAGGCTATGAAATCCTTCCTTTATGCATGGGCCCAACAAAATGATGTATTAATGTTAGTCGACAAACATGGGCTTTCATCCTGCCTCCAAAAAGGAACTTCCACACATTGCCTGGACTGTTTACTGCCCTGTCCTTTTATAAAGCCCATGTCAATACTACATGTCAATACATACAAAAGTTAGAATGTAAGGGGTTTACTTATAAAGACTTTAGATATACTCCTGTTTATTGAGATAAATGTCAAGCTAAATCAGGGAAATTAATGTTTATGGCCAATTACACAATTGTTAATTGGGGACCCCATAGTATGTGTGTATCTAACTGCTCAGATGATATTAACAGCACCATATGTGACTATGCTACTTAAGTAGCATAGAAGGTTACTAACACTACAATGGAGCATTATCATGACAAAGGACTTCTTGGGTGGCTTGACGGTGGAATGGCCGCCCCTCATCCTTGAATCATCCTTGATAAACAGATTGGGCCTGAACAATGGGACGTGTGGAAACTTGCTGTGAGCACCAAAGAACTTGGAACTTGGTCTGGACATTTCACAGGGACCAATCGTAGTCATAGAAACTATTTCTTATGTTATAATCAATCATATTTCATACAAGCTTGTGTTCCCCTTCCTTTTGTTCTAGCTATAGGAAGTTTACAATTCAATAAGACTTTATGTTCTGTAACTTGTATAAATTGAAAATTATATACTTGCCTGAACTCTTCTGTTTCCTTAAGAAATGAATCCCTTTTGATTCTTCGATCTTGATGTAGTCTGTGGTTACCAATAAATCTCCAGCGGCCCTGGGAAGAAGGTCCCATGGCTGGACTTGCTTCCTGGTTACTTACTAAATTGCTCCAGCGATCTAAACGATTCATTGGATGGCTGATTGTTGGCATTTTAGGATTAATAGCTGTTTGCACCACTGCTGCCGTCACTGGCGTTGCTTTACAAACCTCAATTCAAACACATAATTTTATCCAAAATTGGACTAAAGATGCTCATACTATGTGGGCCACTCAGGCTCAGATAGATGAGGATACTCAACATGAAATACAGGAACTAAAAACAGCCATCAAATGGGTTGGAGATCAATTAATAGACGTACAAAAACAGGTGATGCTAAAATGGCATTGGAATTCTACTCAGTTTTAATGTTACTCCTGTTCAATTCAATAATAGCGCCTACAACTGGGAACAAATCAAATTTCATTTACGAAACATACATGATAATGCTTCTCTGAATGTACAATTATTACAAAAAGAAATCTTTGAAACCTTTTCTAAAAATCTGCCCTCTTCCACTAATTTGAAAACTTTAGCTGAACAACTAGCTGATCAATTATCTGGGCTAGACCCACACAGATGCATTAGTCACAGCATCAGGTCTGGAACTGTAATTTTGGTGATTGTCTTGATAATTATATCTGTCATTTACCATTGCCTTCATGCAAAAATTGTTAAAACTAAACAAACTCAAATGGTCAGAACTCTTTTTACAAATATTATAAATAAATAAGGGGGAATTATCAGGGAATGTTTAACAGGAGGATTTCTACATGCTGTTTCTCATAAACCCTCTGTTGCTTATTAGTTTCTGTTGCCAGAAACCAGTGGTATGGCATGCCGCTCTCAGGACTGAGGTCATAGGATAAGAAAGGCTTGAATCCCCTTCAGTAAATATTCTCCTTATGACAAAATTTCTTAGTCTCGATCCTCTTTCTTGAGATATGGATTGTCTCCTGACCTTGTGACCATTATTAATCCCTTGTTCCCTTGGCAATGGTTGCTGTACATTTGGTTTTCTGATCTTTATCATTGTCGAAAGACATTTCTTGTACAACAGCCTATATATACTCACAGAAAGATCATTAAAGCACCTTTGCTCCATCAGAGCTTGGGTCCCCGTGTCTTTCTTTCTCTCTCTCTCTCTCTTTCTCTCTTTCACTTTCTTATCGTCGACTCCAGACCGTCAGGTTCTGGTCCATTAAAGGACCTCAACAGGGACCTACTTAAACTCAAAGGCTTTTGCACAGCAAAGGAAACAATATGCAAAAAAGAAAAGACAATCCACAGATTGGGAGAGAATATTTGCAAATGATGTGATTTGATGTGTGCCAAGGGATTATTTGCCAAATTACAAACAGTTCATGACGCTTAACAGCATCAAAACAAACAACCCATTCAAAAGATGGGAAGAACACCCAAACAAACATTTCTCCAAAGAAGACATACAGATGGCCAAGAGGCACATGAAAAGATGCTCAACGTTAATTATTAGAGAAATGCAAATCAAAACTACAATGAGGCATCTATCACCTCACACCAGCCAGAATGGCTAGCATCAAAAAAGTCCACAAGCAGTAAGGGCGAGAGAGGGTGTGGAGAGAAATGAGCCCTCCTCCACTGTTGATGGGAATGTAAATTGGCACAGCCACTATGGAGAACAGTATGTGTACATGTGTTCTAAGTCGCTTCTGTGTTGTCTGACTCTTTGTGACCATAAGGACTGTAATTTGCCAGGCTTCTTTGTCCATGGGATTCTCAAGGCAAGAATACTGGAGTGGGTTGCCATGCCCTTCTCCAGGGGATCTTCCTGATCCATAGGTTGAACCCCTGACTCTTACATCTCTTGAATTGGCAGGTGGGTTCTTTACCACTAGTGCCATCTGGGAAGCCTGGAAAACAGTACGGAGGTTCCTTAAAAAACTAAAAATAGAGCTACCATATGACGCTGAAACCCCACTGCTGGGCATATATCTAGAGAAAAACATGGTTCAAAAGGATACTTGCACCCTAATGTTCATTGCAGCACTGTTTACAACAGCCAAGACATGGAAGCAACCTAGATGTCCATCAACAAAGGAATGAGTAAAGAAGATGTGGTGCATGTGTAAGTACAATGGAATATTACTCAGCCATTAAAAAGAATGATGTAATGCCATTTGTAGCAACATGGATTGTCACCCTGAGTGAAGTAAGTCAGACAGAGAAGAACTATTGGATGACATTCCTTATATGTGGAATATAAAAAGAAATAATATAAATGAACTTAGAAAATAGAAAGAGATTTACAGACTTAGAGACTGAACTTACGGTTGCCTGGGGTAGGGGAAGGATGGAGGGAATGGAAAAGAGCTTAGGATGGACATGTACACACTGCTAAGTTTAAAATGGATAAAGAACAAGGACCTAATATATAGCACATAGAACTCTGTTCAGTGTATGTGGCAGCCTGGATGGGAGGGAGTTTAGAGGAGAATGATACATGTATATGTATGGCTGAGTCCCTTCCCTGTTTACCTGAAACTATCATAATGTTGTTTGTTAATTGGATATGCTGCTGCTACTGCTAAGTCGCTTCAGTCATGTCCGACTCTGTGCGACCCCATAGACGGCAGCCCACCAGGCTCCGTTGTCCCTGGGATTCTCCAGGCAAGAACACTGGAGAGGGTTGCCATTTCCTTCTCCAATGCATGAAAGTGAAAAGTGAAAGTGAAGTCGCTCAGTCGTGTCCGACTCCCAGCGACCCCATGGACTTCAGCCCACCAGGCTCCCCCATCCATGGGATTTGCCAGGCAAGAGTACTGGAGTGGGGTGCCATCGCCTTCTCCGTAATTGGATATACCCCAATACAAAATAAAAGGTAAAAAAACAAACAAATCTGGGAGTCAGAAATGGAGCTCCATCTCAGCTCCCTGCAGATCTGTACATTCTGGGAAAATCCATGGACTCCTTGTAGCTCCCCTTTGTTGATCTTTGTTTCCTTAAAGAAAACCATCCATGTGTGAGACAGTCTCAAAGGTCTAACTGAGTTGTTGCGAGACAGCTGGATATTGTTCATAAACCACTATGTCTCTTCAGTGAAGGAAAGCTTCATAGAAAACAAAATCGAGAGAGATTAAACCCATACCTGATCATCTTTGCTTTCTTCGTTTCCCCTTAACTTTCTCTCTTTCCTTCCTTGCTTCATTTCACCCTCCACCAACAAGATGCAGTTTTAACATCAATTTTGGTTTAATAACTAGGGATATATGGAGGGATAACACTCTTCCTCTGCTTCCGGTGATCCTCGAAGTTCCTTAGGGGCACTCTATGATCTGATACCAGGTGATCACTTGATAGACTCCCTCTTATTTATTGTGTGGAGAAGACAATGGCACCCCACTCCAGTACTCTTGCCTGGAGAATCCCATGGACAGAGGCACTTGGTAGGCTGCAGTCCATGGGGTCGCTAAGAGTCGGACACGACTGAGCGACTTCACTTTCACTTATCACTTTCATGCATGAAGAAGGAAATGGCAACCCACTCCAGTGTTCTTGCCTAGAGAATCCCAGGGACAGGGGAGCCTGGTGGGCTGCTGTCTATGGGGTCGCACAGAGTCGGACACGACTGAAGCGACTTAGCAGTAGCAGCAGCATTTATTTTGGTGGGGATCAGTGCTGAAAGCTCCTCTAACAGTGTGGGATCATAAACGTGCACAAACATACTTTCCACACTGTAACTTAAGTATGGCTTAAGGCTTTTCGATGGAGACCGAGGTCTTTTCTCTGAGTATGAATAAATTGATGGTGGGTCTTTATCAAGCACCTTGCCTCAGCAATATACATAGACTGAAATCTATCCTCTGTGTGTGTGTGTGTGTGTGTGTGTGTGTGTGTGTGTGTTTCCACGAATGTGGAACAAAGAAGGAGCTTTGCAAAACAGTTCAGGTGCAGAATCTTTTCCGAAGTTTTACAATTTTACATCTAAATAATCTTCAAGTACCTTGGTCACATCAAATTTGACAGTAGTTTTTAATGATTCTTTTTTTTTTATTAAGTCTTGACAAAGCATTCAATCTGGATTTTGTGAAGACACGATTTCCTATCTCTTCCCTTCTCCTCACTTCCCTTCCTCCCTCCTTCCTTCCTTCCTCCTTTCTCATATAGTTTGTTAAATGACACCATATTAGTTAAATAATGTAATTGCAGCAGCAACTACAATCAGCACAATCAGGTTGGGGATTTACTTAAATTGATTCAACTCAGCTGCAGCTTCCCTGATGGCTCAGATGATAAAGAATCTGCCCGCAATGCGGGAGACCTGGGTTCGATCCTTGGGTCAGGAAGAGCCCCTGGAGAATGGCATGGCACCCCACTCCAGTGGTCTTGCCTGGAGAATTCCATGGACTCAGGAGCCTGGTGGGCTACAGTCCATGGGTTATCGAAGAGCTGGACACGACTGAGCGACTAACACTTAAACTCCACTTCAATTCAGCTGAGGAGGAAGGCTAGTGAGTAACCGTCTGGTCTCAAGCATTTGGTACAGCAGTCAGTGTATTTTTAGGGAAAATGGGAACTTTGGATGAAGCCAGAAAGCTAGTTAAGTGGAATTTTTAAAGGGAGCTTTCATGGTAACAAAAGACTCTCTGGAGCTTTAATGCTAATGGCATTTTGGAAGTATATTTGCTCTCAGCAGCCACTTTGCAGGACAAGAAATTTTCTTATGTTCTAGACAAACTGTCACTTTCCACTGAAATATTTGTGCACCCTCAGTAAAATACACACTGTTGTATTGTGTCAAACATCTATTCAAAAAGTGTATTCAAAATAAAAACTCCCAGACCCAGCCCAGACTATTCAGAGATAAACAGTTTCCATAACAACAAGCTGTGAACAAGTGTCTAGTTGGCAGAAAGCAGGATGTGCTACATGCTTATTTCTGTAGTTAATATAATGACAAGAAAAGTGAGTTTGTAAAATAACACTGGGTTTCCCAAGCATCGAAATGGTAAAGAAGTCTCCAGAAGAGACTTAATCACTTTTCAAGGATTTTTAGAGTTGGGTTTGAGGTTTTTGTAGGGTGATGCTCAGGTTTCTCTGGACTGCTTATTACTATGAGCTTCTTCCTGACCACACATTTACAACTGTCTTTGTTGACATGAAGTCTTTGACTTCTCTACGGCAGTGGTTCTCAGCCTTAAGTATACATCCGTGTCACCTAGCAGGCTGGTTAAAACTCAGGTAGCTGTGCCCTGGGAGTGTCTGGGATGCAGCTTGAGAATCAACAGTTCTAGGAAGTTCTCAGGCTTTCCTGGTGGCTCAGATGGTAAAGAATCTGCCTGCAATTCAGGAGATGCAGTTTCAATCCTTAGGTTGGGAAACCCCCCTGGAGAAGAGAATGGCTATCCACGGCAGTATTCTTGCTTGGAGAATTCCACGGACAGAGGAGCCCAGTGGGCTACAGTCCATGGGGTCGAAAAGAGTCGGACATGACTGAGCAACTAACATACACATGAAGTTCTCAGGGGACACAGCTGCTGCTGGCCCAGGACTGCGCTTGGAGAACCTCAGTTTTGGAGAAAGGTGTCTTACAGAGTCCTGCATCTACAGACCCCAAATGCTTTCCCCCACATGACTCTGTACCTTTCTCCCAGTCAGAGAGTATAGAATTGGTCTTGGTTCCTCTTTTTCTTATTTTCTCTCTTTCTCCATCCAAGGAAGGGATGAAAGAAATTCCTCTTCCCAATCCCATCCATCTCACTCCCCTTCTCCATCCTTCACTGACTTACCAGGATGGTATCACCAAGACTATGGTCTTGGCAGACTCCTTCTTCACGGGCCCCCAGCAGATCCTGAGGTCATTGCTAAGCCACCAGGAAGGGCGTGAGGGGACCACTCAGCTCTGATGGCTGGGGCAAGTCTGATATCTACGGTCAGGGAGCATGGGAATCATGTGTTCCCACCCCTGCTGGGGTATGTGAACAGGGAACCAGGGACACAGCAGGGTATTTACAGTTTGGGGGCTCTTGGGCATTTCAGTCCCAGGGCTCCTTGTTAAGGAAGATTGTAATAATTTTGTTTGTTTCCTTGAACCCTGTGACCTGTTCTCTGGGATTGTGTACTCTGGGATGATGGAGGGGGTAACCCGGTGGAGATGTCACTAGGGATTCACTCTCACTAGGAAACCCCGACTAGTGTATCTTCCCTGCTCAGACTGAGCCTCAAGGCAGTTCCTAGGCAGGGAACTATTGGCTATTTTCAATAGTGCTACTATGAACGTTGAGGTGTAGATGCAGTTTTTTTTTTTGGTCATTCATTCATTTTGGATAAAATTTCTTTTTCTTTAAAACATTTTTATTGTAACTATCCTTCAATTAAAAATAAATTAAAATGATTTTTATTGGTGGATAGTTGATTTACAATGTTTTAGTTTCAGGTGTACAGTAAAGTGAATCAGTTACACACACATATATAAATCTCCACTCTTTTTAGATTATTTTCTCATATACACCATTACAGAGTACTGAATAGAGTTCTCTGTGCCATACAGTAGGTCCTTATTGGTTATCTATTTTATATATGCTATGCTAAGTCACTTCAGTCGTATCCGACTCTGTGTGACCCCATAGACAGCAGTCCACCAGGCTCCCCTGTCCCTGGGATTCTCCAGCAAGAACACTGGAGTGGGTTGCCATTTCCTTCTCCAATACATAAAAGTGAAAAGTGAAAGTAGAGTCGCTCAGTCGTGTCCGACTCTCAGTGACCCCATGGACTGCAGCCTACCAGGCTCCTCCGTCCATGGGATTTTCCAGGCAAGAGTACTGGAGTGATATATAGTGGTGTTTCAATCCCAAGCCCAGTCTCCCAATTTATCCTTCCCTCTATCCCCTGGTAACCATTTGTTTTCTACATCTGTAACTTTATTTCCACTTGGCATTTAAGTTTATTTGTACCTCCCCTTTTTTTTTAGATTCCACATATAAGTGATATCATATAATATTTGTCTTTCGTGTCTGATTTACTTCCCTTCATAATGGCTGTGCCAGTTTACATTCCCACCAAGAGTGTAGGAGGGTTCCTTTTTAGAACCACCCTCTCCAGCATGTATTATTTGTAGACTTTTTGATTATGGCCGTTCTGACCTGTGTGAAGTGATACCTCACAGTAGTTTTGATTTGACTTCACCATAATTTATGTAATACAATCTGCTATTGATGGGTGTTTCCAGTCTTTGCTAAAAATGGTTACTTTGTACACATATCAGTTCACAACTGTGAGTGTGCCTGAGCATGAACTCCAAAAGTGGGGTTGATGGGCCAAAGGTTGCCTTCTGATAAATATTACCAAGTTTTTCTCCACAGGATTTGTATTAATTTACAGTCCCCTTAGAGATATGTGAATGCCTGTCTTCTCACACATTGTTCACCAACAGTGTGTGTTTGTCATCTCTTGGGTATTGTTCCTGTCACTCTGATATGTAAAAAAACTAGTATGCTAGTATGATTAAAAATAATTAACAGACTTTATTATTTTATTTACAGTTTTAGATTTACAGAATAATTAAGCAGATAGTACAGCAAGTTCATATACTCACCCCTGCTTACAGTTTCCCTTATCAGTAATGTTTTGCCTTGACAGTTAATGAACCAATATGGATACATTCCTCAGTATGAATTATTTAACTTAAAATTTCCTTTTATTTTTATTTGTTTTTTCATTTATTTTTTATTGGAATATAATTGCCTTACAATATTGTGTTATTAATAGTTTCTACTGTACAACAACATGAATCAGCTATAAGTATAAATATATCCTCTCCCTCTTGAACCTCCCTCTCACTCCCCCATCCCACCCTTCTAGGTCATCTCAGAGCACTGAAGCTTCCCACTAGCTATCTGTTTTACACATGGTAGTGTATATACGTGGAGAAGGCAATGGCACCCCACTCCAGTACTCTTGCTTGGAAAATCCCATGGGTGGAGGAGCCTGGTAGGCTGCAGCCCATGGGGTCAGGAGGAGTCGGACACTACTGAGCGACTTCACTTTCACTTTTCACTTTCATGCATTGGAGAAGGAAATGGCAACCCACTCCAGTGTTCTTGCCTGGAGAATCCCAGGGAAGGGGGAGCCTGTTGGGTTGCCGTCTATGGGGTCGCACAGAGTCAGACACGACTGAAGCAACTTAGTAGCAGCAGCAGCAGCTGTGTATATACATCACTGTTATTCTCCCAGTTGGTCCCACCCTCCCCATCCCTGCTGTGTCCACATGCTTGTACTCTACTTCTGCATCTCTATTTCTGCTCTGCAAATAGGTTCATTTGTACCATTTTTCTAGATTCCATGCTGCTGCCACCACTTGACAAATCATATCCCTCCCTGGACTTTGTTGTTGGAACAGTGTGACTAGGCTAAGATATGTGGTCTGGAGTTGCTGGGATTAAGAAAAGACTCTGATCATGTGGGGAAATTCAACACGTTCCTACTTTAGAACAAGTGCCTTGATACTTGCAAATGTATGGAGGAGGGACCAAACCCTTCAAGGACCCAGCAACATTATTAAATGATAACAGTGAAACCTGGGATCACATACTCATGTCATGTCCTGAGCTTTGATGAGGATGTAGCTTGGGACGTGTGTGTTCTTTGTGGCTAATTGGGTTTCACCACAGTAGGTTGAGGTGATGCCCAACCACCCAAACCAGGACCAGTTCCTGCTTGTCGGGGGATGATACTCATCATTCTGGCAGAGCGTCACTTGAGGAGAGAATCTCAAGGATCAACTTGAGAAATGTTTCCCAGATGGAAAGATGGAGATGGCGTGTTGACAGAAGAGCATTTCCACAGGGTCTTATGGCTTAATTTTCATCATCAACAGCAGGCATGATGTGTGGAGAAGAGGATGGAGGTGAACACTATGAGGGGAGAAGGAAAAAAGGATCAAGTAGGAGGAGAGGCCTTGAGTCTTGGTACCACCACTTACTCACATGTGATTTGGGAAAGTTCATCCTCTTATATATGAGGAGGTGCCATCAACTGAGTGGTTATTGTGTGCCAGGCATGGTTCATACTTCACCTGCAAAGTTTATGATTGTTCAGAGTAGCTATTTTTAACCCCCATTTTGCAAACAGAGAAATGTGAGCTTGGTGAGATAAAGTGATTTGTCCAAGGGTGCGTGGCTGGGAGTTGGAGGAGTCAGGTATGAAATGCGGAGTCAGTTTGATTTTGAAGTCTTTGTTCTTTCCATTGAATCTTATCGTTTGACCTCAGTTTCCTCATTTGTAAAATGAGATTCATAATAATGCCTACCTTATAGGACTGTTGCAATGAACAAGTGAGATAAGGAAATTATAAAGGAAAAAATGCTGTAAGAAATGTGTATTGTGGTCATTATATATAGTTGGCAGTGTATATTATATTGTGGGATTATGTAATGCTTGTCACTATATTTAGGAGTGGAATGATTAGGTTTAAACTTGTTTACTCAATTACAAACTGACAATTTTATTTATTTTATTTTACAGTATGATTTTGCTTTTGTAGAAAATTATACACATATATGTATAGAGTGAACTTGCAATGTAGGAGACCTGGGTTTGAGCCCTGGGTTGGGAAGATCCCTTGGAGGAGGGCAAGGCAACCCACTCCAGTATTCTGGCCTGGAGAATCCCCATGGACAGAGAAGCCAGGCAGGCTACAGACCATGGGGTTGCAAAGAGCTGGACATGACTGAGTGACTAAGTACAGCACAGCACATGTATAGAGTGGTGGTTCTTTTTCTGAGATTTTTTTGTTTTTATGTTTTATTTATTTATTTATTTAAAATTTTATTTTATTTTTAAACTTTACATAATTATATTAGTTAATTTATGTATTCTTTTTGGCTTTGTTGGGTCTTCGATGCTGCGAGGGGGCTGGGTCGAGGGCTCCTCACTGCAGTGGCTCCTCTTGTTGCAGAGCATGGGCTGTAGGACACGTGGGCCTCAGTAGATGCAGCCTTATGAGCTCAGTAGTTGTGGTTCGTGGGCTCCAGAATGCAGGCTCAGTAGCTGCTCCGGGGCAAATGGAATCTTTCTGGACCAGGGATGGAAACCACGTCCCCTACATTGGCAGGCGGATTCTTAACCAGTGGACCACCAGGGAAGTCCAAGAGCGGTGCTTCTTAACTAGAGAGGATTTTACCCCCAAGAGACGCTGGATAATGTCTGGAGACATTTTCGATTGTCACTACTGGGAGGTGCTGCTGGCATCTGGTGGGTGGAGGCTGCTGCTCAACTTCCCACAGTGCACAGTCAAACCCCATCTCAACAAATAATTATCCAGCCTCAAGTGTGAGTAGTGCTGAGATTGAGAAACCAGGTATAGGGTAAGGAATAGGAGGATATACAGGACAAATCTCCCTCTATTTATCTCTGGCATCTGGGAATGTAGGATCATTTTTATTACTATTCTTCACGGTAATCTATTTTTTCCCTAAAATTTAAAAATCAGTAAAATTGTATTTATTGAATATCAGTTAATATATGCCCAAGAGCTCTTTATGGAGGAAAGCATAATTTTGCTCATATAGGATATGATGTGTGAGGTGGAGAACTAAGGATTTTGCAAAAGAAAATGTGGGGTTTAGTTGTTCAGCAAACTAACAGATTCTATTTTAGGAGTAGGATAGGGTTTGAATTTATACCAAGAGCACAGAAAAGAGAGAAATAATGCTATAAACTTTTGATATCTATTATTGTTATTACTGGGTGCCAACAGCTGAACCACCTAAGTTGTCCTCTCGAGAACTCCTAGGGGGTAATTTATATAACTGGAAATATGGACAAAATGTAATACAGAAGGATATTCACTGACCTGCTTTTGAAATGGCAAAAAACTGAAAATCATTTAAATCCCCATTGAAAGATGGGTTACATATATTATGAAACATCAATAAAAGCTATTATTTGTCATAAAAGGTGCTTCAAAATGATTTTTTAATATCATGGTCATAGTTTTAGAAAACAAAAATTATTTCATTGCCAATAATGTATTAATAACAATCCAAGACAAAAATTATACCTATATATGTAAGCATATGGGCTTCCCAGGTGGCGCTAGTGATAAAGAACCCACCTGCCAATGCAGGAGACATAAAAGATGTGGGTTCAATCCCTGGGTTGGGAAGATCCCCTGGAGGAGGGCATGGCAACTCACTCCAGTATTCCTGCCTGGAGAATCCCATGGACAGAAGACGCTACAGTCCATAGGGTCTCAAAGAGTTGGACACAACTGAAACGCACGAATGTACTAGTACATGTTTGTGTGCATAGTTATTTTTATGTTTTAATTCTTTAAATATTTATTTATTTATTGGTTATGCCAGGTCTTAGTTATGCCATGAGGAATGTTTAGTTGTGGAATGCAAACTCTTAGCTGTGGCATGCGGGATCTAGTTCCCTGACCAGGGATCAAATCCAGGCCTCCTGTGTTGGGAGCGTGGAGTCTTAGTCACTGGACCACCAGGGAAGTCCCTGCAAGGTTCATTTTAAATATGAATAGTAACATCATAGCATTTTATATTCCATACTTTATTATTATTGTGCCATTAGTATTTTCTACTTTGTTTCTATTTGTTTTTTCTTATTATCATTCCCTTGCCCTATTCTAGGGCTTCCCTGATAGCTCATTTGGTAAAGAATCCGCCTGGTTTGATTCTTGGGTTGGGAAGATCTGCTGGAGAAGGGAAAGGCTACCCACTCCAGTATTCTGGCCTGGAGGATTCCATGGAATTTCCATAGTCCATGGGGTCTCAAAGAGTTGGACACGACTGAATGACTTTTCACTTTCACTTCACTTGCCCTATTCTACCAGCTTCCCTGGTGGCTCAGACGGTAAAGAATCTGCCTGTAATGCAGGAGACCTGGGTTTGATCCCTGGGTCAGGAAGATCCCCTGGAGAAGGGAGTGGCAACCCAATACAGTGCTCTTGCCTAGAGAATCCCATGGACAGAGGAGCCTGGTGGGTTACAGTCCATGGGGTTGCAAAGAGTCAGACACGACTGAACAACTAACAATTGCCCCATTCTACACCTACCCCTTTCAGGTAATTATTATTAACAACATGGTGTGTCCTGATGTTTACTTCTCAGCTGAGACTGTACTATACATCTCTCTATATATATATACACTAATGTGTGTGTGTATATATATATATATATATATATATATATATAAGTTGCCTTTAAAAAACACTTGGGAACTTCCCTGGTGGTCTAGGGGGTGACTCTGTGCTCCCAATGCAGGGCGCCCTGGGTTCAATCCTTGGTCAGGGAACTAAATTCCACACGTCATGAATAAAGATCCCGTATGCTGTAAATAAGACCTGGTACAGCCAGAAGGAAAACAAAAAACAAAAAACAAAAAAACCACAACTTGGCTATGCATACATCATAGTATTCTTCCAGGTGATTAGATAAATATCTTACTCATTATTTTAATAGGTGCATAACATCCCACTGTATGAATGTAATCTGATTATTCACTCAATCCACCCTTGAGGACACACAGGTTAGCTCTACTTTATCTTTCATTGTCACTATAAACAATCTTTGGTAAACATATTTCTATAAGGTGGAGTCCCAGATTTGGAATTTCAAATAGGTATGTCATATTAACTTGCCAAAAATGCAATAGTAAGTCATGTTCCCACTAATAATATGTAGGAGTGCCCTTTTCAACACATCTTTGTAAGCACTGGGTCTTATTTAGAAAGAAATCACCCATCTGATGAGTGCAAGTACATATCATTATTGCTTTCATTTCCATTTCCCTGACTGCTAATGAAGTTGAATCTGTTTTCATTAACTTATTTTATTTAAGATTTTCTCTTTTGCGATTGCCCAGTTCAAATATTATTTGCGATTTGGACACATTTGGGATGTGTTTTATTTGCAGAAACTCTTTCTATGCTATAAATATTGATCTTTTAATTGTTGAAATTGTTATTTGGCTCCAGAACTGTACAAAATATTATTAATCCTGACCCATCTACACACTTCATCAATTGGGAATGCCTGGTGGTTCAGCCATTAGGACTCAGCACTTTTACTGCTGTGGCCCAGGTTCAATCCCTGGTCAGAGAACTAAGATCCCTCAAGCCCTGTGGAACAGGCCAGAAAAAGAAAAGCTTTATAAATTAATTAACTATTTAAAAAATGAAAGTATAGTTAATTTACAATGTTGTGTTAGTTTCGGGTGTACAGCAAAGTGATTCAGCCATCTATATCTATCTATCTATGAAGGATCAGGTCAATCATATTAAGATTTCATAGTAAGTCCTATAAACTAAAGGGATGTTACAGCTCTGGATTTACTCAGCATCTGCTCAACAGTCATACCAAGAAATTCACACATTTTCCAGTCCCAGGTGAGTCTTGGAGATGCTGGGATTTATTTTTAATTTTTGGTCTTGGTGGAACTTTCTGGACTGGATTGGTTCCCACCTCTTCAGTTTCTTCTCCAAGCCAGAGCAAGAATAACTCACATTTGAAAGCTCTAAGTGGTTCAAGTTCACTCCATGATTTGCCAAAGACCTTGTCATCCAATCATCATTCATTTCTGAATGTCTCAAGTCACTTGTCTTTGAACATGGACTTCCACCCACAGTCATTTGGTGGGGTCAGTGAGAAATCCCACTGTTGACATTGTGTCCTTGTGACATTGATGTGACCATTTCAGTCAGCTTAGATGTCCACAAGTAGGAGGACCTGGGCTCAGTCTAATTCAGTTGCTCAGAGGGCTCCAGCCCTTTGTCTTTGTCATCTAATATTAAAATCACTGTAACATGTGCAGTCACTATGGAAAATAGTATGAATGTTCCTTAAAAAATGAAAAATATATGATCCAACAATCCCACTTTGGGCATATATTTGGAAAAGATGAAAACTCCAATTTGAAAAGATACAATCACCCCAATGTTCATAGCAACATTATGTATAGTAGCCAAGAAATGGAAGAACCCTGTGTCCACGGACAGATAAATGGATAAAGAAGATGTGGTACATATATATATGATCGAATATTAGCCACAAAGAAAAATGAAACAATGTCATTTGCAGCAACATGAATGGACCTAGAGATTATTATACTACATTAGAGAAAGGCAAATATCATATGATACCACTTAAAAGTGGGGTCTAGAATAAGACACAAATGAACTTATATAAAAAATAGAAATAGACCCACAGAGACAGAAAACAAACTATGGTTACCAAAAAGGAAAGCAGGGGAGGGGTAAATTGAGATTGCGATTAACAGATACAAACTACTCTATCTACAAATAGCTGTGAAAAGAAGAGAAGTGAAAAGCAAAGGAGAAAAGGAAAGATATAAGCATCTGAATGTAGAGTTCCAAAGAATAGCAAGGAGAGATAAGAAAGCCTTCCTCAGCAATCAATGCAAAGAAATAGAGGAAAACAACAGAATGGGAAAGACTAGAGATCTCTTCAAGAAAATTAGAGAAACCAAGGGAACATTTCATGCAAAGATGTACTCGATAAAGGACAGAAATGGTATGGACATAACAGAAGCCAAAGATATTAAGAAGAGGTGGCAAGAATACACAGAACTGTACAAAAAAGATCTTCATGACCCAGATAATCACGATGGTGTGATCACTGACCTAGAGCCAGACATCCTGGAATGTGAAGTCAAGTGGGGCTTAGAAAGCATCTCTACGAACAAAGCTAGTGGAGGTGATAGAATTCCAATTGAGCTATTCCAAATCCTGAAAGATGATGCTGTGAAAGTGCTGCACTCAATATGCCAGCAAATTTGGAAAACTTAGCAGTGGCCACAGGACTGGAAAAGGTCCATTTTCATTCCAATCCCAAAGAAAGGCAATGCCAAAGAATGCTCAAACTATTGCACAATTGCACTCATCTCACACGCTAGTAAAGTAATGCTCAAAATTCTCCAGGCCAGGCTTCAGCAATATGTGAACTGTGAATTTCCAGATGTTCAAGCTGGTTTTAGAAAAGGCAGAGGAATCAGAGATCAAATTGCTAACATCTGCTGGATCATTGAAAAAGCAAGAGAGTTCCAGAAAAACATCTATTTCTGCTTTATTGACTATGCCAAAGCCTTTGACTGTGTGGATCACAATAAACTGTGGAAAATTCTGAAACAGATGGGAATACCAGAGCACCTGACCTGCCTCTTGAGAAACCTATATGCAGGTCAGGAAGCAAGAGTTAGAACTGGACATGGAACAACAGACTGGTTCCAAATAGGAAAAGAGTTCGTCAAGGCTGTATATTGTCACCCTGCTTATTTAACTTCTATGCAGAATACATCATGAGAAATGCTGGGCTGGAAGAAGCACAAGCTGGAATCAAGATTTCTGGGAGAAATATCAATAACCTCAGATATGCAGATGACACCACCCTTATGGCAGAAAGTGAAGAGGAACTAAAGAGCCTCTTAATGAAAGTGAAAGAGGAGAGTGAAAAAGTTGGCTTAAAGCTCAACATTCAGAAAACGATGATCATGACATCTGGTCCCATCCTTTCATGGGAAATAGATAGGGAAACAGTGGAAACAGTGTCAGACTTTATTTTTTTGGGCTCCAAAATCACTGCAGATGGTGACTGCAGCCATGAAATTAAAAGACGCTTACTCCTTGGAAGAAAAGTTATGACCAACCTAGATAGCATATTGAAAAGCAGAGACATTACTTTACCAGCAAAGGTCCGTCTAGTCAAAGCTATGGTTTTTCCCGTGGTCGTGTATGGATGTGAGAGTTGGACTGTGAAGAAAGCTGAGCACTGAAGAATTGATGCTTTTGAACTGTGGTGTTGGAGAAGACTCTTGAGAGTCCCTTGGACTGCAACGAGATCCAACCAGTCCATTCTAAAGGAGATCAGTCCTGGGTGTTCATTGAAAGGACTGATGCTAAAGCTGAAACTCCAGTACTTTGGCCACCTCATGTGAAGAGTTGACTCATTGGAAAAGACTCTGATGCTGGGAGGGATTGGGGGCAGGAGGAGAAGGGGACGACAGAGGATGAGTTAGCTGGATGGCATCACTGACTCGATGGACATGGGTTTGGATGAACCCTGGAAGTTGGTGATGGACAGGGAGGCCTGGCGTGCTGCAATTCATGGGGTCGCAAAGAGTCAGGCACGACTGAGCGACTGAACTGAATTGAACTGAACTGTATGTAAAATAGATAAACAACCAGGTTGTACTGCATAATTGGAGAAGGCATTGGCACCCCACTCCAGTACTCTTGCCTGGAAAGTCCCATGGATGGAGGAGCCTGGTGGGCTACAGTCCATGGGGTCACTAAGAGTCGGACACGAATGAGCGAGTTCACTTTCACTTTTCACTTTCATGCATTGCAACCCACTCCAGTGTTCTTGCCTGGAGAATCCCAGGGACCGGGGAGCCTGGTGGGCTACCATTTATGGAGTCGCACAGAGTCAGACACGACTGAATCGACTTAGCTGAGCAGCAGCAGCATACTGCATAGTACATGAAAATATTTTCAATATCTTACAAACCAAAAAGAAAATATATATACATATATTAAACTGAATCACTTTGCTGTACACCAGAAGCTAAAACAACATTGTAAGTCAACTGCTTCAATAAAGACGTTTAAAAAAAAAAATCACTGCACCATGATTTTAAAGAGAGTAACAATGTCTCACTTTATTTGGCAAGAGGCCTCATTCTGGGACCAGACAGGTCAAAACTGAACAAAATGGGCTACTGTAATGCAGATCAGGAAGCAACAGTTAGAACTGGACATGGAACAGCAGACTGGTTCCAAATAGGAAAAGGAGTACGTCAAGGCTGTATATTGTCACCCTGCTTATTTAACTTCTATGCAGAGTACATCATGAGAAATGCTGGGCTGGAAGAAGCACAAGCTGGAATCAAGATTGCCGGGAGAAATATGAATAACCTCAGATATGCAGATGACACCACCCTTATGGCAGGAAGTGAAGAGGAACTAAAGAGCCTCTGGATGTATATTGTAATCACCGACTCGATGGACATGGGTTTGGATGAACTCCGGGAGTTGGTGATGGCCAGGGAGGCCTGGCATGCTGCGATTCATGGGGTCGCAAAGAGTCGGACACGACTGAGCGACTGAACTGAACTGAACTGAATGGAATTTTGTTTCTTTGATTTATTTATTTTTAGTTGAAGGATAATTGCTTTACAGTATTACATTGAGTTATACCATTTTATAACCAGAATTTTATTTGGGAATGATTGGAGAAAATTAATCACTATGTTAGCTTCCCTGGTGGCTCAGACGGTAAAGCTTCTGCGTGCAATGCAGGAGACCCAGGTTCGATTCCTAGGTCATGAAGATCACCTGGAGGAGGAAATGCAACCCACTCTAGTACCCTTGCCTGGAAAATCCCATGGACAGAGAAGCCTGGTGCAGGCTACAGTCCGTGGGGTCACAAAGAGTCGGACAGGACTGAGCGATTTCACTTTCACTTTCAATCACTATGTTAGTCACTTTTCAAGTAGTAGCAGTTTGATTTCATGGCTACCTTATATGTTTACTCATTTATTCATTTTTATGGATGAGAATACCTTTGTGCTAAGTTGCTTCAGTCATGTTTGACTCTTTTTTTTTTATTCGTTTCATACATGATATTTTACATGTTTCAATGCCATTCTCCCAAATCTTCCCACCCTCTCCCTCTCCCACAGAGTCCATAAGACTGTTCTATACATCAGTGTCTCTTTTGCTGTCTCGTACACAGGGTTATTGTTACCATCTTTCTAAATTCCATATATATGCGTTAGTATACTGTATTGGTGTTTTTCTTTCTGGCTTACTTCACTCTGTATAATAGGCTCCAGTTTCATCCACCTCATTAGAACTGCCATTAAAAAGAATACATTTGAATCAGTTCTAATGTTTGACTCTTTTTGACCATATGTACTATAGCCTGCCAGGCTTCTCTGACCATGGGATTCTCCAGGCAAGAATACTAGAGTGGGTTGCCATTTCCTCCTTCAGGGGATCTTCCCAACCCAAGGATTGAATCCACATCTCTTACGTCTCCTGCATTGGCAGGTAGGTTCTTTACCACTAGTGCCACCCGGGAAGACCCAGATGACTATAAATATTTGTCAGGAGTTTTTGAGGCTCAGCCCTCTCTCCTGATTAGAATTTATTAGCTCAAGGAAGGAGAAATAAAGCACAATAAGCTCTACAATGATGTGATAAACAGCAAGCTTGTGAACTGCCCATGGTGGGCCATCTCCCAGATTTGGAAAGTCAAACTCTTTCCAACAGCTAGAAGAAAGTTCCACTACACTCTAACACTGACATGGGGCACCTCCCTCTCCATCCCTTTTTCCCCTCGTTCACAGTGGCACAGAGGTTTACTGTGAATCTCTGTCTCTGTCGTGGGTTCTGAAGTCTGATCGGTATTGATGCCCTTTGGAGGGAACCAGATGTGGGAAGAACTCAGAGCACAGATGAAATGGGCTTGTGTCACTTACCAGCTCGTAACACTCATCTCTCATAGCTTCCATCTCTTCTTTGAAGACAGATGGGGAGAACATGTTATCTTTCCTACAGGGTCCTTATGACAAGGAATTTTAAAAATGTATTTTCTGTATTACTTCCTTATTTTATTAAATTTTTTTTTTACAGTAGGTTCTTGGTTATCTAATTTAAATACAGCAGTGTGTACATGTCAACCCCAAAGTCCCAATCTATCCCTCCTCCCCTTCCCCCTTGGTAACCGTTAAGTTCATTCTCTTAAGTCTGTGAACCTGTTTCTCATTAGTAAATACGTCCATTTATATTATTTTAAAAAACTTTTTACTCAGCTTTAAAAATATTTTTTACTTATTTAAAAAAAAACTTTTTATTTTGTATTGGGGTCTAGCGACAGAGGATGAGATGGTTGGATGGCATCACCAACTCCATGGACATGTGTTGAGCAGACTCTGGGAGATGGTGAAGGACAGGGAAGCCTGGCATGCTGCAGCCCACAAGATCACAGTCAGACACGACTTAGCGACTGAACAACAACAGCTAGCTGATTAACAGTGTTGTGATGGTTTCAGGTGACCAGTGAAGGGACTCTGCCATACATGTATACGTATACATTCTCTCTCAAACTCCCCTCCCATCCAGGCTGCCACATAACTTTGAGCAGAGTTCCATGTGCTATATAGTAGGTCCTAGTTGGTTATCCATTTTAAATATAGCAGAGTGTGTATGTCCATCCCAAACTCTCTAACTATCCTTTCCCCCAACCCCCACTCCCCACCAAAAGTTCATTTTATGAGTCTGAGTCTCTGTTTTGTAAGTTTATTTGTATCATTTGTTTTTGGATTCGACATATAAGGGATGTCGTATGAAATTTCTCCTTTTCTATCTGACTTATTTCATTTAGTATAATAATCTTCAAGTGCATTCATGTTACTGCTGTGCTGTGCTTAGTTGTTCTTAGAGTCCTGTCTGACTCTTTACAACCCCATGGACTTTAGCCCATCAGGGTCCTCTGTCTGGGGGGATTCTCCAGGCAAGGATACTGGAGTGGGTTGCCATGCCCTCTTCCAGGGGATCTTCCCAACCCAGGTCTCCCCTGAATTGCAGGTGAATTCTTTACTGACTGAGCCACCAGGGAAGCCTGTGAATACTGGAGTGGGTAGCCTATTCCTTCTCCAGTGGATCTTCCTGACCCAGGAATCAAACCGGGGTCTCCTGCATTGCAGGCAGATTCTTTACCAGCTGAACTACCAGGGAAGCCACGTTGCTGCAAGTGGTATTAAACGTCCATGTGGTGAAAGCTATGGTTTTTCCATTAGACATGTATGGATGTGAGAGTTGGACCATAAAGAAGGCTGAGCACTGAAGAACTGATGCTTTTGAACTGTGGTGCTGGAGAAGACTCTTGAGAATCCCTTGGACAGCAAGGAGATCAACCCAGTCAAAACTAAAGGAAATCAACCCTGAATGTTCATTGGAAGGACTTATGTTTAAGCTGAAGCCCCAATACTCTGGCCACCTGATGCGAAGAGCTGACTCATTGGAAAAGACCCTGATGATGGGAAAGATTGAAGTGCAAAAGGAGAAGAGGGGATGGCAGAGAATGAGATGGTTAGATGGCATCACCTACTCAATGGACATGAATTTGAGCAAATTCTGGGGGATAGTGAAGGACAAAGGAGCCTGGCATGCTGCAGTTCATGGGGTGGCAAAGAGTCGGACATGATTTAGCAACTGAACAGCAACAACATATGTGTGTCTGTGTATTGTGTGGGCATATGTGTATGTGTGTGTATAAGCTCCTCAGGGCTGCCATAACAAAATGCCACAGACTAGGTGGCTTACACAACAGAAATTAATTTACTTGAAGTTCTGGAGGCTAGAAGTTTGAGATCAAGGTGTCAACAAGGTTGATTTCTTTAAAAGTCTCCCTCCTTGGCTTGTGGATGATTGTCTACTCTCTGTAGCTGGTCCTAATCTCTTTTTTATAAGAACAGTGGTTATATTGGATTAGCACCCACTTCAATGACCTGATCTTACCTCAATAACCTCGTCTCCAAATAAAGTCACAGTCAGAGGTAGGTACTGGGGATTAGGACTATGAAATGGAATATCTCCTGCCACATCAATGAACAAGGATATAACAGCCATCAGTGAATTCAGACCTTCAAATATGAATTTCTGAGGCCGGAGGGCCCCTGAGATGGAGAACAATGCCTGCAATCCAGCAGCTGTCAGCTGAACAAGGAACGAGGTGAATGAGGAATTAAAGATGTGAAAAATCAAGAAGCAGGTTGCTGGCCCCAGATAGCTGAGATGTATATGAAAGAAATGATTTCATTGAGCCCAGATGCTTGCATCTTCCCATACAAAGAAGAGTGCTGAATTCTTTAATTTGAGATATCTCATTTTTCCTTAATTAACAATAATCTTTTGATATTCAGATTACCTTCCCCTTGCTGCAAATGTTGATGTAACCTGCACATTCACATACATGTGTGTGTGTGAAAGTGTGAAAAGTGAAAGTGTTAGTTGCTCAGTCGTGTCTGACTCTGTGCAACCCCATAGACAGTAGTAGCTCCTCTGTCCTTGGAATTCTCCAGGCAAGAATACTGGCATGGGTTGCCATTTCCTCCTCCAGGGAATCTTCCTGACCCAGGGATCAAACCCAGGTCTGCCCCATTGCAGACAGATTCTTTAGCATCTGAGCCACCAGGGAGGTCCCATGTGAATATGTACTTATGTGTACATATATGTGTATCAGGCGAGCATGTTTATGTGTGCAAATGAATGTGCATTTATATGTGTGGTCGTGTACTTATGTATGTATTTACTTAAGCATGTATATGTACTTAGGGAGGTGTGTGTGTGTGTATGTGTATTGTGTAGACATATGTGTTTGGGTATAATTTTATTTATTTTTGGCTGTGCTGGGTCTTTGGTGCTGCTCGAGCTTTTCTCTAGTTGAGACTAGTGGGGATACTCTTCATTCAGGAGCACGGGCCTCTCATTGTGGTGGCTTTGATTCTGGACATGCACAGCAGTAAGCTGCAGCTTGCAGCAAGCAGCAGCGAGGGGTAGCTGAAAGCAGGGTCTTAGTTTCCTGGACCAGGAGTCCTAACCACTGGACCACAAGGGTGAGCAGTTAGGGCTAGAGTCCCTTGTCCTTGCCTGCCTGTTCAGGAACAAATTCAGGCAAGGAGGCAGAAGGTAAAGAGTAATGTAGAAAGTTTAAGGAAAGGAAAAGTACATGCAGAAAGGCACACGGGCCAGCTCAGAGAGAGACTTGCGCCTTTGGGAAGTGTAAATCCTTGATAAGTGGGCTGTTTTCCAGGTCTTTGTCTTCCCTCAGGCCAGTCATCTTGCTCTGTCCCCTCTCTGGTTAATTTGCCTCAGGTCCCTCCCCTGGGTACATGACCCTTCAGCCAAGATGGGTCTCAAAGTGAAGGCTTTTGGGAGAGCAAGATGCATTATGGTCTGGAATTATCCCCTGACTTTTGACACCCAAGGAGCTCCCTTGTCCCACAAAGGGGGGGATTGGAGAGCCCTTAATCCTTTACTCAAACAGGGTTTTCCCTCTTTTTGTTCTTGCCATGATTATTACCTTGACTATTGCCATGACGATTACCTTAAGGTCTTTACTAGAGGCAAAGACTGGTTATTTACCCTGTTTCTGTTGTTACTTCCATTTTGGAGGGCAAACAGGAGGCTGATTGTAAATGCCTTGACTGGTGCCCACCTGTCTCTTGTCTCAGGGAATGCAAACATGAGGCTGGTTTTAACTATTCAGTCTGAAGCCCATTTGTTCGAGTCCCATGAATTGCAAACAGGAGGCCAGTTGTAAATCACACTTGGAGCTCGTCTGTTTCCTACCTCAGCTTCTCTTGTTGTGCAGCATGGGCTCTAGGGGCAGGGCTTCAGTAGTTGTGGCATGTAGGCTCAGTGGGTTCCGGGCTCTGGGGCACAGGGTCAGTAGTTGGGGCACATGGACTTAGTTGCTTCTTGGTATGTGGGATTTTCCCAGATCAGGGATTGAACCACGTCTCCTGTATTGACAGGTGGATTCTTCACCACTGAGCCACCAGGGAAGCCCTGTTGAATTATTTCTTTATGATAACTTTCCTGAAGTGGAGTTACAGGGTCAAGGAAAAGAACATTTTTACAGCTCTTGACGAAGCCAGTCGTTTCCAAAGGTTATAAATTTATACATCACCAATTCATAAAACTTTGTACTAATTTTTAGGGTGTTACAGGTCCCTATCTGGTGCTGTGGTAAAGAGCCCATATACCAATGCAGGAGAGAGATGTGGGTTCAATTCCTGGGTGAGGAAGATTCACCTGGAGAAGGCCATGGCGTCTATGGGGTCGCACAAAGTTGGACACGACTGAAGTGACTTAGCAGCAGCAGCAGCAGCAGTTTCTGCAGAACACTCCCTTGTTTGCTTGCATTGGATTTATGAGCTCCTTTGGGGGATTGCTGTGGGTGAGCTCTGTTTAAATACCTTTGGGGGTTTGAGGTTGCAGGAAGGGAAATCTTGAAATTCAGAAGTGGATGCTTACCTTGGGGGATGGGGTAGATTTTGGTATTACAAGTTTCTAAGGTTAAGCCAAAATCTGCTTCCTTCACATTTCTTCCTGGAGGTCCTTGCTTTCATCCCCAAACCACAAAGAATGTTCTCACTGCTTTAAGAGCTTAGTGTCTTCAAGGTCCCTTTGTGCTAATGTGTGAATTAGTGGTGCTTTAGTCGCTAAATCGTGTCCAACTCTTGTGACCCCATGGACTGTGTAGCCTGCCAGACTCTTCTGTCTGTGTGAATCTGTATTACATGCTTTTTTAGATTGCCAGGTAATATTCTGTTGTATGTTGTATGGGTAAGTTCTATTTTTTTTTTTTTAAATAGACTCATTAGAAGAATTGAAGCATAGTTGATTTACAATGTTGTGTTAGTTTCAGGTGTACAGCAAAGTGGTTCAGTTATACATTGTCAACTACGAATTGGCACTTGCCATCTGCCTCTACAAGGATTAAACCATACGCTGCTGTCACTGCTGATTTTCAACACTCTCCAAAAGGAGTTTGGGGTGGAGAGCAGAAATGAGGCACTCTGTGCTCAGGGGGGATAAACTGGCAGAACAGGTCTTCAGATAGTTATTTTCAGGAGTTGATTTTATGAACCCAATTCTTGCATCTCCTCATACCTAGAAAGGCACTGAAATCCCTCATGGGGATGATTGTTCCTCGTGTCTGGCAGAAAGCTTCAGGTGACTAACAGAAACCTTCTGGAAAAATATGTGCTTGATTGCACATATTCCCCTTCATCAAAATCGTATATATACTGCCCTTGCCTGCCTCCCCCGCCTCTTTGGGGCAGTTTCTCAGAGCTATCTGAGGTGCTGTCTCCCAGGCTGCAGTCCTCATTTTGCCCCAAGTAAAACTTAACTCACAACTTTCATGTTGCACGTTTTTTAAAAGTAGACAACATGTATGTTTATATGTCTGTTCTTTTTTCAGATGCTTTCCCATGATAGGTTATTACAAGATATTGGGCATAGTTCCCTGTGCTGTAAGTAGGTCCTAGTTTATTTTATATATAGTAGAGTATATTAATCGCAATCTCCTAATTTATCCCTTCCTCCCATTTTTCTTTAGTAACCATAAGTTTGCTTTCTATGTCTATGAGTTAATTTCCGACAGTTTATTTTATTGTAAAGTAATTAACCTCCAATTAAAATACATAAATTTATATTAAAAATATATAAAAAAAGAATTTAAAGAAAAACGAGTAAAATAATAGTGTAGGGGTTTGTAGATATATGATGAACATAATGTGCATAGACCATTAGATCTTTACATGGTTCTCACTCATCGTTTCTTCAGATCTCTGCTCCACTATCACCTTTGTTGTTGTTCAGTCGCTAAATGATATCCGACTCTTCCCTCCAATTCTTTAGCCTCTTAAGGTGCTCCCCACTCCACTGCACTCAGCGCTACCAAAAATCACATTGTTCTGTTCATTATCTCCCCACCAGAATGTGAATTCCATGAGATCAGGAGCTTGGTCAACCACACTATTTCCAGAACCTAGAACAGTATTTGGCATTGGGTAGGAATTTGATAAATTATTTTAATGTAACGAATGAGTGAACACATGGAAAATAAAAATGCTCCTACCTTTGTCTTAGCAATTCTTTGAGAAATATTTATACACATGAACAAAGAGGCAAAGACCAGGATACCGGCCATGATGTCAAAAGGCAAACTGGTTGTACACTGAGGCGACTCTTGATGTTTCATATATAAACCTTATTTTTTCTGTTACCACTTTTTAATGTGGTAAAATAGGCAATTTTATAAATTTTACAATTTTATACATTAAAATTTATAAAGTTTATAAAATTTCATACAATTTTATAAATATACAATAAAATATATAATTTTAGTTATTTTTAAGACTATAGCTCAGTCTTAAGTTCAGTCTCAGACTTAAGTACATTCACATGGTTGTGTAATCATTACAACTATCCATCCAAAACTTTTTCATCTTACCATACTAAAACTCTGTACCCATTAAACAATAACTCTCTAGCCCTCACCCCAAACCCTGGTAACCACCATTCTTTCTTTGTCTCTATCATACATGAACATTTAAACTTTTAATTGTATGTATGGACTAAAAAATTGAGATATAATTGACATACAACATTATGTAAGCTTAAGGCGTACTGTGTGTTGTTTGGAAACATTTATATATTGCAATACAATTTCCACCACAGCATTAGCTAACACTTCTATCATGTCACATAATTATCATTTCTTTTTTGTGGTGAGAGCCCTTAAGATTCAGTCTCTTAGCAACTTGGAAATTTATACTACAGCATTGTTGACTATAATCCCTATTCTGGGCATTAGACCTCCTTAACTTATTCATCATCCAGTTTGCAAGTTTGTACCTTTAAAACATCTCCCCAATTCCCCTATCTCCCAGGCTCCAATCACCACCTTTCTACTCTGTTTCTACAAGTTCAGCTTTTAAAAGTTTCATGTACGAGTGATTTCATACAGGATTAGTCTTTGTGTGGCTTATCTCACTTAGCATAATGCCTTCAGGTTCCATCCATGTTGCTGCATGTGGCAGGATTTCCTCCTTTCTCATAGTTGAATCATATTTTTATGCTTATATCCTAATTATGGCAAGTAATACTGACTTTCCACGTATCATAGTAGGTAACTACTCCCTTTAAAACGTAGTTTTATTATATATAATTCACACACTATCAATTTACCCTTTGAAACTACAGGGTTCAATGGTCTTTGGTGTGTCTAAAGAGTTGTGCAACCACATACCAAGGGAGTTGGAATCACCAAAGGAGTTTTAAAAATCTATATTAAGGTAGTTTTATTCCCTATAAGGCAAACAAATTATTATTTTTTTAAAAACAACTTTGCTATACATCAACATGAATCCGCCACAGGTCCCCATCCCGAACCCCCCTTCCTCCTCCCTCCCCGTACCATCCCTCTGGGTTGTCCCAGTGCACCAGCCCCAAGCAACCAGTATCATGCATTGAACTTGGACAAAACCAATACAATATTGTAAAGTAATTAACCTCCAATTCAAATAAATAAATTTATATTAAAAAAACAACAATTTTGTTGTTGTTGTTATTTAGTTGTTAAGTCATGTCCGACTCTTTTGTGACACCACAGACATAGCCCGCCAGGCTCCTCTGTCCAAGGGATTTCCCAGGCAAGAATATTGGGGTGGGTTGCCATTTCCTCCTCCAGGGGGTCTTCCTGACCCTGGGATTGAACTCACATCTCCTGCACTGGCAGGCAGATACTTTACCACTGAATAATCAGGGAAGCCCAAAACAACTTTATTGAGATGTAATTCACATGCCATCCAATGCACCCATTTAAATTGCTCAATTCATTGTCTTTTGGTATATTACATTATTAGCTTTTAAAAATTGTGGTAAAATATATGTGACACAAAGCTTGCCATTTTAACCATTTTAAGGTGTGCGGTTCATAATGGGCAGCCAACTTCACTATCTATTTCCAAAATTTTTTGTCACCCCAAACAGAAGCTCTGTAATCATTATACAGTAGCTCCCCAATCTCCTTGCCTCCAGCTTCTGGTTGTCTCTAATCTACTTTGTGTCTCTATGAGTTTGCCTATTTGGAGTAGGCAAACCTATCAGTGGACTCATATAACACTTGTCTGTTTATTTTTTTAAACTTATATTTATTTATTTGGCTGTAATGGGTCTTAGTTGTGGGATACAGGATCTTTAGTTGCAGCATTTAACTTTTAGTTGTGGCATGTGGAATCTAGTTCCCTGACCAGGGATTGAACCTGAGTCCCCTGCATTGGGAGCACCAAGTCTTAATCACTGGACCACCAGGGAAGTCCCAATACTTGTCTTTTTGTGTCTGGCTTACTTCATTGAATGTAACACTTTCAAATTTTATTCGTGTTGTAGATGCACTCAAGGTATTTTAAAAGAGAGAATTTATCGTGGGCATTGACCTAACAGGTAGTGGGGGACTGGAAAGGCAATAAGGCATTTCTAGGGTTAAACCAGAGATAGTTCAGGTAGGGATCAGGTGACCTGCCCAGGCCTGGGAAGCAAAGGGAGCAGCTGAGGTTAGCAGATCCTAGAAGCACAAAGGATGGAGAAAAGTGTACCATGTGAATCTGGTACTCATACCTCTGTGATGGGTTGCTGACCAGTTGGGGCTGGTGTATTTAGGGGGAGGCATGATGATGCTAGTTTTACATATGGGTCAAAGCAATTGGAAACTGGAAAGATCTGATACAGCTGGACAACAACAGGAGAATTCAAATCACATGTCCTTCCTCCTCCTTCCTGTCTCTCTCTTGTGTCTTGTATGGTCAGAATGTAATAGGAAGCCAATTGGGTGTAAGGAGCTCACCTTGGGTGAGTTGTGGGCATGGGTGTAGACTGTGGGCAAGGAGATTAAATTAATTGGTCAGCATGAGGATGACCTCATTTCCTGTAATTGATCATCTGTAAGGACAACTTCATAAACAGTTGAAATGTTTTACTCCCCGAATAACCCAGCCAATTAGAATGAAAGCAGACCAGTTTGTATCCCAAGTTCTGAAAGCTAGATATCCCATTGCTTTTCTTGTGTCTTGTGCTGAACTGGAGGCCTTTAAAATAGCTTTAGGTGATCAATTCCTTGTGCTTCCCTTGCTAGTGTATGTTGTTGTTTAGTAGCTAAATTGTGTCAAATTCTTTGCCACCCCATGGACTGCAGCATGCCAGGCTTCCCTGTCCTCCACTATCTCCTGCAATTTGCCAGGAGATAAAGTTTGTGTCGATTGAGTCAGTGATGCTATCTAACCATCTCATCCTCTGCTACTGTATACACTCTTTAAAAATAAAAAAATTATTAAATAATTTTCCAGTTTATCAGGATATTCCAGTGGTCATGTATGGATGTGAGAGTTGGACTGTGAAGAAAGCTGAGCGCCGAAGAATTGATGCTTTTGAACTGTGATGTTGGAGAAGACTCTTGAGAGTCCCTTGGACTGCAAGGAGATCCAACCAGTCCATTCTAAAGGAGATCGGTCCTGGGTGTTCTTTGGAAGGAGTGATGCTAAAGCTGAAACTCCAGTACTTTGGCCACCTCATGCGACGAGTTGACTCATTGGAAAAGACTCTGATGCTGGGAGGGATTGGGGCAGGAGGAAAAGGGGATGACAGAGGATGAGATGGCTGGATGGCATCACCGACTCGATGGATGTGAGTTTGAGTGAACTCCGGGAGTTGGTGATGGACAGGGAGGCCTGGCGTGCTGCAGTTCGTGGGGTCACAAAGAGTCGGACACGACTGAGTGACTGAACTGAACTGAACTGAACTGAAGTTTAAGGTATACAATGTGATGATATATTGCATATATTGCAAAATGATTAAGAGGATAAACTTTAAAAGAAATTTATTTATTTGACTGCATCAGATCTTAGCTGTGGCATGTGGGATCTGGTTCCCTAATCAGGGTTTGAACATAGGCTGCTGCATTGGAAGGTGGATTCCTTATTTTATTGTTCTCATAGATTTGAAAAAAAATGTGTTTATTTTTAATTGAAGGATAATTGCTTTACAATATTGGTTTCATTTCTGCCATATATCAATATGAATTAGCTGTAGGCATACACATGTCCCCCCATCTTGAACCTCCCTCCCACCTTCCACCCTTTCCCACTGCTCTAAGATGTAACACAGCCCCAGTTTGAGCTCCCTAGATCATATAGCATATTTCCATTGGCTATCTATTTTACATATGGTAGTGTATATGCTTCCATGCTACTCGCTCCATTCATCTTACCCTCTTGGGGAGGAGGATTCTTAACCACTGAACTGTCAGGGAAGTCCCTAGAAAGTGTGATTGATTAGTCGTGTCTGCCATGGGCACCAACATAGAGAGAGGTGGCACACTTGCTAAATATCTGTGATCCTATAACTAGTTGATCTCCAAGATCCCTTAGGGTTCCAAAAAGCTACAGTTCTGTGTGTGGATACTTCCTTGGGAACATTCTGAAGCTGGAACTGTCAGGTAAAATACAGCCACATGGCATGGAAGTGTGGCCTGTAACTTTACCATTCCCAGCACATCTGCTTATATGAAAGGAATGAGGCTCTTTATTCTCTGTGCATTATAGACATACTGGGAGGCAGCTGGCCATCAGATAAAAGGAATCAAACACACAATGCCTATCTCATCAGCCTCACTGTTTAAGTACAGAGCAAAGATTCCAACATATTCTTTTATTTTATTATTCAAAAAGACACATCTACCACAATGTCCATTGCAGCACTATTTACAGAAGTCAGAATATGGAAGCAACCTAGATGTCCATCAACAGATGACTGCATAAAGAAGTTGTGGTACATATACGGAATATTACTCAACCATAAAAGGAATGAATATGAGCCAGTTGCAGTGAAGTGGATGAACCTAGAGCCTGTTATAAGTGAAATAAGCCAGAAAGAGAAAAACAAATACCACCCATTAATGCATATTATATGGAATCTAGAAAAATAGTACTGATGAACCTATTTGCAGGGTAGGAATGGAGACCCAACAGATTTTTAAAGTTTGACAACTATTTACTGAACATCTATTATGTTGAGGAAAGACTTGTTCCCCACCCTGGAGAAATTGTAATTTGTGTCTGATCCTGGGTGAGAGAGCAGAATCAACCGGAAAGAATATTAGGAATGGCTTTCTGGAATAAGCAGGGGTGGGAGATAGTGGAAAGTGGGTGAACAAGAGAGAGAGGGCACTCATGCTTGGAAAAATGGTAAGAGCAAAGGCTTAGATGCAGGGATGAGTAAGACATTAGTCTTGTTGTTGGAGCATGGTTGGGGGTGGTGGGAGATGAGTTTAGATGATTGCTGATAGAAGTGGGATTGTACAGGTGTGAGAAATCAGGGTGTGGAGTTGAGCCTTGATCTCTGTGTAATGAGGCACCATTGTGTCTTCTTTAGTGTTCTGGGGAGATCAAGAATTGTAGATGATATGGAGGTCAGAGGAGGAGTGAGATGGGAGGGCATAGAGACAAGGAAGGAAACTGGTGCAAAGATACAGACATGAGAGGATGGAACTAGAGAGTGACAAGGAAAGGAAGAGAATGTTTCAAAGTCAAGCTGGGCTGGGTATGGTAGCTGATGACATATGAAGGATGAAGGAAGATGGGTGTCATAGATGACTGCAGAGGTTTGAGGTTGATGGTTCCAGGGAACACTTGGAGGATGGACCAGGAAGAAATGATTCTTCTTTAGCCATGAGTTTTCAGTGATGGCAGATATGACCACAGGTTATCATGGTGGGAAAGGTCAGGGCTGTAGATAGATAGAAAGTTGTCATAGACTTGGGAGCCTCTGATCCAGCTTCCAGCCCAGTGTCAGAATCCCATGGAGGTAAACTTGCCCAGGTAGTGCTAGTGGTAAAGAACCTGTCTGCCAATTCAGGAGATGCAAGAGACTTGGGTTAGATCCCAAGGTTGGGAAGATCCCCTGGAGGAGGGCATGGCAACCCTCTTCAGTATTTTTGCCTGGAGAGTGCCATGGACAGAGGAGCCTGGTGGATTACAGTCCATGGGGTCAAAAAGAGATCAGACTGAGTGACTAATCACACACTCACTAATGGAAGACTTAGCAGGTAATGGAAGTGGGGCTAGCCTGGAAGCCAGACCTTGACCCTGCCACTGGCTTACTGTGTGGTATTTGAGAAGAGATTTAGCCTCTCTAGTCCTCTATAACCTTCTCTGAAAAGTAACAGGGTAACACTAGGGGTTTTTCCATAGCTCCAACATGCTATGATTTAGAGTGGTTGGAAGTTGACTAGTGGGAAGTTGCTGTGTGACACAAGGAACTCAACCTAGTGCTCTGTGACAACCTGGACGAGTGGGATGGGGGTGGGGTGGGAGAGAGGTTCAAGAGGGAGGGGATATATTATATTTATGGCTGATTCACACTGTTGTACAGCAGAAACAACACAACATAGTAAAGCAATTATCCTCCAATTAAAAACAGAAATTTTTCTTTTAAAAAAGAGAGTCAAAACCTGAGAATGGGTAAATGGATGGATTGTCTCAGACAGATGTCAGAATTCAGAGCAGTGGATGGGGTGGCATTAGTTAGGAGGAAGGGCTTCAGAAAAGGAGGAAGCAGCTCCATTAACCAGAGAGAACCCATGAGGTGGATGGCGTCAAGGCACCTGCTTGCTGGCCAAAGAAGAGGGGTCTTGGAGAGAGAACAACTCTTGCTTTACTGAATTTCCAGAAGTTGAGAGGAAATCTCTCGGAGATGGGAATGGATGCAATTGCCAGGAGGAGGAGGTTATAATTCCACGTGAAATTCCAGAGCCAGTGAAGTTTTGATTGGGATGGGAGGTGATGAATGGGCATGGTTTATCAGTGGAAAATCTTGAGTGTTATCTGGTTACATTTGTATGGGTATGATTCATGGCAGAAAGAAGAGGGCTTCACCAGAGCATAGGAATAGAGAGTGGGATAAGTGAGTGTCTTTTTAGGTATATTAATAGAGGTGGAGAGTCCAGCCTGAGGGAGGTGATGTTAATGTTATCACCATGCCTTGTGCTCAGTTTTAGCTGGTTTGCCCTAAGAAGGATGGGGATAGATTGAAGGAGGACCTTCATGAAGGGTGAAGAGCTGGGCACCATTTAGCTTTGGGAAGAGAAGATTTTGGAGAAGTGGTGAGAGCTGCTTTTGAATCTCTGTGGGGGCAGAGAGGGCACCTGAAAGAGAGCTGCACCCCCACCCTTTCAACTACTGCAGATAGAGTCGTTTCCGAAGAGTGCTTTGGATTTCAGGGTTCACTTTCTTTGCTTCCCCTTCTTGAACCATCTCTGCTTCTGCCATCCGCCGGGTCACCTGCAGCAACAGGAATGGTCAGCTTGGGGCTGGACTTTTGGGGGAGTCAGGTAATGGGCTTATTGGGAGAAAGTTAGGGCAGGTGAGTCTCCTTGTCTTAAAGTGAGAGACCTTTACTGTCTCATCCTACACTATAAGCAGGCTTTTCTGTTGGCTCAGAAGGTAAAGAATTTGCCTTCATTGCAGGAGAGCCAGGTTCCATCCCTGTGTCAGGAAGATCCCCTGGAGAAAGAAATGGCCACCCACTCCAGTATTCTTGCCTGGAGAACTCCACAGACAGAGGAGCCTGGGGGGCTAAAGTCTAAGAGGTAGCAAGGAGTTGGGTACGACTGAGCAACTAACACTTTCACACCATAATCTCTGTGGAATCACTGGCTGCACATTCTCGTTATATGTTTTTTTCTAATCTGCCAAAATAACACATACCCATCAGAATGTCCAAATATGAGTTAAACCTAAGGGGCTTGTTTACAGAAATTTATCCATATTTCATCTAAATTATCTCACATACTGTAATCTTTGGAATTCCCTGCTTTAGGGAAAGTCACTTCTGGGAGATGGGTGTTCTAGTTTCTGTGCTGGGACCCAGGTTGGCCTTGGAGCAGGAGGCAAGGGAGGGGGAACATGCAGAAAGGTTTGGAAGAGGCTCAACATGCAGGAAAGGGATGCAGTTGGTAAAGAACGTGCCTGCCAATGCTGGAGGCGCAAAGGATGTGGGCTTGATCCTTGGGTCAGGAAGATCCCCTGGAGGAGGAAATGGCAACCCACTCCAGTATTCTTGCTTGGGAAATCCCATGGATAGAGGAGCCTGGCAGCCTATAGTCTATGGAGTCACATAGAGTTGGACATGACCGAGTGACTGGGCATGCACATACATCCCGTTCTGCATGCTCCCTGATCAGGCTGGGTGGGGGTTCCAAGGTACCTTCTCCCAACTCACCTCTGTCAGAAGCTCGAGGATGGGTCCTTTCTTATTGATGAACACATCAACCAGAGTCTGGATGAAGTAGGAGCCCTCTTGGTCGTGTCTGTAGGCAATGTACCCTGGAAATTACAGAGAAGTGGGCTCAGGGGAGCTCAGTGGGGTGGGTGACTGTGTGTGTGTGTGTGTGTGTGTGTGTGCACGTGTGCACATGCATGCGTGCACATACACCTGCACGTGCATATGCTACAAAATGCCTTGGACAATGGTGGGTCCTGGAGGGGAGTCTCAAGGGTCAGGAGTGGCAGGCGAGGTGGAGAAGCAGGCCACACCGGGTCAGCTGGAAGCTCATACCCTCTATGGTGGAGAAGACATGGAGGGTGTCTGTGTATGTTGGGATGGTTTCAGGAGTGTTTTCTGTGATCATCACAAGATGCCCTCCAGTGACTGGTTCACCAGGGTCCTTTTGTTCTGAAACATCAAGAAGGAAAAGGCATAATCAGAGAGAAAGAAGGAGAAAAAAAGAGAAGGTCGATGCAAGATACAGGAAGCTTGGGGCTGGTGCACAGGGATGACCCAGAGGGATGGTATGGGGAGGGAGGTGAGAGGGGGGTTCAGGATGGGGAACACGTGTACACCCGTGGCAGATGCATGTCAATGTATGGCAAAACCAATACAATATTGTAAAGTAAAATAATAATAATAATAATAATAATAAAAGAAGGTCATAAGACAGATGGGAAACCCAAGGCTTAGCAGGGGTTTTGGATCTGGGAGGGAGGGGCTCTGTGTCCTTGGCTCTTGGCCCCACCTCCTCGACAAGCCTGCACGATGTACACCTTAGGCTTGGCTCTCAGGGCCCGGCAGTTCTTGTTGTTCAGAGCCTGGAAGAGGTCCTCCAGCTCGACCATCTTCTCATCCTTCCCTTTGAGACGCCCTTCTAATCCGTGTGCCATGAGAACCACAAAGGCACAGCTGACAAAGTCTTCTCGGGCATCGATGGCCTGTTGGAACTTTTCCAACTCTTCGTGGAATTGCTGGAGAGAGAGGAAGGGCCGAACTCAGGGGTGACTCCGGAATCCACCTTCCTCTTCAGCCCCCACCCCTCCCCTGCTGGGCTGGAGCTGGCAGCGCAATACCTGGGCGGTAGGGTCTCTCTTCATGGTGCTTTCAAAGCCCAGCTGCCGGAACATGCGCTCCAGAGCATCCAGATCTGCCTCGGAACCTTCCCGGGCTTTGGTGACGCACAGTGTCAGGGCCAGGCGGGCACCCGACATATCGTATGTCTCCTGGGCCAAGAGACGACAGAAATTATCAAAGGGGTATGCAAGGGGAGGAGAAAGCCCATGTGGTCCAAAGATGCCTGGGGGTAGGGTTGCTGAGTAAAATACAGAATGCTAAGGTATACTCAAGATTCAGATAAAAAAAAAACAAAACCCAAGTTTTAAAGAATAAAGCCCTTTAAAGAATAAAGGCCTCAGATGGTGAATCTGCCTGCAATGTGGGAGACCTAGGTTTGCTCTCAGGGTTGGGAAGATCCCCTGGAGAAGGGAATGGCAACCCACTCCAGTATTCTTGCCTGGAGAATCCCATGGACAGAGGAGCCTGGTAGGCTACAGTCCATGGGGCCGCAAAGAGTTGGACACGACTGAGCGATTAACACTTTGAAGAATAAGTATGTCCTCAATATTGCATGGAGTATATTTACACTGAAAGATTATTTGTTGTTGACGTGAAATTAAAATTTGACTGGGCATCCTTTATTTTTATTTGCCAAATCTGGCAATTCAACCTGGAGTCCAGTGTGAACTTGAGTAAGTCACTGCTCCTATTTGAATCTCAGTTTCCAAATATAGGGGCTTCCCTGGTGGTTCAGATGGTAAAGAATCTGCCTGCAATATAGGAGACTTGGATTCAATCCCTGGGTTGGGAAGATCCCCTGGAGAAGGGAATGGCAACCCACTACAGTATTCTTGCCTGGAGAATTCCATAGACAGAGGAACCTGGTAAGCTACAGTCCATGGGGTTGAAAAGAATTGGGCATGAATGAGTGATTGACACACTCCCAAAAAGAGACAATGAATATGTGTGAGGGGGCCAGATTTTGAGGGTCTCCTCCAGGTGTCATATTTGATAGTCTTGTCTCTCTCTCCATCATTCCCAAGAGTATTCTGAGCATTACCTTCTCACTTGCAGAGGTCTCAGACTTTATGAAGCTAATTCTGAGATTCTATCTTGTCCTATCAGAGGAAGAAGAATATTGGGGCCAAAATTTCTTCTTTTAGAAGAAAAGCAGGGTGAGACTTCCCTGGTGGTTCAGTGGTTAAGAATCTGCCTTCCAATGCAGGAGACACGGGTTCGATTCCTGGTCCAGGAACTAAGATTCCACATGCCATGGGGCAATAAACCCATGTGCCACATCTAGAGAGAAGCCCTCTAGCTGCAATGAGGATCCTTTGTGCCCCCATTAAGACCCAGTTTAGCCAAAAATATGTAAATAGTTATAAAAAAAAGAGAAGCAGAATACTGAGTACCATAATTATAAAAATTTTATCATTGAGATAAAGGTAGCCAGGGTGCCCCTTTCTTTTCCCAGTTGCCACAACTTCAGTTCCATTGCTGAGTTTTTTTCTCCAACTGAATGATCACAAAGCACCTGAGTTCTGAATCCACGTCATGACTTTTCACCCCCTCTAGTGTCTCAAACATTGAGTTCCTCTCTTCCCCTCTCCCCAGATGCTCCCACCCCTCTCCCCTAGCCTGCACCCAGCCCACCTCTTCCAAAGGCTGAGGACTGCTCATCTCTTTTGATTCTGAGTCCGAATCTCACCACCCTTGGCTGATCCTAAGGGAAAAGGGACAAGAGAAGATAGGTTAAAGGTCTCCAAAGGAAGACTGAGGGGCTCAGGGGACAGACTAGGTTGTCTATTTGGGTTTTTGAGACTGAACAGGATCCCAGGGGTGGGGACTTGGTTCATGTTAAAACTTGGGGCAAGAGATGACATTTCATGAAGTGTGTCCTGTCTAGTGTGATACTCCGATGATTCTTGCTCATTGCTTCCCGGGTGGCTCAACGGTAAAGAACCTGCCTGCCATTGCAGCAGATGTAAGAGACACAGGTTTGATCCCTGAGTAGGGAAGATCCCCTGGAGAAGGAAATGACAACCCACTCCAGTATTCTTGCCTGGGAAATCCTATGGACAGAGGAGCCTGGTGGGCTACAGTCCATGGGCTTGCAGAGTTGGAATAACTGAGCAACTGAACAATAACGACAATGTTCATTGCAGCATTATTTACAAATGCCAAGATATGGAAACAACCTACATGCTCATGGTAGATGAATGGATGAAGAAGATACTTATATAAACGATGGAATATTATTCAGCCATAAAAAGAATGAGATCTTGTCATTTGCGACAACATGGATGGACCTAGAGGGCATTATGCTAAGTGAATAAAATCAGACAGAGGAAGACAAATGCTGTATGATTTCACTTATATGTGGAATCAAAAAGGAAAAAAAAACAAAGCAAATGAAGAAACATAATAAAACATAAACAGAGCTATAGATACAGAAAACAAACAGGTGTGTTTCCAGAGGGGAGGAGGATGGGGGTGATGAGAGGAATAGGTAAAGAAGATTAAGAGGTACAAACTCCTAGTTACCAAGTAAAAGAGTCATGGGTAAGAAATGTACAGTGTGGGGAATTTAGTCAATATCTATTGATACCGTTGTATGGTGGCACATTGTGATTAGACATTGTGGCAATCAGTTTGAGATGTACAGAAATATCAAACCACTGTGCTGTGTAACAGGAACTAACAGTGTGTTAGGACAATTACACTCAGAAACAAATGAATTAATAAAAAAGAGATTAGATTTGTGGTTATCAGAGGTGGAGGGGGGAGGGGAATTGGATGAGGGAAGTCAAAACATACAACTTCTAGTTATAACATAAATAAGTATTAGGGATGTAGTGTACAAGATGGTAATATAATCAACATTGCTGTATGCTATACATGAAAGTTAAGACAGTAAATCCGAGTTCTCATCACAAGAAAAATATTTTCCTATTTCTTTAATTTTGTATCTATATGAGATGATGGATGTTCACTAAACTTATCATGATAATCATTTCATGGTGTATGTAAATCAAATCATTATGCTGTACACCCTAAAGTTATTCAGTGTTGTATGTCACTTGTATCTCAATAAAACTGGAAGAAAAAATAAAATGAGAATGTCATCAAAGTGGGGAATACAATTTTGAAACTGTCCCGGAAGGTCTCAAATCTGAATACATCAATTCACCTTCCTCCCTCTGCCTTGAGCCTGAACATCTGTCCAAGTTCTTCATTCTCATCTCTGATTCTTTTTCTGGACAGAATGACTTTTTCCATAGTCTTGGCATTTCCCCATTTCTTTACTTTTTGTTACATTTTGTCCTCAATCTTGAGTGCTTTTTACTAGTTAACACCCTGCTCTGCCAATCTTGGGAGCATCAGGTCTGCTATGACTTCCCCCCACCATTTATCCATCCACTCACACATCTGTTCATCCCATTCAACCAACCAGCCATTCATCCATCTGTTCATTCATTTATCCATCCCTCCATGGATCCATCCATTCTTCCATTCATCAGTCCATCCAACACCTGCCCATTCATTCGTTCATCCACTCATCTATCCATCCATTTACTTCTCCATCCAATCACCCTGGATATATATCTATCTATCCAGCAAATATTTTCTGGGTGTCTATTATGTGCTGGGCACTGGGAATACACTGTATAAGACAGACATGATCCCTGCCCTAAGGTAGCTCTAGTCTATGATAGAAACTGGTGCCAGTGCTGTGAGGAAAGAGGAATTCAACACTTTGAGAAAGAAAGCGGAAGGAAGCTTAACCTAGAATTAAGTCCTGCCTTGGCCCCTTCCCAGCTGTGTGAACTTGAGCATCCCACTCTCCTCTCTGAGACAGTTTTCCTGTCTGAAAAGGACCTAGAAACAATAGACGCTTTATAGCAATGGCACTGTAAAGTGGGTTTTAGGATCCCTGTCGACCCATTGGAAATTGCCTCTCCTTCCTCTGGGCTCCCACAGCTCTGCCAGTCTATACTTACGTTACAGCTTTTGATTCTTATTCTAGTAACTGAACGAGCAGCTCCATTTTCAGAACTGATAGCCTGACTTCTTTGTCTCTGTCTCCATCAGGGCCACCAGTGTGGGAATGGGCATAGAGCTGGTGTCAGGGAGAATTTGTTGAGTAAACAAATAAGTGAACAAATGAAAGAAATAATGATGGATGTGTAACTGGATGGACATTTCTTCTGTTCTGCCCAAACTGGACTGAGCATCCATTCGTGCAGGGAGAGGGAAAAGAGAGAGGAGGAAGTAGGGGACTAAGGGGGAGAGGGGAGAGAGACAGAGAGCTGTACACAGACAAACACACACTCACATACATACACAGAGAGAGAGACAGAGAGAGACAGACACACACACACATACACATACAGAGAGACAGAGACAGACACACACACACAGACAGACAGACAGACACACACACATACATACACAGAGACAGAGAGGGACACAGACAGACAGACAGACAGACACAGACATTTAATATCACTTACTGACTCTGGAAGTAACTTCTCAAATTCAGGCTCTCTCACCACGCTCCTAGCTGCCAACACGTCAGGGCACTGAGGAGGGGTCAGGCAGCACGTGCTGACCTTGGAGAAAGGGCTGCCAGCCTGGGATCTTCTCAGGTGTCTCCTGAGAGGCCCGTCTATGAACTGGGCAGCACAGCTGTCTGGGCCTTTATTGCTGGCAAGCTTTCTGTTGCTCAAGAAACCTTATGACAGGAGGGACACACCCTTGACACAACCTCGGTGAGGAAACAGAACCAAACGCCCATGGAACGAGTGATGGCAAAGCTTTGCTGACACCCCCTGGCTAAGGAGGCTGAGGCAGAGCATCCAAATTAGCCAGGGCTTTGATGCCATCCCAACCACCAAGCACCTCCCAGATTCCAGCTCATCATTCTCATTCTTACAGCTCTTCTATCCCTTCCACATTTGCCTGTGCAGATAATGCCAACTTCACATGTTTATTAACTCCTCCAGTCCTCAACAGTCCTAGGAAATCAGCACTGTTGCTCCCATGAAGCAGCTGAGACTCAGAGGTGAAATGACTGCCCGACCACTAGTTGGCACAGTTGGTATTCAAATCCAAGAGGGACCAGCCCCAGAGGGTTTGGTCCAGCCCCCTGCATGGACATTTCACAGTTGATTCAGTCTCTCTCTTCTCTTCCTCATGACCTCCTTCCTCTATACTTTTTCAGCTTTAATTTTATTTTACTTTTAAATTCAATTCAACTTACTTTTAATTAAAAAATTATTTTTAAATAGGATTTTAAAGGTTACTTTCCATTTATAGTTATTATAAAATATTGACTATATTCCCCATATTGTACAGTTTATTCTTTTATTTAGCTATTTAAAAATAAACAGCAATTTTAATTAAAATATTTTCAATAAAATATTAAAATTTAAATGTTTTATTTTAAAATATAAATAAATCCTCTTGAATTTTAATACCAATTGTGCCAATGAGTTGTTGGGCAGTCGTGTCACCTCTGAGACTCAGTTGCTTCATGGGAGGAACAGTGATCTCTTAGGGCTGCTGAGAACTGCAGGTGATAGTAAACATGTGAAATTGGCATTATCTGCACGATCAAATGTGGAAGGGATGGAAGAGGTGTAATGATGGGAATGATGGACTTGATAGCTGGATGAGCTGGGATCTGGGGGATGCTTTGTGGTTGGGATGGCATCAAAGCCCTGGCTAATTTGGATGCTCTGCCTCAGCCTCCTTAGACAGGGAGTGTTGGTTAAGCTTTGCCATCATTGTTCCGTGGGCGTTTGGCTCTGTTATGTCCTTCCTCTTCTATTCTTTTTCAGCTTTAATTTTATTTCACTTTTCAGTTCAATTCAATTTACTTTTATTTTATTTAAAAAAGTAAATTAAAAATACGATTTTAAAGGTTACTCTCCATTTATAGTTATTACAAAATCTTGGCTATATTCCCCGTGTTGTACAACCCATTCTTTTTTTTTTTTAATTTTATTTTATTTTTAAACTTTACATAATTGTATTAGTTTTGCCAAATATCAAAATGAATATGCCACAGGTATACATGTGTTCCCCATCCTGAACCCTCCTCCCTCCTCCCTCCCCATACCATCCCTCTGGGTCGTCCCAGTGCACCAGCCCCAAGCATCCAATATCGTGCATCGAACCTGGACTGGCAACTCATTTCACACATGATATTTTACATGTTTCAATGCCATTCTCCCAAATCTTCCCACCCTCTCCCTCTCCCACAGAGTCCATAAGACTGTTCTATACATCAGTGTCTCTTTTGCTGTCTCGTACACAGGGTTATTGTTACCATCTTTCTAAATTCATATATATGCATTAGTATACTGTATTGGTGTTTTTCTTTTCTTTTTTTTTTAATTTTTAATTTTATTTTATTTTTAAACTTTACATAATTGTATTAGTTTTGCCAAATATCAAAATGAATCCGCCACAGGTATACATGTGTTCCCCATCCTGAACCCTCCTCCCTCCTCCCTCCCCATTCCATCCCTCTGGGTCGTCCCAGTGCACCAGCCCCAAGCATCCAGTATCGTGCATCGAACCTGGACTGGCAACTCGTTTCATACATGATATTTTACATGTTTCAATGCCATTCTCCCAAATCTTCCCACCCTCTCCCTCTCTCACAGAGTCCATAAGACTGTTCTATACATCAGTGTCTCTTTTGCTGTCTCGTACACAGGGTTATTGTTACCATCTTTCTAAATTCCATATATATGCGTTAGTATACTGTATCGGTGTTTTTCTTTCTGGCTTACTTCACTCTGTATAATAGGCTCCAGTTTCATCCACTTCATTAGAACTGATTCAAATGTATTCTTTTAATGGCTGAGTAATACTCCATTGTGTATATGTACCACAGCTTTCTTATCCATTCATCTGCTGATGGACATCTAGGTTGCTTCCATTCCTGGCTATTATAAACAGTGCTGCGATGAACATTGGGGTACACGTGTCTCTTTCCCTTCTGGTTTCCTCAGTGTGTATGCCCAGCAGTGGGATTGCTGGATCATAAGGCAGTTCTATTTCCAGTTTTTTAAGGAATCTCCACACTGTTCTCCATAGTGGCTGTACTAGTTTGCATTCCCACCAACAGTGTAAGAGGGTTCCCTTTTCTCCACACCCTCTCCAGCATTTATTACTTGTAGACTTTTGGATCGCAGCCATTCTGACTGGTGTGAAATGGTACCTCATAGTGGTTTTGATTTGCATTTCTCTGATAATGAGTGATGTTGAGCATCTTTTCATGTGTTTGTTAGCCATCTGTATGTCTTCTTTGGAGAAATGTCTATTTAGTTCTTTGGCCCATTTTTTGATTGGGTCATTTATTTTTCTGGAGTTGAGCTGTAGGAGTTGCTTGTATATTTTTGAGATTAGTTGTTTGTCAGTTGCTTCATTTGCTATTATCTTCTCCCATTCTGAAGGCTGTCTTTTCACCTTGCTAATAGTTTCCTTTGATGTGCAGAAGCTTTTAAGGTTAATTAGGTCCCATTTGTTTATTTTTGCTTTTATTTCCAATATTCTGGGAGGTGGGTCATAGAGGATCCTGCTGTGATGTATGTCAGAGAGTGTTTTGCCTATGTTCTCCTCTAGGAGGTTTATAGTTTCTGGTCTTACATTGAGATCTTTAATCCATTTTGAGTTTATTTTTGTGTATGGTGTTAGAAAGTGTTCTAGTTTCATTCTTTTACAAGTGGTTGACCAGATTTCCCAGCACCACTTGTTAAAGAGATTGTCTTTAATCCATTGTATATTCTTGCCTCCTTTGTCAAAGATAAGGTGTCCATATGTGCGTGGATTTATCTCTGGGCTTTCTATTTTGTTCCATTGATCAATATTTCTGTCTTTGTGCCAGTACCATACTGTCTTGATAACTGTGGCTTTGTGGTAAAGCCTGAAGTCAGGTAGGTTGATTCCTCCAGTTCCATTCTTCTTCCTCAGGATCGCTTTGGCTATTCGAGGTTTTTTGTATTTCCATACAAATTGTGAAATTATTTGTTCTAGCTCTGTGAAGAATGCTGTTGGTAGCTTGATAGGGATTGCATTGAATCTATAGATTGCTTTGGGTAGTATACTCATTTTCACTATATTGATTCTTCCAATCCATGAACATGGTATATTTCTCCATCTGTTAGTGTCCTCTTTGATTTCTTTCACCAGTGTTTTATAGTTTTCTATATATAGGTCTTTAGTTTCTTTAGGTAAATATATTCCTAAGTATTTTATTCTTTCCGTTGCAATGGTGAATGGAATTGTTTCCTTAATTTCTCTTTCTGTTTTCTCATTATTAGTGTATAGGAATGCAAGGGATTTCTGTGTGTTGATTTTATATCCTGCAACTTTACTATAGTCATTGATTAGTTCTAGTAATTTTCTGGTGGAGTCTTTAGGGTTTTCTATGTAGAGGATCATGTCATCTGCAAACAGTGAGAGCTTTAACTTCTTCTTTTCCAATTTGGATTCCTTTTATTTCTTTTTCTGCTCTGATTGCTGTCGCCAAAACTTCCAAAACTATGTTGAATAGTAATGGTGAAAGTGGGCACCCTTGTCTTGTTCCTGACTTTAGAGGAAATGCTTTCAATTTTTCACCATTGAGGATAATGTTTGCTGTGGGTTTGTCATATATAGCTTTTATTATGTTGAGGTATGTTCCTTCTATTCCTGCTTTCTGGAGAGTTTTTTTTTTTTTTATCATAAATGGATGTTGAATTTTGTCAAAGGCTTTCTCTGCATCTATTGAGATAATCATATGGTTTTTATTTTTCAATTTGTTAATGTGGTGTATTACATTGATTGATTTGCAGATATTGAAGAATCCTTGCATCCCTGGGATAAAGCCCACTTGGTCATGGTGTATGATCTTTTTAATGTGTTGTTGGATTCTGATTGCTAGAATTTTGTTCAGGATTTTTGCATCTATGTTCATCAGTGATATTGGCCTGTAGTTTTCTTTTTTTGTGGCATCTTTGTCAGGTTTTGGTATTAGGGTGATGGTGGCCTCATAGAATGAGTTTGGAAGTTTACCATCCTCTGCAATTTTCTGGAAGAGTTTGAGCAGGATAGGTGTTAGCTCTTCTCTAAATTTTTGGTAGAATTCAGCTGTGAAGCCTTCTGGACCTGGGCTTTTGTTTGCTGGAAGATTTTTGATTACAGTTTCAATTTCCGTGCTTGTGATGGGTCTGTTAAGATTTTCTATTTCTTCCTGGTCGAGTTTGGAAAGTTGTACTTTTCTAAGAATTTGTCCATTTCTTCCACGTTGTCCATTTTATTGTCATATAATTGTTTATAGTACTCTCTTATGATCCTTTGTATTTCTGTGTTGTCTGTTGTGATCTCTCCATTTTCATTTCTAATTTTATTGATTTGATTTTTCTCCCTTTGTTTCTTGATGAGTCTGGCTAATGGTTTGTCAATTTTATTTATCCTTTCAAAAAACCAGCTTTTGGTTTTGTTGATTTTTGCTATGATCTCTTTTGTTTCTTTTGCATTTATTTCTGCTCTAAGTTTTAAGATTTCTTTCCTTCTACTAACCCTGGGGTTCTTCATTTCTTCCTTTTCTAGTTGCTTTAGGTGTAGAGTTAGGTTATTTATTTGACTTTTTTCTTGTTTCTTGAGGTGTGCCTGTATTGCTATGAACTTTCCCCTTAGGACTGCTTTTACCGTGTCCCACAGGTTTTGGGTTGTTTTGTTTTCATTTTCATTCGTTTCTATGCAAATTTTGATTTCTTTTTTGATTTCTTTTGTGATTTGTTGGTTATTCAGCAGTGTGTTGTTCAGCCTCCATGTGTTGGAATTTTTAATAGTTTTTCTCCTGTAATTGAGATCTAATCTTACTGCATTGTGGTCAGAAAAGATGCTTGGAATGATTTCTATTTTTTTGAATTTGCCAAGGCTAGCTTTATGGCCCAGGATGTGATCTATCCTGGAGAAGGTTCCATGTGCACTTGAGAAAAAGGTGAAATTCATTGTTTTGGGATGAAAAGTCCTATAGATATCAATTAGGTCTAACTGGTCTATTGTATTGTTTAAAGTTTGTGTTTCCTTGTTAATTTTCTGTTTAGTTGATCTATCCATAGGTGTGAGTGGGGTATTAAAGTCTCCCACTATTATTGTGTTACTGTTAATTTCTCCTTTCATACTTGTTAGCATTTGTCTTACATACTGCGGTGCTCTCGTGTTGGGTGCATATATATTTATAATTGTTATATCTTCTTCTTGGATTGATCCTTTGATCATTATGTAGTGACCTTCTTTGTCTCTTTTCAAAGCCTTTGTTTTAAAGTCTATTTTATCTGATATGAGTATTGCTACTCCTGCTTTCTTTTGGTCCCTATTTGCATGGAAAAATCTTTTTCCAGTCCTTCACTTTCAGTCTGTATGTGTCCCCTGTTTTGAGGTGGGTCTCTTGTAGACAACCTATGTAGGGGTCTTGTTTTTGTATCCATTCAGCCAGTCTTTGTCTTTTGGTTGGGGCATTCGACCCATTTACGTTTAAGGTAATTATTGATAAGTATGACCCCGTTGCCATTTACTTTATTGTTTTGGGTTTGTGTTTATACACCGTTTTTGTGTTTCCTGTCTAGAGAATATCCTTTAGTATTTGTTGGAGAGCTGGTTTGGTGGTGCAGAATTCTCTCAGCTTTTGCTTGTCTGAAAAGCTTTTGATTTCTCCTTCATACATGAATGAGATCCTTGCTGGGTACAATAATCTGGGCTGTAGGTTATTTTCTTTCATCATTTTAAGTATGTCTTGCCTTTCCTTCCTGGCTTGAAGAGTTTCTATTGAAAGATCAGCTGTTATCCTTATGGGTATTCCCTTGTGCGTTATTTGTTTTTTTTCCCTTGCTGCTTTTAATATTTGTTCTTTGTGTTTGATCTTTGTTAATTTGATTAATATGTGTCTTGGGGTGTTTTGCCTTGGGTTTATCCTGTTTGGGACTCTCTGGGTTTCTTGGACTTGGGTGATTATTTCCTTCCCCGTTTTAGGGAATTTTTCAACTATTATCTCCTCAAGTATTTTCTCATGGTCTTTCTTTTTGTCTTCTTCTTCTGGGGCCCCTATGATTCGAATGTTGTAGCGTTTAATATTGTCCTGGAGGTCTCTGAGATTGTCCTCATTTCTTTTAATTCGTTTTTATTTTATCCTCTCTGATTCATTTATTTCTACCATTCTATCTTCTAATTCACTAATCCTATCTTCTGCCTCTCTTATTCTACTATTTGTTGCCTCCAGAGTGTTTTTAATTTCACTTATTGCATTATTCATTATATATTGACTCTTTTTTATTTCTTCTAAGTCCTTGTTAAACCTTTCTTACATCTTCTCAATCCTTGCCTCCAGGCTATTTATCTGTGATTCCATTTTAATTTCAAGATTTTGGATCAATTTCACTATCATTATTCAGAATTCTTTATCAGGTAGATTCCCTATCTCTTCCTCTTTTGTTTGGTTTGGTGGGCATTTATCCTGTTCCTTTATCTGCTGGCTATTCCTCTGTCTCTTCATCTTGTTTAAATTGCTGAGTTTGGGATGTCCTTTCTGTATTCTGGCAGTTTGTGGAGTTCTCTTTATTGTGGCGTTTCCTCGCCGTGTGTGGGTTTGTACAGGTGGCTTGTCAAGGTTTCCTGGTTAGGGAAGCTTGTGTTAATGTTCTGGTGGATGGAGCTGTATTTCTTCTCCCTGGAGTGTAATGAAATGTCCAGTAATGAGTTATGAGATGTCTATGGTTTTGGGGTGACTTTGGACAGCCTGTATCTTGAAGCTCAGGGCTGTGTTCCTTTGTTGCTGGAGAATTTGCTTGGTATGTCTTGCCCTGGAATTTGTTGGCCCTTGTGTGGTGCTTGGTTTCAGTGTCGGTATGGAGGCGTTTAATGAGCTCCTGTCAATTAATGTTCCTTGGAGTCAGGAGTTCCCTGGAGTCAGGGTTTGGACTTAAGCCTCCTACTTCCAGTTATCGGTCTTATTTTTACAGTAGTTTCAAAACTTCTCCTTCTATACAGCACCATTAATAAAACATCTACGTTAAAGATGAAAAGTTTCTCTACTGTGAGGGTCACTCAGAAAGGTTCACAGCATTACATGGAGAAGAGAAGAGGGAGGAGGGAGTTAGAGGTGACCCAAATGAGATGAGGTGGAATCAATAGTGGAGAGAGTGGGCTGGCCAGTAGTCACTTCCTTATGTGCACTCCACAACTGGACCGCTCAGAGATGTTCACAGAGTTATACAGAGAAGAGAAGAAGGAGGCAGGAGACAGAGGTGGCCAGAAGGATAAAAGGGGGAAATGAAACGGAGGGAGACAGATCCAGCCAGTAATCAGTTCCCTAAGTGTTCTCCACCATCTGGAATACACAGAAATTCACAGAGTTGGGTAGAGTAGAGAGGGGTTAGGGAGGAGATACAGGTGACCTGGTGGAGAAAATGGAGAGTCCAAAGGGGGAGAGATCAGTCAAGCCAGTAATCTCGCTCCCTAGTGAAAAATGGGTCCTGAAGATTGGGTTCTTAAAGGTACAAAATTGGTAACAAATACATAAAAGCAAAAATTAAAAATCTAGAGTAGAGTTTGGAATTTCAAAAATACGACGTTAATGAAAAGAAGAAGGAAAAGAAAGAGAGAAAAAATGAACAAAGAAAAACAAACAAGGTCGCAAAATTATAAAGAAACTACAGGTACAAAATTGATAACTAATACCAAAAAATAAAAATTAAAAATCTAGAGTAGAGTTTGGAATTTCAAAAATACAATGTTAAAAAAAAGAAGAAGAAAAATAAAGAGAGAAAACAAACAAACCAACAAAAACAATGTGGCAAAAATTATAAAGAAAATACAGGTACAAAATTGATATCAAATACCAAAAAGCATAAATTAAAAGTCTTGAGTAGAGTTTGGAATTGCAGATATATGATGTTATATAAAAGAAGAAGAGAAAGAAACAGAGGAAAAAAAAAGTCACAGAAATTATAAAAAAAAGTATAGGTACAAAATTGATAACATATACCAAAAGGCTAAAATTAAAAATCTAGAGCAGAGTTTGGAATTTCAAAAATACGATGTTAAAGAAAAGAAGAAGGAAAAGAAAGAGAGAAAAAACGAACAAAGAAAAACAAACAAGGTCGTGAAAATTATAAAGAAACTACAGGTACAAAATTGATAACTAATACCAAAAAGCAAAAATTAAAAATCTAGAGTAGAGTTTGGAATTTCAAAAATACAATGTTAAAAAAAAAGAAGAAAAATAAAGAGAGAAAACAAACAAACCAACAAAAACAATGTGGCAAAAATTATAAAGAAAATACAGGTACAAAATTGATATCAAATATCAAAAAGCATAAATTAAAAATCTTGAGTAGAGTTTGGAATTGCAGATATATGATGTTATATAAAAGAAGAAGAGAAAGAAACAGAGGAAAAAAAAAAGTCACAGAAATTATAAAAAAAACTACAGGTACAAAATTGATAACATATACCAAAAGGCTAAAATTAAAAATCTAGAGTAGAGTTTGGAATTTCAAAAATACAATGTTAAAGAAAAGAAGAAAAAGAAAAAAAAAACAAAACACGGTCAAAAAATCATAAAATATATATATGAAGTTTGCTGAAGAAGAAAAAAATAGGGTCTTTTTTTGTTTTGTTTTTTTTTGTTTTGTTTTTTTTTTTTTTTTGCAAAGCAATAGGTTATAAAAGTGAAAATTAAAGAACAATAGAGGACTTAAAATTTTTTAAAAAAAATTTAAAAAAGAAAGAAAGAAAGAAAGATTGATCGTAAAAATAGTAAAAATATATCTAGGTCTTTCTCTGGTTTTGTTGGAGTATTGTGGGTTCAGTTCATTTTTGGCTAGTTCCTTGGTCCGACTTATATTTCTCAAGATCTATAGACCCCTTCCTATATAGTCCGTAGTAACCACAGGGTTTTAATCTATTGCCTGTAGCTTCCAAGGCGTTTCCCTCTGTTATAGCCTTTTCTGTTTGCTGGTCTCTTCAGTGTCTGGTTTCTGCCCTGACACAAAGGGGATGGTGGAGGACACTATTTTTTTTTTTTTTTTTTAAATTTAGGCTCACTTGTTCAGCCGCGCTGTGGGGAGGGAGGGAGGGATGCTGCAAACAAATAACACTGGCGTGCGCTCGCAGTGCCTCAGCCACACTGGGTCTGCCCCCGCTCACGGCGCGTGTAGCCTCCCTGCCCACACTGCTCGGGCTCTAGGTTGTTCTGCCGGGAACAATCAGAGGCCGGCCCTGGGCTGAGCTCCCAGGTCCAAGCCGCTCAGGTTCAGGCACTCAGGTAGTCCTCAGAGGCGCAGACTCGGTTGGGCCTGCGTTTTGTGCTCTTCCCAGGTCCGAGCAGCTCAGGTGATGAGGTGTTTGGCGAGCGCCAATGCTGCGACTTATCGCCTCCCCGCCACTCGGTTATCTGGGTGTAAAACCAGTGCACCTTCTCAGGCAGATGTTGACCGTCCAGACAGTCCAAGAAGTTTTAGTTAGCAAAGAAGCCTGCTTACAGTTTTATAGATAGTGTCTCTCTGGGGCTGCGATTGCCCCCTTCCGGCTCTGGCTGCTTGTCACCGGAGGGGAAACGTCTGCAGCTGGCTTTCTCTGTTCAGTCCTTTGTTCCGTGCGTGGGCCTGGCGGTGTCTTAGGTTAGGGCTGGCTTTTCGCGTGGTAGATACCCCACAGTCTGGTTTGCTAGCCCAAATTATTTCGCTCAGGTAGCGCTCAGGACATTTGGGTTAGATTCTTACTCTAAGCGACACAGCCCGCGCCGCGCTTCCCTGCCCAGCCCCCGCTTGCTAATGGCGTGTGCAGGCGTCTGCGCTGCCTCTCCACTGGGGGAGTTACCGTAGGGCTCGCAATCTGCGATTTTTAATTGTTTATTTATTTTTTTCTCCCTGTTATGTTGCCTGCTGTGCTTCCAAAGCTCGGCACAGATTCGGCAGTGAGAAGGTTTCCTGGTGTTTAGAAACTTCTCTCTTTTTAAGACTCCCTTCCCGGGACGGAACTCCATCCCTCCCTCTTTTGTCTCTTTTTTTGTCTTTTATATTTTTTCCTACCTCCTTTCGAAGAGTTGGGTTGCTTTTCTGGGTGCCTGATGTCCTCTGCCGGCATTCAGAAGTTGTTTTGTGGAATTTGCTTGACGTTTAAATGCTCTTTTAATGAATTTGTGGGGGAGAAAGGGTTCTCCCCATCCTACTCCTCCGCCATCTTGGCTCCTCCCCCTGGGTCTTTGTTGTTGCATGGGCTTTTTCTCTAGTTGTGGTGAATGGGGGCTACTCTCTGGTTGGGGGTCTGAGGGCTTCCTGTAGCCTTGGCTTCTGTAGCTCTGGTTCCCAGGCTCTAGAACACAGGCTCAGTAGTTGTGGCACATAGGCTTAGTTGCTCTGTGGCATGTGGGATCTTCGTGGACCAGGGGAAGAAACTGTATCTCCTGCATTGGCAGGCAGATTCTTAATCACTGGACCACCAGGGAAGCCCTATAATATATTCTTATAGTCTGTCTTACACCCAATAGTTTGTACTTTCCTTCCCCATCACTATATTGCTCACCTCCTCTCCCCACTAGGAGCTTCCCTGATAGCTCAGTTGGTAAAGAATTTGCCTGCAATGCAGGAGACCCCGGTTTGATTCCTGGGCCAGGAAGATTGGCTGGAGAATGGATAGGCTACCCATTCCAGTATTCTTGGGCTTCCCTTGTGACTCAGTTGGTAAAGAATCCACCTGCAATTCGGGAGACCTGGGTTCCACCCCTGGGTTGGGAAGATCCCCTGGAGAAGGGAAAGGCTACCCACTCCAGTATTCTGGCCTAGAGAATTCCATGGACTTTATAGTCCATGGGGTTGCAAAGAGTCAGACACGACTGAGTGACTTTCACTTTCTTCCCACTAGTAATCATTAGTTTTTTTCTCTAAATCTGTGAGTCTGCATCTTTTTTATTTGTGGTATTTTTAAGATTCCACATATAAGGGCTGTCATATGTATATGTTTTTCTCTGACATTTCATTTAGCATAAAGCCCTATTTTATGTTAACAGCTGATATAAAATGTAATTCACACAGTGTATATATCCATACAATTCACCCATTTAAAGTGTACAATTAAATGGTTTTTTACTATATTTACAGAGTTGTGTGACTATCACCACAGTAAAATTTGGGACATTCCCGTCATCTCAAAGAGAAATTTTGTGCCCTTTAGCTATTTTCCTGAATTTCCCCCTTCCCCAAACTCCTATATTACAGGCCTAGGAAGCCATTTCTCTACTTTTTGTCTCTATCAACAAATTTCAAAGGGCTGTTAAAAGACAAATATTAAAAAGCCAAAACTTTAGAACTTGGATGAAAAACCTAGACAGTGTATTAAAAAAGAGACATCACTTTGCTGACAAGGGGTCTTATAAAGCTATGATTTTTCCTATAGTCATGTATGGATGTGAGAGTTGGACCATAAAGAAGGCGGAGCGCCGAAGAATTGATGCTTTTGAACTGTGGTGTTGGAGAAGGCTCTTGAGAGTCCCTTGGACTGCAAGGAGATCAAACCAGTCAATCCTAAAGGAGATCAGTCCTGAATATTCACTGGAAAGACAGATACTAAGTTGAGTTCCCATACTTTGACCACCAGATGTGAAGAGCTGATTCAGTGGAAAAGACCCCAGTACTGGGAAAGATTGAAGGCAGGAGGAGAAGAGGATGACAGAGGATGAGATGGTTGGATGGCATCACTGACTCAATGAACATGAGTTTGAGCAAGCTCTGAGAAATGGTGAAGGACAAGGAAGTCTGGTATGCTGCAGTCCATGGGGTCGCAAAGAGTTGGACATGATTGAGCACCTGAACAACAGCAAAACTTTAGAATTTGTAGAAGAAAGTAAAAAGAGTACCTTTATGTCCTATAGATCTTAGAGTTAGGGTTAAAGGATTTCTTTTTATAAAAATTTTTTAAAAAAATTTTTGGCTGGGTCTTTGTTACTGTGAGTGGGTTTTCTCTAGGCAGTGAGCAGGGGCTGCTCTTCTTGGCTGTGCTCAGGCTTCTCATTGTGGTGGCTTTTCCTATTGCAGAGCACAGGCTCTAGGCGTGTGGGCTCTGTAGCTGTGGTGTATGTGCTTAGTTGCCCTGTGGCATGTGGGATCTTCCTGGACTAGTGATTGAATCTGTGTCCCCTGCATTGGTAGGTGGATTCTCATCTACTGTACCACCAGGGAAGTCCAAATTTATTTTTTTTTAATTAATTTTTTTTGCATATAGTTGCTTTACAGTGTTATGGTAATTTCTACTGTACAGCAAAGTGAATCAGCCACATGTATACATATATCGCCTCTTTTTTGGATTTCCTTCCCCTTTAGGTCACCACAGAGCACTGAGTAGAGTTCCCTGTGCTATAGAGTAGGTTCTCATTCATTATGTCTTGCTCTGTGGGAATACTGTCCCTCTCTTTCTCTGCTTCTAAGTGCCTATTTCCGTCTCTCAGTGGTTGTCACTGTGTGTGTCTCTCTCTGAGTCCTGTTAGTCTATTTCCCCACGTAGCATAGTGTTTTTAAGCTTCATCTATGTTGTAGTGTGTATCAGTATGTCATTCCTTTTCATGGCCGAATAATATTCCATTCTATGGATGTATCTAATTTTGTTCATCCGTCCATTAATGGGTGTTTGGGTTGTTTCCACTTTTTGACTATTATGAATTATGCTGCTATAAACATTTGCATGTAAGTTTTTGTGTAGATGTATGTTTTCATTTCTCTTGAGTTTGTACCTGGGATTGGAATATTCAAACAATACTGAAATTGTTCAGCAAAGCTGGAACATTCTCTCCAAATGCTGTAGTTACCACGGAAAACAGTATGATGGCTCTCCCCAAAATTAAACTTAGAATTATCATTTGATCCAGCAATTTTACTTCCAGGTATATACACAAAAGAATTGAAAACAGGAACTTGAACGGATATTTGCACACCAGTGTTCATAGTAGTATTATTTACAATAGCCCAAAGGTGGAAACACTCAAATGGCCAGTGATGGATAAAAGGATAAAAAAGTGATGTGTCCATACAATGGAATATTATTCAGCCTTAAAAAGCAGGGAGATTCTGACACATGCTATGACACAGATGAACTTAAATGACATTATGCTAAATGAAATAAGCCAGACACAAAAGGACAGGTATTGTCCTTTGATTCCATTTATATGAGGTGCCTAGAATATTGACATTCATAGAGAAAAAAAATGTAGCATGGTGGGTACCAGGCACTGGAGGAGGAGGAATGTGGAGTTAGTGTTTAATGTATGCAGAGTTTCAGTCTGGGAAGCTGACAAAGTTCTGTAGATGGATGGTTACACAACAATGTGAATGTACTTAATACTGCTAAGCTGGACACCTAAAAATGGTTAAAATAGTAGATTTTACATTTTGTGTATTTGACCATAGTAACAAAATTTAAAAAACTGGAACATTTCCATTCCTCCAGTTCTTCTTTTTGTTTTGAGATAATTCAGGTGCAAGACCGGACAGTTTTTTGCCAAATCTCCATTTTTGCATGACTTACCCATTAGAAGCTGTTGTATATGTTGACTCATTCTACCAAATTGTTCTGTTACTGCTTTGTTCATTTAATTATATGTCTGAGTCATCTTTCTGTGTCGGTGCACAATGGAACACTCATTTCTGGTTTTCTTTAAAAAAATTTTTAATTGAAGAATAAGCTATATGCAGAAAAAGGGATAGGCCATGTGTGTAACTCAATGAATTTTCACACTGAACACAACCATGCAATCATGGACATGATCAAGGGAAAGAATGACCCCATCTCTCCGTCCCTGGAATTCTTCTGCTTCTTTTCTTGTCATCACTCTGACCTTGCCTTCCCAAACATTCTCTTAATATAAACATTATAGATGAAATTTACCTGTCTTTGGAACTTTATATGATTGGACTCACACAATATACTCTCCTTTGTCTGATTTCATTTACTAAACATTCTGTTTGCAAAATTCAGCTTTTTAAAAATTGAAGTATATATGATTTATTATATTGTGTTAGCTTCAAATATACAGCAAAATAATTTAGTTATACATACATATATATTTGCACATTTTTTTCTATTGTAGGTTATTAAAGATATTGAATAGTTACCTATCAGTTCAGTTCAGTCCAGTTCAGTCGTTCAGTCGTGTCTAACTCTTTGTGACCCCATGAATCACAGCATGCCAGGCCTCCCTCAGTTCAGTTCAGTTCAGTCGCTCAGTCGTGTCTGACTTTGCGACCCCATGAATTGCAGCACACCAGGCCTCCCTGTCCATCACCAACTCCCGGAGTTCACTCAAACTCACGTCCATCAAGCCGGTGATGCCATCCAGCCATCTCATCCTCTGTTGTCCCCTTTTCCTCCTGCCCCCAATCCCTCCCAGCATCAGAGTCTTTTCCAATGAGTCAACTCTTTACATGAGGTGGCCAAAGTACTGGAGTTTCAGCTTTAGCATCATTCCTTCCAAAGAACACCCAGGACTGATCTCCTTCAGAATGGACTGGTTGGATCTCGTTGCAGTCCAAGGGACTCTCAAGAGTCTTCTCCAACACCACAGTTCAAAAGCATCAATTCTTCAGCACTCAGTTTTCTTCACAGTCCAACTCTCACATCCATAACTGACCACTGGAAAAACCATAGCCTTGACTAGACGGACCTTTGTTGACAAAGTAATGTCTCTGCTTTTGAGTATGCTATCCAGGTTGGTCATAACTTTCCTTCCAAGGAGTAAGCGTCTTTTAATTTCATGGCTGCAATCACCATCTGCAGTGATTTTGGAGCCAAAAAAAATAAAGTCTGACACTGTTTCCTCTGTTTCCCCATCTATTTCCCATGAAGTGATGGGACTGGATGCCATGATCTTAGTTTTCTGAACGTTGAGCTTTAAGCCAACTTTTTCACTCTCCTCTTTCAGTTTCATCAAGAGGCTTTCTAGTTCCTCTTCACTTTCTGCTATAAGGGTGGTGTCATCTGCATATCTGAGGTTATTGATATTTCTCCCAGCAATCTTGATTCCAGCTTGTGTTTCTTCCAGCCCAGCATTTCTCATGATGTACTTTGCATATAAATTAAATAAGCAGGGTGACAACATACAGCCTTGATGAACTCCTTTTCCTGTTTGGAACCAGTCTGTTGTTCCATGTCCAGTTCTAACTATTGCTTCCTGACCTGCATATAGGTTTTTTCAAGAGGCAGGTCAGGTGGTCTGGTATTCCCATCTCTTTCAGAATTTTCCACAGTTTATTGTGATCCACACAGTCAAAGGCTTTTGCATAGTCAATAAAGCAGAAATAGATGTTTTTCTGGAACTCTCTTGCTTTTCCCAAGATCCAGCAGATGTTGGCAATTTGATCTCTGGTTCCTCTGCCTTTTCTAAAACCAGCTTGAACATCTGGAAGTTCATGATTCACGTATTGCTGAAGCCTGGCTTTGAGAATTTTGAGCATCACTTTACTAGCATGTGAGATGAGTACAATTGTGCAGTAGTTTGAGCATTCTTTGGCATTGCCTTTCTTTGGGATTGGAATGAAAACTGACCTTTTCCAGTCCTGTGGCCACTGCTGAGTTTTCCAAATTTGCTGACATATTGAGTGCAGCACTTTCATAGCATCATCTTTCAGGATTTGAAATAGCTCAACTGGAATTCCATCACCTCCACTAGTGTTCATAGTGATGCTTTTTAAGGCCCACTTGACTTCACATTCCAGGATGTCTGGCTCTAGGTGAGTGATCACACCATCGTGATTATCTGGGTCATGAAGATCTTTTTTGTACAGTTCTTCTGTGTATTCTTGCCACCTCTTCTTAATATCTTCTGCTTCTGTTAGATCCATACCATTTCTGTCCTTTATCGAGCCCATCTTTGCATGAAATGTTCCCTTGGTATCTCTAATTTTCCTGAAGAGATCTCTAGTCTTTCCCATTCTGTTGTTTTCCTCTATTTCTTTGCATTGATTGCTGAGGAAGGCTTTCTTATCTCTTCTTGCTCTTCTTTGGAACTCTGCATTCAGATGCTTATGTCTTTCCTTTTCTCCTTTGCTTTTTGCTTTTCTTTTCATGGCTATTTGTAAGGCCTCCCCAGACAGCCATTTTGCTTTTTTGCATTTCTTTTCCATGGAAATGGTCTTGATCCCTGTCTCCTGTACAATGTCACGAACCTCAGTCCATAGTTCATCAGGGACTATAGATCTAGCCCCTTAAATAGATAGATAGATCTAGATCTATCAGATCTAGTCCCTTAAATCTATTTCTCACTTCCACTGTATAATCATAAGGAATTTGATTTAGGTCATGCCTGAATGGTCTAGTGGTTTCCCCTACTTTCTTCAATTTAAGTCTGAATTTGGCAATAAGGAGTTCATGATCTGAGCCACAGTCAGCTCCCGGTCTTGTTTTTGCTGACTGTATAGAGCTTCTTCATCTTTGGCTGCAAAGAATATAATCAATCTGATTTTGGTGTTGACCATTTGGTGATGTCCATGTGTAGAGTCTTCTCTTGTGTTGTTGGAAGAGGGTGTTTGCTATGACCAGTGCATTCTCTTGGCAAAACTCTATTAGTCTTTGCCCTGCTTCATTCCGTATTCCAAGGCCAAATTTGCCTGTTACTCCAGGTGTTTCTTGACTTCCTACTTTTGCATTCCAGTCCCCTGTAATGAAAAGGACATCTTTTTTGGGTGTTAGTTCTAAAAGGTCTTGTAGGTCTTCATAGAACCATTCAACTTCAGCTTCTTCAACATTACTGGTTGGGGCATAGACTTGGATTACTGTGATATTGAATGGTTTGCCTTGGAAACGAACAGAGATCATTCTGTCATTTTTGAGATTGCATCCAAGTACTGCATTTCGGACTCTTTTGTTGACCATGATGGCTACTCCATTTCTTCTGAGGGATTCCTGACCACAGTAGTAGATATAATGGTTATCTGAGTTAAATTCACCCATTCCTGTCCATTTTAGTTAGCTGATTCCTAGAATGTCGACGTTCACTCTTGCCATCTCCTGTTTGACCACTTCCAATTTGCCTTGATTCATGGACCTAACATTCCAGGTTCCTATGTAATATTGCTCTTTACAGCATCAGACCTTGCTTCTATCACCAGTCACATCCACAGCTGGTTATTGTTTTTGCTTTGGCTCCATCCTTTCATTCTTTTTTTTTTTTTTTTAAAATCAGGGTATTTATTTTTTCTCCAAATTCCTGGTTTAATAAGGTCTTGTTTATTTTGAGAAAAAAGGTCCCAAACATCAGGCTGTTCACAAAAATAACCCACAGTATCAACTTTAGAAAACAAATCTTAAGACTATTACACTAGTTATTTTTCTAGAGGATGCATTTAACATGCCAACTCTCATTCACAAAAATACATTGTTACATTTGTGTTGAACAGCCCCACACAGCACTCTTATGTGGGGTATAACACACATACCTCTAACTCAAAGCTGCTCTCAGGTTCTACTCAACTAATGAGACTGCCTTTGTAGTTAGGGAAGGAACTATTGTATGAATGGAAAGAACTGTACTCCCTGTGTAACAAGAGATTATTTTGGAGACAGTTGATAAAAACCATACATCCTTTTTATTGTTAAGTCATAAAGAGGTATCAAAATTAAAAGCAAAATTACAGGGTAAGACTTAACGTAACTACTAGGAGGGTCAAAGGAAGTGAAAATGGGACTAGGCGCAGGGCAATATGAATTAATGAACATGGGAAGGACAAGGATGGGGAGAACAGTGAGCATGTGCTGAAGATACTAGGGGAGAGGATCTGGTGAAAATTTTGATCTTAGACAAGCGCCTAGGTAAAGAAATAATGGGACAAGATTTCTAAACCCCGCTATGTGCTTAAGAGTCATCCTCGCCTTGGCGCTGTCTCTGTCATCCTCTCCTTCCTCAGCCTCTTTTTCATCATCCTTCATCAACTCCAGCTCCTTGTTTGCTCTGTTCCTTTTCAATTTTTTCCAGTAAAGAATCCACTTTTTGTTTTATCTGGGTTAACTCCTTCTTAATGGTCTGAAGGTCATCTCCTTTCAACTTTCCAGACTTAGAAGAAGATCCCCGCTGTCCACTCTTAGAATTGAAGCCACTTTTGCCCCTTCATGAGGTGTTTCCTGATACACGCTGGCGTTTGAGGGCACTACAGCCCGAGCAATAGGAGGAGGTGGAGGAACACGTGCTGGGTAACTGTATATCCTGTCATAATAATCTCGTTGAAAGTCATAGTCCAAGTCAAAAGATGAGCTGAGTAGAGGGGACGGAGAAGGGTGTTCTGGTACTGACCCATACATCTCCGCTGTAGATCGTTTCACACCTGCTTTTCCTCGGTTCACTTTTGGCTCTGCAGCCAGATTAATATCTAAAACCTGGCCAGCAATCATTCTGCCATCCTCTCCTGCCACAGCAGCCCAGGCATTTCTCTCATTAACATACTGAACGAAGGCAAAGCCCTTATGAACAGAGCAACCCACGATTTTGCCGTATTTTGAGAAGATTGCCTCCATGTCAGATTTCTTGACCACAAGGGTATTGAGATTCCCGATGAATACACGGGAGTTCATGGAGCGAGGATCCGTCTTGTTGGTAACATTGCTGGCCATTGTCTTTGATGATACGGTGCCTCACAAAGCTGAAAAATGTAGCTGAAGATCAAAAAAAATCTCACAGGAGGGGGAAGGGAGAAGAGATTCGATTCTGAATCTCCTACCCCTGGATTCTACGTGGAGAAGCTGATTGCTGCTCGAGGTGGGCAACGCCCATCCTTTCATTCTTTCTGGAGTTATTTCTCCACTGATCTCCAGTAGCATATTGGGCACCTACTGACCTGGGGAGTTCCTCTTTCAGTATCCTATCATTTTGCCTTTTCATACTGTTCATGGGGTTCTCAAGGCAAGAATACTGAAGTGGTTTGCCATTCCCTTCTCCAGTGGACCACATTCTCAGGCCTCCCTATCCATCACCAACTCCTGGAGTTTACTCAAACTCACGTCCATGGAGTCGGTGATGCCATCCAGCCATCTCATCCACTGTCGTCCCCTTCTCCTCCTGCCCCCAATCCTTCCCAGCATCAGAGTCTTTTCCAATGAGTCAACTTTTCGCATGAGGTGGCCAAAGTATTGGAGTTTCAGCTTCACCATCAGTCCTTCCAATGAACACCCATGACTGATCTCCTTTAGGATGGATTGGTTGGATCTCCTTGCAGTCCAAGGGACTCTCAAGAGTCTTCTCCAACACCACAGTTCAAAAGCATCAATTCTTCGGTGCTCAGTTTTCTTCACATAGTTACCCATGCTACATAGTTAATCCTTGTTATCTATTTTATGTATAGTAGTGTGTATCTGTTAATTACATACTCTTAGTTTATCCCTCCCCCCTTTTCCCTTTGGTAACCATATGTTTGTTCTGTGAGTTTGTATTGTAAATAAATCCATTTGTATTCTTTTTTAAGTTCCACATGTAAGTGATATCATAAATATCTGTCTTTCTCTGCCTGACAATTCACTCAGTATTACAATCTGTAATACTGATAACATGTAATAGCATCCATGTTGCTCAAATAGCAATATTTCATTTTTTTATGAAAAAGTTTTTTTTTGCATGTATCTGTAGATCTTAAACCTTGCAGCTTTATTTCTCAATCCTTTTTCATTATTACCCCCAAGCAACTGTGTTAGACAATTTCCTAACTGTCCCTCCATGAAATTTAATATCACAAATATTCTCACCCTATCTATCTATCCATCTATATTCATATATATGTTGTATATACATCTGTTTATTTTTTCTTCTTCCCCAAATCAATTTTTGCCCTTGTGGAGGTAAAATATTGCTTCCATTGAGGACATGTACCTTTTAGTATTTTATTGTGTGAATATACCACAACAACTCATATATCCAGTCTGTTACTGATGGACATTTTTTGCCAATCCAATACATGCACTTTTCTGTTGGGATAACCTTATAAATGGGAGTGCTGGATTATAGGTAATGCTTATGTATAGTGTTAGTAGCTATTACCAAACCATTTCCAAAGAGTTGTACCACTTTTATCCTCCCACCAGCAGTGCGTGAGCACTCCAAATCCATGACAACATGTTATCAAACTCAGGTCCAGCTCCTTGCCACTCAAAAGCCAATACTCAATATTTGTTTTTCTCTTTCTGACTTACTTCACTCTGTGGAATCTGAAAAAATTGGTATAGGCGATCTTATTTACAAAGCAGAAATAGAAATACAAATGCAGAGAACAAACCTGTGGATACCAAGGTGGAAAGGGGCAGAAGGGATGAGTTGGGAGATTAGGATTGACATGTATACACTGTTGCTACTGTGTATAAAGTAGATGACTAATGAGAACCTACTGTATCACACAAGGAATCTAGTGGATGCTCTGTGGTGATTCAAATGGGAAGGAAAGCCAAAAAAGAGAAGATATATGTATATGTATAGCTGATCCACTTTGTTGTACAGTAGAAAGTAACACAACATTGTAAAGCAACTATACTTCAATCACCAGTCCAAGCTCGATGCATGATACTGGTTGCTTGGGGCTGGTGCACTGGGATGACCCAGAGGGATGGTATGGGGAGGGAGGAGGGAGGGGGCGTTTGGGATGGGGAACACGTGTATACCTGTGGCAAATTCATGTTGATGTATGGCAAAACCAATACAATATTGTAAAGTAATTAACCTCCAATTAAAATAAATAAATTTATATTAAAAAATAAATTAAAAAAAAGAAAGGAACAAAATTATATTTGGAGATGATACAACTTTGTAAAGGAAATCACCCCTGAATATTAATTAGAAGGACTGATGCTAAAACTCCAATACTTTGGACACCTGATGTGAAGAGGCGACTCATTGGAAAAGACTCTGATGTTGGGAAAGATTGAGGGCAGAAGGAGAGGGGGTGACAGAAGATAAGATGGTTAGATGGCATCACCAACTCAATGGACATGAATTTGAGCAAACTGGGAGATAGTGAAGACAGGGAAACCTGGTGTGCTGCAGTCCATGGGGTCACAAAGAGTCAGACACAAATTAGTGACTGAACAACATGACTATATATACTGTGTATGTAGGTAATCTGTGTTTTAGTGAAACAATAAGAGTTTCTTATAGAGTTTAATATGGTTGTTTGATATATGGTTGATATAAAAATTAATTGCATTTTCAAGTACTAGAAACTAATAGAAAATAGAAATGTTTAAAAGAGAAAGAAAAAATAGCCAATACTTGAGGACAAGTGTTGTTAGGAAAGGAAAGTTTGCTTTATTTTGGAGGCTGTCAACCAGGGGAGAAGGTGGACTCATGTCCAAGAACCAACTCAGAATTACAGCTAGGGGGCTAGAGCTTCTAAAGGGGAGTTGCAGGGGTGTATTGGCAGAGGGAGAGGGCAGAGCAGCAAGTCAGCTCTGAAAGTCATCTTGAAATCAGGAGTGTGGTGGTCTGGCCAGCATCATCTTGATTGTTTTAAGTACAGTTAACCTTCAGTTGCAGGGTTTGTTCCTGTTTCTCAGGTCAGTTCTTAGAATTGTGTACATGGGGCAGCTTATGTCATGGCTACAATTTGGTCATCATGGAGTCATCTTCCTTCACCTGCTGGGGACTTCAGTATCTGCAAAACAGCTCATAGAACATGGCTGAGAATATTAGCTTCAGGGGGCTTCCCTTGTGGTCCAGTGATTATGACTCTGAGGTTCCACTGCAGGGCCACAGGTTCAATCCCTGGTCAGGGAACTAAGAACTAAGATCCCACATGCCTTGTGGCACAAAGAGGTAAATAAAATAAACAAAATAAGTTAAAAAAGAGAATATTATCTATAGCCCTTGAGGAGTAACTAAAGTCCTTGAATTTGTTTAAGGACTAAACTATTATTATTTTGTCCTATGTAATGGCTTCGAGTTTAAAGTACAACTAAGTTTAAGGCTAAGGGGGCGGGGTGGTGCTTAAAAACACTTGGTATTTTCCTTTTTTTTTCTTTTTAGCCATTTCAGTGCCTGTGCAACACCACTGGTTTTATAAGCTGCACAGTATTCTATAGAATGGGTGTACAATAATTTTTTAGTCATTATCCTGCTGATGGACATGTCATGTGTTTCCAGTTTTTCACCATGACAAGTAACGCTGCCAGAAGCAGCCTTGCACCTACCTCTTTAGGCACAAGATTGAGCCTTTTCCAAAGAGTCTCCAACCACATGTCTCCAGTGTGGAAAAGGGCATTTCCTGAGGTAAACTTTCTTCAGAAAAGCAGGTGGGTCCAGATAGACTAGTCCCTGGCGTGGAGACCATGTTTGAACATTTCACTCAAAGTCAAAGGAGGTCAAAGGAGGAAGAGCTGGGTGGATGAAGGCTCTGGCGTATTCGGTTGTCTCCTGAAAGGGAGAGCAGCAGAGATGGTTCCTCATCAATTTCTCCTCAGTCCATCAATGACAAAACATCAGAAGGTCCTGGCTTCTCCAATGAGACACATATTTATACAATGTCAGTGTGTGAGAGAAAAATGTGTCACTGCAGGCTACAGGCTGGAGTAACTGTTAATTAATCTAGTTGCTATTGTTCAGTCACTCAGTAGTGTCCAACTCTTTGTGACCCCATGGACTGCAGCATGGCTTCCCAGTGGCTTCCCAGTCATTCACTATCTTCTGGAGTTTACTCAAACTCATATCCACTGAGTCAGTGATACCATCCAACCATCTTGTCCTCTGTTGTCCCCTTCTCCATCCACCCTCAATGTTTCCCAGCATCAGGGTCTTCTCCAATGAATCAGCTCTTCACATCAGATGGCCAAAGTTATTGGAGCTTCAGCTTCAGTATCAGTCCTTCCAATGAATATTTGGGGTTGATTTACTTTGGATTGACTGGTTTGATCTTGCAGTCCAGGGGACTCTCAAGAGTCTTCTCCAGCACCACAATTTGAAAGCATCAATTCTTTGGTACTCAGCCTTCCTTATGGTCTAACTTTCACATCTGTACAGGACTACTGGGAAAACTATAGCTTTGACTATACAGACCTTTGTTGGCAAAGTGATGTCTATGCTTTTTAATATGCTGTCTAGGTTTGATATAGCTTTTCTTCCAAGAAGTAAGTGTCTTTTAATTTCATGGCTGCAGTCACTGTCTGCAGTACTGATTAATTATATTAATCAGAGTTATCTGACAATTACCAAAAGAAAGACAACCCAGTGTAAAGACTCCTTGGACGGATGGATGCATAAGATTATATAGAGTTGCAGGTTGGCTTCCTAGAGAAGCTAGCATTTCACAGGAGGCCTGAGGAATGAGAAGGTGCTTTCCAGGTGGGCATTTAGAGGAGGCATTTATTGCAGAGAGATCTCAGTATGGGCAATAGCAGAGGTGAAGGAGAGATCTCAGCAGCTTCAGGGTACCATGCCTACTTCCGTGGGACTAGAGGATAAAATGTAAGTGGGTGGCGTTAGTGGCAGAAACCTGCCTGTCAATGCAGGAGATGTAAGATACTCAGGTTTGATCCTTGGATCAGGAAGATCCGCTGGAGGAGGGTATGACAACCCACTCCATATTCTTGTCTGTAGAATCCCATGGACAGAGGAGCCTGCTGGGCTACAGTCCATAAGGTTGTAAAGAATTGGACGTGACTGAAGTGAAAATGGCAGCTCACTCCAGTATTCTTGCCTGGAAAATCCCATGGATGGAGGAGCCTGGTAGGCTACAGTCCATGAGGTTGCAAAGAGTCAGACATGACTGAGTGACTTCAGTGACAGTGAAATGACTTAACATGCACATGCATGCTGGCGGTGAGTTCAGGTGGTGAGAGGTGAGTCTAGGTGAGAGTACAGGTATTAAGAACTGCATCTAGGAGGGGATTCCCTGGTGGCTCAGAGGTTAAAGCGTCTACCTGCAATGCGGGAGACCTGGGTTCGATCCCTGGGTCGGGAAGATCCCCTGGAGAAGGAAATGGCAACCTACTCCAGTATTCTTGCCTGGAGAATACCATGGATGGAGAATCCCATGGACGGAGAAGCCTGGTGGACTACAGTCCACAGGGTTGCAAAGAGTCAGACATGACTGAGGGACTTAACTTTCTAGGAGGGGATGAGATCATAAAAGGACTTGAAACTTCTTAAGGAATCTGGATTTGGTTGGGTCATAGGGAAAAAATTCATTCTGGTTTGTTTGATTTTTTTTTAAATTTAATTTTTAACTTTAAATTGGAGTATAGCTGATTAACAATGTTGTCATAGTTTTAGGTGCACGGCAGAGTGACTCAACAAACCTATATATGAGTATCCATTCTCCCTCAAACCCCCCTCCCATCCAGGCTGCCACGTAACATTGAGCAGAGTTCCCTGTGCTCTACAGTAGGTCCTTGTTGGTTATCCATTTAAAATATAGCAGTATGTACCTGTCCATCCCAAACTCCCTAACTACCCTTCCCTCCCACCCTTCTCCCTGGTAACCATAAAGTCATTCTCTAAGTCTGTGAGTATGTTTCTGTTTTGCAAATAAAGTTCATTTGTATCATTTCTTTTCAGATTCCATATAAGGAATATTATATTTCTCTTTCTTATCTGACTTACTTAATTCAGTATGACAGTCTCTAGGTCCATCCACGTCTCAACCAGTGACCCGATTTTGCTCCTTTTTATGGCTGAGTAATATTCTGGTGTATATATATACCACATCTTCTTTATCCGTTCCTCTGTCGATGGACATTTAGGTTGCTGCCATGTCCTGGCTACTGTAAATAGTGCTGCAGTGAACATTGAAATGCATTTTGGACCATGTTTTTTTCTGGATACGTGCCCAGGAGTGGGTTTGCCAGATCATATGCTAGCTGTAGTTTTAGTTTTTTAAGGAATCTCCACACTGTTCTCCATCGTGGCTGTACCAATTTACATTCCCACCATCAGTGTAAGAAGGTTTCCTTCTCTTCACACTCTCTCTAGCATTTATAGTTCATGGATTTTTAAATGACAGCCATTTTGACTGGTGTGACGTGGTATCTCCTTATAGTTTTGATTTGCATCTCTCTAATAATTTGCGCTGTTGAACACCTTTCCATGTGCCTCTTGGCCCATTTGAATGAAGACTGATGGATTTCTGGGGTGCAGGGATTTAAGTGCTAAAAACCTGGAAAAGTCCCGGGCAAAGCAAAATGAATTAGTCCCCTATTCAATAGGTAATGGGAAGTCACCGAGGGATTCTAAGCTGGGGGATGATTTAATTACTCTTGGTTGTTAAAAGATCAGTTGGATGTCAGGGGAAGTGAAGCTTCTGCAGGAAGCCATCTCTGAACCCTCCCTGAACCAGATCAGATCCCAGTTTCCAGGGCTCCCTGCACTTCTACTGGGCAGTGACACTGCTCTGATTATGCTGACTTGACATCTATTTTCCCCAAAGGACTGCTGGCTGGTGAGAAGGTGAGGCACACTTGTTTACTCAGCGCCTGGCCAGCCTCATGGAAAGCCTTCAGTAAAGCTCTGTGAACTGGGAGCCTGGTCTTGTCAGCATTGATACTAGTGCTCCCTAACCCTATAGGTATAAACTGGGAATAATACCACCTCCCTCATCAAGACCATAGTATGAAAAGTCTAACACAGGACTTGGGGGTGGAATCGGGGCTTAAGAAATCTTAGTGCAGTAAGAACTGTAATCATAAGGCAGAGAAGGATGAGTCAGCATGGATTAGAGCAACTGTTAATTAATCAATTAACAAAGTTGATGAATTATATTTATTATTGCATACATGCTCAGTTGTGTCTGACTCTTTGTGACCCTATGGACTGTAGTTCGCCAGACTCCTCTGTCCATGAGATTTTTCAGGCAAGAATACTGGAGTGGGTTGCCATTTCCTTCTCCAGGAGATCTTCCCGATCCGGGGATTGAACTCACATCTCTTGTATCTCCTGCACTGACACATGGATTCTTTACCACTGAGCCATCAAGGAAGCCCCCCTCTTTTTTTTTATTGGTGTATAATTGCTTCACAATGTTGTATTAGTTTCTGTTGTATGACAAAGTGAATCAGCTATAAGTATACATATACAACCTCTCTCTTGAGCCTCCCTCCTCCCCGCTCCATCCCAACTCTCTAGGTCATCATAGAACACTGAGATGAGCTCCCTGTGCTATACAGCAGCTTCCCACTAGCTATCCACTTTACACATGGTAGTGTATATATGTACTCTCTCAGTTCATGAGAGCCTCCCAACCCCCTTGTGTTCACATGTCTTTTCTCTATGTCTACCTCTCAATTTCTGCCCTGGAAAAAAAAGTATTTATTAAAAAAAAATAGGGTCCCAGATGATTCAAATGCATTGTAAGGTTGAACACCATTGGCTTTGTGGGAAGGGACAGATAATAAGTGAACAAACAAATGAACAATGTAATTCGATGGTGACATGCATTTAAAATGGAAATAGGCCAGATAGGTGACAGGAAATGACTGAAGTGGTGAGAGTATGGGTGGGTCTTGGAGGAGATGGCACTTAATAAGTCCTGCGAAGTGTGGATGTTTAATTCTCATAGTCCTCCCTCCTTTCCTAACATTAGTGGTTCTCAAACTTGCTATACTTTGGAGTCACTGAGGGAGTTTTAAAAAGTACTCAAACCAGGGCTCTGCAAAGATCCAGAGGGGTTGGGTGGGGAGGGAGCTGGGAGGGAGGTTCAAAGAGGGAGGGGACATATGTATACCTATGGCTGATTCATGTTGATGTTTGGCAGAATCCAACACAGTTCTGTAAAGCAATTGTCTTTCAGTTAAAAAATAAATAAATTCAAAAATAAAAAAAGAAATAAATACAAAAAGGAAAAAAATTAAAGCAAAAAAAAAAAAAATTAAAGCATGGCTCCCAACCCCAGAGTCCTGGTTCAGTTGTGGCCCAACTGATTTAATGGGACTTAAGCCATAAATAGGGCTTCCCTTGTGGCTCAGATGGTAAAGAATCTGCCTGCAATGCAGGAGACCCGGGTTTGATCCCTGTGTTGGGAAGATCCTCTGGAGAAGGGAATGGCTACCCAACCCAGTATTCTTGCCTGGAGAATTCCCTGGACAGAGGAGCCTGGCAGGTTATAGTCCATGGGGTTGCAAAGAGTTGGATATAACTGAGCAAAGAACATCTTCATCATCAAACCGTAAATACCAAAATTTCCCATTGTAATCGTTCTAAAGAATACAACTTAGTAATATTGACTGTATTCTCAATGTTGTGTCACAATCTCTCCTATCTATTCCAGAAAATTTTCATCATCCCAAATGGAAACCCGATACTGGTTAGGTAGTATATTTTCCCCTTCTCCCAGAACTTGCAACTAGAACTCTGGATTAATTCTGCCTCCAAACATTTGCCTATTCTTGGGACTTCCCTGGTGGCACAGGGGTTAAAAATCCACTTTGCAATAGAAGGGATGTGGGTTCAATCCCTGGTCAGGAAGCTAAGATCTCATGTGCCAAGGAGCTGCTAAGCCTGTGAGCTGCAACCACTGAAACCTGAGAGCTCTGGAGACCGAGTGCCACAATGAAAGATGCCACATGATGCAGCAAAGATCCTGTGTGTGGTGATGAAGACCTGATGCAGTCAAGTAAGCAATTTATAAATATTAAAAAATAAAGTTAGTTAAAAAAATTGCCCATTCTTACTCAGAAATAGCCAAAGGGTGGAAGCAACACAAATGTCTATCAATAGATGAGTGCGTAAACAAAATGTGGCATATCCATACCACAGATATTATTCAGACACAAAGAATAAAGTTCTGACATACACAACAGACTTAGCGACTGAACAGCAACAATAGACAACAATGTAGATGGAGCTTAAAAACATCAAGTTCAAGTAAAAGGGGTCAGACACAAAATGTCACAAACTGTATGTTGCCACAGGAATTTTAAAAGTCCCAGGTGACTCTGACATGTATCAGAGCTTAAAAACCACCGCCTTTTTCCATGTTGTGTTGTTGAGTAGCTAAGTCTTGTCTGACTCTTTGTGACTCCATGGCCTGCAGCATGCCAGGCCTCCCTGTCCTTCACTGTCTCCCGGAGTTTGCTCAAACTCATGTTCATTGACTTGTGATGCCATCCAACCATCTCATCCTCTGCCACCCTCTTCTCCTCCTGCCTTTAATCTTTCCCAGCATCAGGGTCTTTTCCAATGAGTTGGCTCTTCATATCATGTGGCCAAAATATTGGAATTTCAGCTTCAGCATCAGTCCTTTCAATAACTATTTAGAGTTGATTTCCTTTAGGATTGACTGATTTGATCCCTTTAAGGACTCTCAGGACCTTCTCTAAGACTACAATTTGAAAGCATTAATTCTTTGGTGCTCAGCCTTCTGTATGGTCCAACTCTCACATCCATAAATGACTACTGGTAAAACCACAGTCAGTACAAGATTGGTGTTTAGATGTGGGTTGACATTATTCACAGTGACGGCAATGGCTTCTCAGGCCTGAAATGGACTTCTCAGGCAGATGTTGTGTGAGGACACCCAAGTCCCCAGGCTGCCCAGTCTCTCAGACTGTTTTGCAAAAAAGTGAGGGGAGATGGTTCATTGCACTTTCATATGCTCCTTTGACACTATGTTTCTGTGAGTCCACAGGCATGGTGGCTATGCTCTGCCTTCACACATGGCCAGAGAATGGCCATGTACCCAGAGAGCTCGTACTCACCCCTTGGGCACATCTATGAATTTGCCTTTGCAGCAACAGAGCCCCTTGTCTGCCCATGCCTCTCTTCTCATCTGTGACATCAGTCCATGGTTCCCTTCGGGCTTCAGGTCCTCATCTCTGGGGTCCCCTCTGCCTGTGTCGAGAGCTGCGGCCGTAAGAAGTCTTCATGATGAAAGGAGGTGGTGTTGCTCAAAGACTTGGCCACTCTCATCATCTCAGTCTCCCTTGGGGGTAAACAAACCATGAATGCCTGACAAGACTAGACGAGACAATATCTTGTCAGACAGGATTCTGTCGATACAGTCGTGAAATACACCCATGTGCCTCAGGCACTGGTATCAGAGTTGTGCAAGTTTTGCAATACAGTGGGGAGCAGAGTTCTGCAGCTGTCTGTTCTCAGGCACATTTGAACAATGGGAACTCAAATGCTGACAACTGTGACATAGCTCGGAGAAAACTGAGGTTCAGAAAACTCAGTGGGAGAAGGAGAGGGTGGGATGATTTGACAGAATAGCATTAAAACATATACATTAGCATATGTAAAACAGATAACCAGTGCAAGTTTCATGTGTGATGCAGGGCACCCAAAGCCGCTGCTCTGTGACAACCTGGAGAGATGGGGTGGATGGAGGGGACACCTGTATTCCTATGGCCGATTCATATTGGTGTATGGCAAAAACCATCATAATATTGTAAATAATTATCCTCCAATTAAAATAAATTATAAAGAGAAAAAATATACCCTCCGAAATTCCTCTGCATAATAAATAATGATAAATTACTATAATAATCCCCCCCTCCAAAAAAAAGAAAAGTAAGTTGGCTCAACAGCGGTGCAGCTGAACTCTGAGGACAGCTGTTTTGGAGTCCTGAGTCCTCTTATTTTTTCACTAGAAAACCAGCAAATTTTATTAAAATTATTAACTAGAAAAAATAACACAATTAACATATCTATTTGGTATTGTAGGCAAATCTTATGCATAAACTGTTGTAAACACATAAAATTTATTATGTTGGTATATAAACAAGGTGGACTTCCCACATGGCTCAGCGGTAAAGAATCCAGCTCCCAATGCAGGAGATGTGGGTTCAATCCCTGGATGGGGAAGATCCCTGGAGAAGGAAATGGCAACTCACTCCAGGATTCTTGCCTGGGAAATCCTATGGACAGAGGAACCTGGCGGGCTATAGTCTGTCCATGAGGTCACAAAAGAGTCGGACATAATTGAGTGACTAAACAACAACAACATATAAACAAGGTATCAGGATGAGTCCTCTTATTTTTGTTCCTTCATAGTCCAAGCATCAGAACAATGAAAAAGAAACCAAAGAGGAAAGATCCAGCTTAAGGAGCTCAGCAGAATAAATGGGTTAACCCAAGCTTCTCAGACTTTTTTCAGTTCCCTGGTGACTCAGATGGTAAAGAATCTGCCTGCAATGTGGGAGACCCAGGTTCAATCCCTAGGTCAGGAAGATTCCCTGGAGAAGGAACTGGCAACCCATTCTAGTATTCTTGCCTGGGGAATCTCATAGACAAAGGAGCCTGGCAGGCTACAGTCCATGGGGTTGCAAAGAGTTGGACATGACTGAATGACTAACACACACACAAGCTTCTCAGGGTGACCTAAAGCAGGTCTGACAACCAATGAAGTTCTCTCTCTGAACTTGAGTGAATGCCTCCATTCAGCATGGCCACATTCTCTGACCTGGCCCACTCCTTGGACATCTACATATCTCAATTTTCCCCATTCCTACCAGTCTGCTGTAGATGTGGGTGTATGTGTACGTGAGTGTGTGCATGTGTGTGTAAAGGGACATGGATGGAAGAGATGCATATACGTAGGAAATCTTCTAGCAAGCAGAAGATTGCTAGCAAACTCTCTAGCAAGCAGATAATTTAGCAGGAAGATATATAGCATAATGGTAAAAGATGTAGGCTTTGGAATCAAACTGCCTGGGTTGGATACTTGACCCCTGTGACTTGAATTATGTAACCTCTTGGTGGTTCTGTGCCCTTGTCTGTGAATAAGAGACGAAAATGCCCACCTTACTTGTGTGTTGTGAGGGATTGATATATCCAAGGCACTTAGAAAAGTGTCCACTATTTATTTGTTTAAATTTTTAATTCATGTTTTATTGGAGTATAATTGCTTTACAATGTTGTGTTAGTTTCTGCTGTGCAATGAAGCGAATCAGCTGTATGTATACGTATATCCCCCTCTCTCTGAAGTCTCTCTCGCACCTCCATCCCACCCCTCTATGTTGCCACAGAGCACCGGGCTCGGCTCCCTGTGGTATACAGCAGCTTCTGACTAGCTGTTTTACAACAGCAATGTATGGGTGCCAGTGCTACTCTCATAGTTTGTCCCACCCGCCCCCTTCCCTCACCATGTCTACATGGCCATTCTATACATCTACAGCTCTATTCCTGCCCTGCAAATAGGTTCATCAGTACCATTTTTCTAGATTCCATATTTATGTGTTAATGTATGATACGGTGTCCATTATTTGGGTTTCCCTGATTGCTCAGATGGTAAAGAATCCATCTGCCAATGCATTAGACCTGGGTTCGATCCCTTGGTCCATTATTCAGAAAGCACTCTGTTTTACTTCATCAATACTTTTTGAGTTCATCTGTTTCTCTCCAACATCACTTCCCAGTTGAGATGACCAACATCCGTGACCTGGATGGCAGCTGAAGACTTACTGATCTTCACTAGCCAGTTGCATGACTCAGAAAAGCCCCTGCCACAACCCCAGTACACCTGCCTCTTCATTCTGCACAAGGATATTAGCTCTGGTCAGTTGGTTTGTTTTAGAAGCCAAGTGGTGTGTGTACTCTTATGTCTTTTTCATGATAAGGGTGGAGGAGAAAAGAAGGGAAAGAGGTGGCCATAAACCGATACTATCAATAACCTCAGCTGACTCTTCTGGGAAGGGACCAGGTTCACACCACTGTGAGACGCAATGGCTTAATAGCAATAAATGATGTCTATTGTGCTATTAATGAGGCATGAGATGAAGATAAAAAGAATAATTATCATGTGTTAGCGCCATGAACAAGCAGAAATGGCAATTGTGGTTACTCTTGCAGTGAAGAGTCATAAACAGGTTTTTGTGTTCAGAAATGGGTGAGGAAAGAGACAGGAACTAATGAGTGAGAGAGAATTCCAGCAGGAATGTGAAAGGGTGCCTGGGTGGAAAATTGCTGCTGGAGAAGGGATTATAATGGAACTGTGAGGATGGTTTAAATAGGATGTTTAGTGGTGTTACACAAAGAATGTTTTTTTCCATACTAGGGGGACCCTTTTTAGATAGGACTTTCTCCCTCTCTGCCTCCTTCCATTCCTTCCTTTCTTTTTTCTTCTCTTCTTCTTTTCTCCTTGCCTCCTTCCCTCCCTCTATTCTTCCTTTCTTTTCTCTTTCTGCTACATTTATTAACTGCCTACTATATTCCAGGTATAGTAAATATAATGGAGAAAAATTAGATATAATCCATGCTGTCATGGACCCTACATTTATTGGGTGGAGACAGTCATTAGCAAAACAATCACACTAATGAATACATAATCAGAAGCTGAAATAAGTATGCTGGAGGAGAGAAGCATGGGTATCTGAGACCAACCGATAACTAGGAAGACTTCCTTGAGGAAGAGACATGCTTACGTGGGGATCTTCCAAGCAGAGATGTAGGATGGGGGTGATTATGAGGAAGGGTGGCTTAGGTACAGAATCAATGGAGACAAGAGGCCCTGGGACTGGAAGGGTGATGGGACAGTAGTCCAAGATGTGAATGAAGAGAGTCAAAAGTCAGTCCTGCAGATTTCTGCCCCAAAGTGACTCTTTCCTCCAAGTGGAATGGCATAGGATCTGCCCATCTCAGCCTCCAGCTGCTGCAGGTCATAGTGTCAGAACTCAGAAAGGTAAGTATCTCCAAGACCACCCAAGTCAAACCCAGTGAAGACTTTCCTCAATTTACAATGTTGTGTTAGTTTCAAGTGTGCAGCAAAGTAATATATCAGCTTTGCTGTATATATTCCTTTTCAGATTCTATTCCCTTATGTGTGTGCGAAGTCACTTCAGTCATGTCAGACTCTTTGAGACCCTATGGACTGTAGCCTGCCAGGCTCCTCTGTCCATGGAATTCTCCAGGCAAGAATACTGGAGTGGGTTGCCATTTCCTACTCCACTATTCCCTTATAGGTTATGACAAAATATTGAGTATACTTCCCTGTGCTACACAGTAGGTCCTTGTTGGTTATCTATTTTAAATACATAGAGTAGTGTGTATATGTCAATCCCAATTTCCCAATCTATACTCCCCCTTATCCACTGGTAACCTTAAGTTTGTCTTCTACACATGTAACCCTACTTCTGTTTTATAAATAAGTTCATTTGCACCCCCCCTTTTAAAAAAGAATCCCATAAGCAATGTCATATGATATTTGTCTTATTCTGTCTGGCTTACTTCACTTAGTGTGATAATCTCTGGTTCCAGCCATGTTGCTGCAAATGACATTATTTAACTCTGTTTTTTTGACTGAGTAATAGTCCATTGTATAAAAAGGCCACATCTTTATCCATTCATCTGTTGGACATTTAGATTGCTTCCATAAGCAATCTAAATGCTGTGATGAACATTGGGGTGCATGTATCTTTTTGAATTATGGTTTCCTCTGGATATATGCCCTGTAGCGGTATTGCTGGGTCATATGGTAGGTTTATTCCTAGTTTTTAAAGGAATCTCCATACTGTTCTCCATAGTGGCTGTACCAGTTAACATTCCCACCAATACTGTAGGAGGGTTTCTTTTTTCTCCACACCTTCTCCAACATTTATTATTTGTAGACTTTTTGATCATGGCCTTTCTGACTGGTGTGAGGTGATATCCCATTATGGTTTTGATCTAATCTCTAATAATTAGAGATTTTGAGCATCCTCTCATGTGTCTTTTGTAGGCCAGGCCCTCTAGTGTTCTGCAGGGATTCAAGGCACCTGTTGACAATAGCTGACCCCTCAAGTGTACTGGCGGTTTGCAGAATTGTTTACCAATGCTAATGAGATTCTTGATGTAAGAAATCAACTTTATAACAGAGATCAGTCTGAGGAGACAATGAAGAATGTGCAGAAGAAAGGAGGGGGGCTCTCAAATGAATTATAAGAGAGGAAGTATCTGGACCACATCACGACAGGAATCTGATCTGCAACACTGGGTCCCTGGCCGCCTACTTAGTCTCATCTGCCACCATCCTAAAACTGTTTTTTCAGCTTTCCAAGTGCACCATATGCATTCTCTCTTGTCTCAGAACCTTTCCCCAGGCTGTTCCCCTTTCCTGGAACGTTTGTCCTCACTCTTTCTCTTACCTAGGTTACCACAAAATATTGAATATGCTTCCCTACGCTATGCAGTAGGTTCTTACCTAACTGATTTATGATCAAATGTCAGTGACAGAACTTCCCTGGTGGCTCAGATGATAAAGAAGTCAGCTTCTTTAAGGCAACCTTTTATGACCTGCTTTGTCTCCACTGAGTAAGTTTTCTCCATCCATCCATTTACACCTTACTCTCATTCTTTATAAAACTTCTAATTACACAGGTCAAAATCCGTGTTGTCTGTTTAGGAGTACTCACCGTGTGCCAGATACTCTCTTAAGCACTTAATTTAAAAATTAAAAAAAATTTTTTTTGGTTGGTATTATGTCTTTACTTTTTATTGGAGTATAATTGTTTTATGATATATTAATTTCTGCTGTGTAATAAAGTGAATCAGCTATATGTATATATATCCCCTCTGTCTTGAACCTCCTCTCACTCTCTTAAGCACTTTATTTTATTTAGGTTTATTTACTTTTAACTGGAGGATAACTACTTTATATTGTGTTGGTGTCTGCCATATATCAATTTAATTAGCCATTGTTGTCGTTCAGTTGCTCAGTTGTGTCCAACTCTGTGTGATTCCATGAACTTCGGCACGCCTGACTTTTCTGTCCTTCACTATCTCCCTGAGTTTGCTCATACTCATTTCTGTCGAGTTGGTGATGACAACCAAGGGTCTCATCTTCTGCCTGCCCTTCTCCTCTTGCCTTCAATCCTTTCCAGCATCAGGGTCTTTCCCAATGAATCAGCTCTTCGCAGCAGGTGGCCAAAGCAATGAATCAGCCATAGGTATATACATATGTCTCTTCCCTCATGAACCTCCCTCTTATCCCCTTAAACATTTTAAGTGGATTATCCCATTTAATTCTCATAGCCCTGTGAGGTAAAAACTGTTATTAAGAACATTTTAAAAATGGAAATATAGTTGACATACATATATTATTTTCAGGTGTACAACATAATAGTTCAACATTTATATCCATTGCAAAATGATCACTACAGTAAGTCTAGTTACCATCTGATTATGGCCATTTTACATTTTGGGGAAGCTGAGGTACAGAGAGATTAAGTAAGTTGGTCAAGGTTTCTCAATGAGTGCTTGGCAGCACCAGAGTTTGAACTAATTTCTGACTTCAATATCCATGTTCTTCACTACTTCCTACAGAATAAAAGGATGAGGGATAAAGCTGGAAAATTAGGCAGGGGTTTCCCAGAGCAAGACAGGTCTGCCCTTTCCAGGCCACTCTGACAATCAGAGCTCACCCCAGAACACAGGGATCAGTACACCCCAAGGTACATGCTTGCCTGCTCAGTCATGTCCTACTCTTTGTGACCCCATATACTGTAGCACGCTAGGCTCCTCTGTCCATGGGATTTCCCAGGCAAGAATACTGATGGGGTTGCCATTTCCTCCTCCAGGGGACCTTCTTGTCCGAGGGATCGAACCTGCGTCTCCTGAATTGGCAGGCAGATTCTTTACCACTGAACCACCTGGAAGCCATCACGGCAGCTCTCACCAAATAGGAATGTGATGCAGCAACATGTAAGGGTTGAGTCAGTAGCTGACTCAGGTGACGAACTGTGGGAGATGGGAGCAGATAGTGGCTTAGTGGTGCGTGGCTATGTCTCTGGAGGAAAGAGACAAAAGGGCCTCTGGGCTTCTACTAACACAAGGTGGGAACTAAAAGTATATTATTTAGAAAATGTTTGACTCTTGTAACTGGCTTAAGAAATAGAAGATCACTGGGAACTCCACTCAATATTCTGTTGTTCAGTCGCTAAGTTGTGTCTGACTCGTTGCAACCCCATGGACTCTAGCTAGCCAGGCTCCTCTGCCCATGGGATTTCCCAGGTAAGAATACTGAAGTGGGTTGCCATTTCCTTCTCCAGGGTATCTTTCCAACCCAGGGATCGAACCGGTGTCTCCTGCATTGGCAGGTGGATTCTTTACCACTGAACCACCAGGGAAACTCTGAAAAAGAGTGGATATATGTATATGTATTACTGAGTCACTTTGCTGTATACCTGAAACTAACACAACATTGTAAATCAACTATAAAAAAGTGTAAAACCATCAAAATATTAGATAAAATCTTTACTTCTTGTGTTTTGTACTTACCAAAATTTTTAATATTTACAATGTATTTGTTATTATGACCAAGTAAGAGCAGATAAACATAATTGTGGGGCTTCCCTGGTGGCTCAGTGGTAAAGAATCTGTCTGAAATGCAAGAGACATGGGTTCAGTCCCTGGGTGAAGAAGATCCCCTGGAGAAAGAAGTGGCAACCCACTCCAGTATTCTTGTTCGGGAAATCCCATGGACAGAGAAGCCTGGCAGGCTACAGTGCTGGGATTGCAAAGAGTCAGACAGGACTGAGCATGCACACACTGTTACACTGGGTCTCCGTGTTTTTATTTATTTTTAGTATATAACATATTTATTTTACTTTGTGGTAAGTGAGCCTTTCTTTAGCTGCAAGAAGGAATTCAAGCATCACTTTATAGCTTTATAATCATCTTTCCTGTTGCTAATACTGTTCCTGAATTATACAGTGAGAACATTTTAGTTGCTGTTATTCAGTCGCTAAGTCATATCCAACTCTTTGTGACCCCATGGACTGCAGCACGCCAGGCTTCCCTCTCCTTCACTATGTCCTGGAGTTTGCTCAAACTCATGTCCATTGAATTGGTGATGTGATTCAACCATCTCATCCTCTGCTGCCAACTTTTTCTCCTGCCCTCAATCTTTCCCAGCACCAGAGTCTTTTCCAGTGAGTTGGCTCTTCTCATCAGGTGGCCAAAGTATTGGAGCTTCAACTTCAGTACCAGTCCTTCCAATGAATATTCAGGATTGATTTCCTTTAGGGTTAACAGGTTTGATCTCCTTGCAGTCCAAGGGGCTCTCAAGAGTCTTCTTCAACACCACCATTCAAAAGCCATCGGTTCTTTGGTGTTCAGCCTTCTTTATGATCCAACTCTCACATCCTTACATGACTACCAGAAAAATCATATTTTTGACTATACGGACCTTTGTTGGCAAAGTGATGCCTCTGCTTTTTTTTTTTAATGAGACCATACTAGGATCCTATGAATGGAAACTTTCAAAGGGGAAAAAAACTCATTAAAAATCAATATAAGCAAAATTGAATTAAATCTGTCAAATACTAAGTAAACAAATAAATAAATGTTTTAATAAAATTGAATTTACCACCAAGTTACTGTGATACAAATTTGGTCACTGTCTAATTGTTGTGATGCCAAGTAATCATACATGAATAGTCCTGTGTGATTGGAAAGTCAGAGAAGAGTTCTCAGTGTCCAGAAGATAGTAAGGAAGCCCATCTGATCTGAACTGTTTTCCCTTTTGTAGCCTCAAGAATGGGTCACTTTACCAAAAGCCTTCCCTGTTAGTCAAGCAATCTGTGTTTTTTTTAAAAACCTATAATCTAACTAATACAGAATTTGGTACCAGGAGAAAAGTATTTCCTTAAGAGAACCCCAAATTTATGACACTGCCTTGGCATGTGTGCATACATGCTTGTTCAGTTGCTCACTCATATCTGACTCTTGTGACCCCACGGACTGTAGCCCAACAGGCTCCTCTGTACATGGGATTATCTTGGCAAGAATACTGGAATGGGTTGCCATTTACTCTTCCAAAGGTTCTTCCCGATTTAGGGATCGAACCTGTGTCTCCCACACTGACAGGTGGATTCTTTACCACTGAGCCACCTGGGAAGCCCTGGCTTGGTATAGTGATTCTTAATGGTATAATGATTCTTGCTGCTGCTGCTGCTAAGTCGCTTCAGTCATGTCCGACTCTGTGCGACCCCATAGACTGCAGCCTACCAAGCTTCTCTGTCCATGGGATTCTCCAGGCAAGAACACTGGAGTGGGTTGCCATTTCCTTCTCCAATGCATGAAAGAGGAAAGCGAAATCAGTGGCAGTTCTACAAATTTGCCCCTCCACCTGGGACATTTGACATAGCCTATGAATGTTTTAGATTGTCTTCAGTTGGAGGGAGATGTTACTGGCATTCAGTGGGTCAAGGAGGCAGCTAAATATTCCACAATATATAGGACACACCCCAATACAAGGTAGTATTTGGCCCCAAATGTCAGCAGTACCATGACTGAGAAACCCTGGCTTAGCAGTACGTGACAAGGGTGCATGTTCACATGCTGGAAAGCTAGTCATTCATGTGCTACTGTGATAAAAACATTTGGTAAGACTGTTCATTACAATGTATACAGAGCCTGGGGATCTAAAGGAAATGTTTTTTGAAAAATTTAAAATGTTGGAGTGTGTGGACTCCTTGCTGCTGTCAGTGTGCGTTTGTGCTCAGTTGTGTCTGACTCTTTGTGACCTCATGGACTGTAGCCCATCAAAAGTTCCTCTGTCCATGGGGATTCTCCAGGCATGAATACTGCAGTGGTTGCTGCTTCCCTCTCCAGGGCATCTTCCCTACCCAGGGATTGAACCCATGTCTCCTGCATTGGCGGGCAGGTTCTTTACCACTGAACCACCAGTGCTTATTATATATTTATTTTTATGTATTTATATGTTTTTTCTGCCCTTAAAAGAAATGAAAAAGAAAACATTTTTGTGGGTCCCTCCTTTAGTGTCTGCTGTGGCCAGTGCAGAAGCTGGCCCTGGGAAGTTGGCAGCAGGGACAGAATGCATTTCAAACACGTGTGCATCAGACTTACTAGAAATGCAAATTCCTAGGCCTTGCCTCCTGAGATTCAGATTCTCTAGGTCTGGAGTGTGGCCCAGGAATCTGCATCTTTGGCAGGCATTGTAGGTATTCTTATGCAAATGATACCTGGACAGTTCTTGGGAAGCAGTGCAGAATCTCCTTGTGGGGACATCCCCACACATTTAAAAGTCCAGACTTAACCCCTCACTTGTTAGGTGGCATTTTAAGTCTTTTTGTGCGTGCTCAGTCACTAAGTCATGTCCAACTCTTTTGTGACCCCATGGACTGTAGCTCACCAGGCTCCTCTGTCCAGAGTATTTTCCAGGTAAGAATACTGGAGCGTGTTGCTACTTCCTCCTCCAGGGGATCTTCCCAACCCAGGGATTGAACCTGCGTCTCCTGTGTCTCCTACGTTGGCAGGTGGGTTCTTTTACCATTGAGCCGCCATTGCTTTATTTCTTTAACTCTAACATGGGGTTGAGGACACTTACTTTTAGTATCATTGAGAGGCCTCCTGGGTGCCTAGGACTCGACTTAGGAGCACAGCTGAAATATGAGCTCTAAAGCAACCTAGAGAGTTGTGCAAAAAATGCTTTCGGGGAACATTGGGTGAGCTGAGGTGACAAACTGGGGCTATGTTGTTTAGGATGAGGGTTGCAGGTGGCAACCCAGAGGATAAAGCATCGTATGCAAGGGGAATATTCGCATCCCCATGTGATGTGTCTGGGAGAAGATGGATGGACAAAGACGCAGACAAAGGGGACAGTCCCCAGGCTCAGGAAGAACCCCTGAGAGGCTCAGAAGTCAGAAGAGTGATGATGGCTCTATGCCTCAGGAGACTGAGGGGAGTGTTTCAACAGACTCCCTTTCTCTTTGACTTTGACCATTAGGGAAGGAGAGGAGATAGAGACATCAATTCCCCCAGTATCTGCATGGCGAAGGGCTTCCCAGGCTTTGTGGTAAAGAATCCACCTGCCAATGCAAGAGATGCAGGTTTCATCCCTAGGTCGGGAAGATCCCCTGGAGAAGGAAATGGCAACTCACTCCAGTATCCTTGCCTAGGAAATCCCATGGATAGAAGAGCCTGGTGGGCTATAGTCCATGCAGTCGCAAGAGAGTCAAACATGACTTAGCGACTAAACAACAACCCTTAATTATATATTGTTCAATAAAAGTATATTAGACATTAATGTGAGTTATTACTATTGAACTCAAGGCCAACAGCGCCATAACTTGTGCCTTAAGGGAGCTTGTGTAACACATGCATTTTCTCTGTAAGGCACATGCCAGCTTTCTTGCAGTTAGGGTCACCATACAGCATTTTGGCATGACAGGGGCAATTTGAGACAGTGAAACTGGCAACAAAAAGCGCTCACACACACACATACAAATGTGCCACAAATTAGACTCAAAAGGGATGCTTGTTTAAGGATGAGACCTAAAACAGAAAGGCAGAGTGTTGCCTTGTTGGACCCTCTGGGAATGTGAGGTCCAGACACACAAAAAATTTTTTCCTGCTCTTTACATACCTGCAAATAACCCAGAAAGCACCACAGTATACTGGGGGTTAGGAGTAAATTTTAGTGAGTTGGGTTAATTCATGAATACAGAATCTTTGAATAATGGAGATCAATGGTCATTTCTTTGTTAAAATTCCTTCAAATCATGTGTGCTGCTTCCTGTCGGCATCTGAATGGGTATATAGAGGGGGTACCTGAAGAACAATCCTGGGGAAACTGGAGCCCCAGGGAACCACAGGAGGCCCCTGACTGTGAAGTCCCTCTTGAGATAAGGGAGCTGACTGTGATGCCCAAGGACTCTTGAGTAGTTACTGCTGGTTTGAACCCCCTGCCCCTGCTCCTCAGCTGAGCACACAACCCTCCCTTTTTTCTTGCATATTTCCCTGTCAAGTGAACATAATTTGCTCCACCTCCACTTGGTTGTTAGGGTGAGCCCATGGATGTCTGTAGCCCAGAGCAAGAGAGAAAGAACATGGATTCAGATCCAGGTTTAAATCCTGCTTTGTCCTTTGCTGGCTGTATGACCCTAGGCAAATAATTTCACCTTCCTGAACTTTGTTTCCTTCTCTGTAAAATGTTGGCTGGGCTCAGTTGTGTCCAAGGGGCTATGCCAAAAAGATTGTATTTGTGATGGTCATTCTTAGGCTATGCACGGTCAGTTTCATGAGAGAGGGATCATGTGTGTCTTGGTCCTTGCTGTACAGTCTCTGGCATGAAGCAGTTGCTTGCGAAGTATTTGTGGCTTGAATGAACACCCCTTATTCTGTGTCTACCACACCCTGAAATCTTCCTGTGAGAGCGATGATTATCACAGCTTAGTGTGAGTAGTTCTGTGATGGGAGGGTGTCCAAAAGAACACAGAAGAGAAACTGAGCTATGCCTGAATGAGTGGGTGCAATCAGGTGGGCTTCCTGTAGGAGGCCACCCTAGAGCTGCAGTATACCTATGGCTGATTCATGTTGAGGTTTGACAGAAAACAGCAAAATTCTGTAAAGCAATTATCCTTCAATAAAAAATGAATTAAGAATAATAATAAAAAGGATGACACAGGTTGCACTCCATCAACTTGTAAGTTCCTTGAGAGCAGAGACCATGTAAGCCTTGCTCACTGCTTCACTCTCAGTGCCTGGCTCAGAACCTGGCACTTCCCAACCCTCCCCCCACCCCCACAATATTCTTTTTTTTTTAATTTATTTTTAATTGGAGGATAATTGCTTCACAATGTTGTGTTGTTTTCTGCTGTACAACAACGTGAATCAGCTGTAAGTATACAATATATCCCCTGTCTCCTGAGCATCCTTTCTACACTCCCCCCATCCCACTTCTCTAGGTTATCACAGAGCACTGAGCTCCCTTTGTTACACAGCAGCTTCCCACTAGCTATCTGTTTTGCACATGTTATTGTGTATATTTCAGTGCTACTCTCTCAGTTCATCCCACCCTCTCCTTCCCCTACTGTGTCCACAAGTCTAGAACCTGGCACTTTATAAGGGCTTAATAAGTGAATGAAGGAGGCTGTAAAATTTGGAGAAGCAATATCCACCGCCCTCCCACCCCCCACCCCCCCCACCCCCCCACTCCTGCCCTGGTAAATGGAGATAAGGGCAATGGAAAGCAGGGAGGGCTGAATTGGACCTTCCTATGGGCTTCCCTTGTGGCTCAGCTGGTAAAGAATCTGCCTGCAATGCGGGAGACCTGGGTTCAATCCCTGGGTTGGGAAGATGCCCCTGGAGAAGGGAATGGCTGCCCACTCCAGTATTCTGGCCTGGAGTATTCCATGGACTATACAGTCCATGGGGTCACAAAGAGCTGGACACTCACTGAGTGACTTTCATTTTATGGAGTTGCTTGGGGTCTGGGAAAATAAACAGCCTCCACTAGAGAGAGCTCCAGGGGAGGAAGTTATATCCCTGAGTGTGTGTTTTGTCAATAAAGGCAGAATCCCAGTTCTGCTTAGAGAGCAAGCTGTAGAGTCAGGTATTAAAATTCCAGTTCTAATGACTAGCTGTGTGACCTCCGCCATCTGCTTAACCTCATTGTGCTTCACTTTCCTCAAGTGTAGAATGGGAATAATAATTCATTTGCAGTTAAGGATGTTTTATGTACAGTCACCATTCTCCTACCCCCTTACAACAAGCCTCCAAAGTTAATGCTACAATTCTACATTTTACAGGCTGGAGACACTGAGGCCAGAGACAAGTAGTGACTTGACTAAGGCCACATAATCTGAAATTGGGGAGCCGGGATTTGAACCCCCCAAATACAGTGGCCAAATCCATCCTATCATTAATAACTTCCAGGATGCATAGCCTATAACGTGTTGTAGATTAAGTGATCAGCTGGCTCAGATGGTAAAGACTCTGTGCGCAAAGCAGGAGACCCATGTTCCATCCCTGGGCCAGGAAGACCCCCAACCCACTCCAGGACTCTTGCCTAGGAGATCCCCGGGACAGAGGAACATGGCTGGCTACAGTCCATGGGGTCGCGAGAGTTGGACTCGACTTAGCGACTAAACCACCACCACGACCACGAGCCTAATAAGTGGTAATTATGCATTCTCGTTTTTAATTATAATTCTGCTAGAGGGCGCTCTGAGGGCGAAGGGGGTCAGGAGAGAGGGAGGGCCACTGGGCTGAGGCCTGCTGCGGCAGGAGTTCGCCTGTCACTTGGTGGCAGCGGTGTTGGACTCCACGCGCGGCGGCGTGCGTGGGTCCCAGTCATTAACCAGGCGCTGCGCTTGCTCGTAGCACACGTGCGGGTGCCGCTGGCGGAGGCGCAGGCGCACCACGCTATAGTCCACGTCGTGCCCGATCTTCTTGCAGTTGAAGCTCCAGGTGAGCTTCTTGCGCATGGCGAGCAGCTCATCCAGGTTCTTTTCCACGTGCGAGATGTGGCGCTGCAGCTTGTCAGTGCCCTGGACACGAGGAGGGGCGGTGTTGGGAGACAGGCGAGCCAGAGCGTGGCACTGTCTAGGATGGGCAGGCACACCTGGGCCAGGTATGCGTGTAAAAGGACGACAGCTGAAGAGCGGATGGGCCTCAGGTTGGCGGGGCGCACATCTGAGTCAGGTGTGCGTGTGGAAGGACCTCGCCTGGGTAGGAGCATCCCTAGGAGGGCAGAGCCTAGAATGGGGTTGGGGGTTACACACCTGGGCCTGAATGTACTTGGAAAAGAACCTGTGACAGGGCGTGTATGAAGAAGGGGATGCTCATGAAGGTGAGGGGAGGGGCAGACCTTGGATAGAAGTAGGGCAGAGATTGAGGGAACTTATTTGAGATGGGTGTATTGAGCTTCCCAGGTGGCTCAGTGGTAAAGAATCTGCCTGCCAGTGCAAGAGATGCAGGAGACCCAGGTTCCATCCCTGGGTTGGGAAGATCCCCTGGAGCAGGAAATGGCAACCCACTCCAGTATTCTTGTCTGGAAAATCCCATGGACAGAGGAGCCTGGTGGGTTGCACCTATGGGGTAGGAAAGAGTTGGACTCTACTGAGCACGCTGCACATGTGGGTACTGAAGGCATCCTGCTGGGGGCAGGGGGAGCTGAAGGACTCAAAGACCTGGGTCGGGTGTCTCACCTGGGCTGTGTGCTTGAGAAAGGAGTCTTACAGGGCAGGGCCTGGCAGGAGGGACTGAGAGGTGCTTACCTGGGCGAGGCGTGTGGCCTCCGGAAGTTGGGTGCCCACATGTCTCTGATACATGCGAACCAGAGGTCTGTCCAGTTTCTCTCGAGTCTCCAGGTGATTTTTGGACAGAGGACCCTGGCGGAGTGCGGTGTGCAGAGCCGTGAGGTTTGACCTCCCGGACGCCCCTGGCCGCATCCCCGCAGACCGTTTCCCCCAAACCTACCTTGATGAGGCCGCGGGTGATGTACATCTCCTGGTTGAATTTCGTGCACCGGTGGATCGTTCCCCTCATGAGTCCTAAGGTCATGTTCAGTCTATCCTGGGTGGGTGGTAGCACAGCGCGGAATCACACCGGCTTCGGGTCCCCTCTCTGCCTACGTCCCTCCACCCCCAACCCCCCATACTATAGCATTCTAGACTCCAGCCGCCGACTAGGAGCGGCGCGAGAGGGGCGCACCTTCAGCTCCAAGGTCTCGCGCATTTTCTGCGCTAGCGAGGCGCACACGCGGTCGCTTATCTGCTGCTGTTGCTCTCGGATGTCCTCCTCGTTCTTTGCCATATCTAGCAAAGTGTCCTTGGACTCCATTAACAGTCGCTTGGCTTCGTACAGCGCCGTGGCGCACTCTGCAGGAGTTGGGGGGAGGTGTGTGTGTATGCGTGTATTAGGCACTGTCATGTCTGACTGTTTGCGACCCCATGGAGTGTAGCCAGCCAGGCTCCTCTGGCCGAGAAGTGGGGGAGCAGTTGGGCACCAAGGGCACCCACTGTACTGGACTCATTTCTGCGCGGTTTTACCTGGGGTATAGGTGCCCACAGGGTCTGGAGGCGGGGTTTTCAGGCCCTGTGTGCGCGGAGTGGGGACTCGGGAGATGTTCACCCAAGAGTGGCGGCCTGCCTGCTCCAGAACCTTGTCCAGTGGCTGGTTCATTAGCTCCACAGCTTGGAGCCTCTCCTTACAGCAGAAGACCAGAGCATCACGACAGGAGGCCAGGGTCTGGGAGCGAGGAAGGAGAGGCAGAGAAGGTCAATTGTAAGCTGGAAGATAGGGGAAAGTGACTGAAAGTGGGGCTTCCTAGGTGGCTCAGTGGTAAAGAATCCACTTGTCAATGCAGGAGATGCTTGTTTGATCCCTGGGTTGGAAAGATCCCCTGGAGAAGGAAATGACAACCCACTCTTGCCTGGAAAATCCATAGACAGAGAAGCCTGGTGGGTTTAGTCCATGGAGTTGAAAAAGAGTTGAACGTGACTTAATAATTGAACAACAATAAACAAAAGTTCTCCAGCCAGGGATCGAACCTGCACCCCCTGCTTAACCACTGGACGACCAGGGAAGTCCCTATCTTTTTTTTTTTTTTTTAAATAAAACTGTATTGGAACATGGCCATGCTCATTCATGTACATATTGTTTCTGGCTATTTATGTACTTCACTGTCTAAATTAAGTATGATCTTCCTCAAGTTACAATAGGGTTACATCCCAGTAAACACATTGTAAGTTGAAAATATTATGTTGAAATGCATTTAATACATTTAACCTTACTGGATATCATAGCTTAGCCTAACTTACCTTAAATATGCTCAGAACACTTACATTAGTCTATAGTTGGACAAAATCATCTACTGCTGCTAAGCCGCTTCAGTCGTATCCGACTCTGTGCGACCCCATAGACGGCAGCCCATCAGGCTCCCCCATCCTTAGGATTCTCCAGGCAAGAACACTGGAGTGGGTAAGATCATCTAACACAAGGCCTATTTCCTAATAAAGTGTTTAATAGTTCATGTAATTTATCGAATACTGTACTTAAAGTGAAAAACAGAATGGTTGTATGGGCACAGAATAGCTCGAAGGGCATCAGTTATTTACCCAGTGGCTGACTGGGAACTGTGACTCACTGCTGCTGCCCAGATCAGGTGAGAGTATTATACTGCATATTGCTAGCTCAGGAAAAGATAAAAATTCAAGATTAGAATTACAGTTTCTACTGAATGCGTATCATTTTGCACCAGAGGACCATCTATAATTGTGACAGAGATTGTATTGCACACAAAGCTTAAAAAATTAACTAGCTGACTCTTTAAGAACAAGCTTTTGAAATTTGAAATGTCATATACACAGAATCTTACAGAGTGTACTTTTACATCCAGCTTCTTTTGCTGAATATTATTTCTTTGGGATTCATCCATTTGGGTAAAAAATATAAAGTCTTTCATTCATTAATTCAAATGTTCATTAAGCCCTTACTGTATTCTAGGAATTGCGCTAGGTTGCAGGGATGCCATGGGGGAAAATGACCCAGTTTCTGACCACAAGTGTGCAGATAAGATTGACTAGTGAGTGAATCAGAGAAATGGGGATTATCTGGAAGGGTGGGATCAAAAGATTAATTTGGCTGTGCTGGGTGTTAGTGGAAGCATGCTAGTTCCCTGATCTGGGATCAAACCCATGCCCCTTGCAGTAGAAGCATAGTCTTAACCTGTGGACCACCAGGGAAGTACATATTTTCTATTAAAAATCTAGACAGCATATTAAAAAGCAGAGACATCACTTTGCCAACAAAGTGATAGTCAAAGCTATAGTTTTTCCAGCAGTCATGTAAGGATGTGAGAGTTGGACCTTAAAGAAGGCTGAACACCAAAGAATTGATGCTTTCAAATTGTGGTGCTGGAGAGGACTCTTGAGAGTCCCTTGGACTGCAAGGAGATCAAACCAGTCAATCCTAAAAGAAATCAACTCTGAATATTCATTGGAAGGACTGATGCTGAAGCTGAAGCTCCAATACTTTGGCCACCTGATGCAAAGGGCGACTAATTAGAAAAGACCCTGATGGTGGGAAAGATTGAGGACAGGAGGAGAAAGGGGCGGAAGAGGATGAGATGGTTGTATGTCATCACTGACTCAATGGACATGAATTTGAGCAATTTCTGGGAGACAGTAGAGGACAGAGGAGCCTGGTGTGCTACAGTTCATAGGGCCTCGAAGAGGCATGACTTATCGACTGAATGACAACAACAAAAAATAGATGAAAATTAGCCACTTAAACCATTTTAAGTGTACAGTTCAGTAGCAGTTAAGTATATTCACAATGTGTAACTGTTACCACTGTCCATTTCCAGAACTTTTTATCATCCTAAGTAGATCTGTGTCCATTAAAGGATAATCCCCCATTTGTTCACTGTTGAGAGTGATCTGATGAAGAAAGAAATATTTATGATGTAGGAGAAGTGGGAGGAGGTGGGTATAGTAGATAGATGGAGTTATAGGTTGGTAGAGGAAAAATGAGAGAAATTCTCTTCTGTGGTTTCCATGCATTGGGGTCATTCTTTGAAAATGAAGAAAGAGCAGGGAGTTGGACAGATATGAAGGAAGAGAAGGTATGAAATAACTTGCACAGTGGGACAGCAAGTCTTCCAGAGACACATGTGAGATTTCTGGGAACTCTCTTACTGTCAATTTGAGATTTAAGTTCATGATTTTAAGTTGAAAGGGCTCCCCTGGTGGCTCAGTGGTGAAAAGCCCACCTGCAGTGCAAGAGATGTGGCTCAATCCCTGGGTCAGGAAGATTCCCTGGAGAAGGAAATGACAACCCACTCCAGTATTCTTGCCTGGGAAGTCCTATGGACAGAGGAACCTGACAGGCTACAGTCCATGGGGTTGTCATAAAAAGAATTGGACCAGACTTAGGGACTAAACAACAACACAACAACACTGTCTTGGGTTTCCATCTGTCTGTCTTTTCCCACCTCCCTATTTCATTTTCTTTCTTGAAAGCGCTTCCCTACCAGGGCCACCTTCAGGGGCTTCTCCCTTGTCTGTTTCAGACTTACTTAAGGATTTTTCAGGATCACCAGATTTAAAGGAATATGACAGCAGCCTGGTGGTACAATATTGTTGTTGTTCAGTCCCCCAGTCATGTCTGACTCTTTGTGACCCCATAGACCGTAGCACACCAGGCCTCCCTGTCCCTCACCATCTCCCAAAGTTTGCCCAAGTTCATGTCCATCGGAGCCTGGCAGGCAACAGTCCATGGGGTCACTGAGTCGGATACGACGAGTGACTAAGTACACACAGCACATGTCCATTGCATCGGAGGTGTAATAGGTTGAGTGCAATTAAGGTTCAGCACCACGGACAGTGGCGCACCAGCTCCTAACTCCACCCACTTTTCCCCAACTCCACCCTCCCAACCCTGGCTGGTCCCTAATTTGAATGACCCTTTAATGTGAATTCCTCGAGGGCAAGGCCTGTTCACAACTTGTCCCAACTGCCAAACACAGTGCCTGGGACACCAGGGTATTGGATTAATATTTGTCAAATGGATAAGTCACAAGTGCATACAGGCTCCTTGAAACCTACTTTCATGTCTCCATTAGTGATGTCATAGAGAAATCCTTGTTGCAAGAGTGAAGGATGCAGTGAGGGACCATCTCTGAATGGAGCTGATAAAGATGAACACATAATACAGAGTAAAGAGCTCAAGACACCTGATTTGAAACATGAGGAAGTTCTTACACTTCTGGGTACATATATAAAGGAAATCAGGAAATTGAAGGGAAATAACTCTCATGCACATTTTAGCATTATTCATCAGCTGAGACATAGAAACAATCTAAATGTCTGTTGACAGATGAATGGATAAAGAAAATATGATATTATATATATATACACATATATATAAAATATAGTAATTTTCAGTAGTAGCAATAGTGAAAGTCGCTCGGTCATGTCTGACTCTTTGTGACCCCATACAGTCCATGGAATTCTCTAGGCTACTGGAATGGGTAGCCTTTCCCTTCTCCAGAGGATCTTCCCGACCCAGGAATTGAACTGGGGTCTCCTGCATTGCAGGCAGATTCTTTAACAACTGAACTATCAGGGAAGCCAATTAGTAGTAGTGATATTTTTATATTAATACAATTACTATACTAATAATTGTACTATATAGCAGGACTTGCCTGCTGGTCCATGGTTAAGAATTCATCTGCCAATGTAGAGGACATGGGTTCCATTCCCGATCTGGGAAGATCCCACATGAAGTGGGACAACTGAGCCCTTGTGCTGCAACTCCTGAACTTTGAGCCACAACTGCTGAAGCCTGTGAACCTAGAGCCTGTGCTCTGCAACAAGAGAAGCCACAGCAATGAGAAGCCCGTGCTCTGCAACTAGAGAGTAGCCCCACTCACTGCAATTTGAGAAAACCCTTGTGCAGCAACAAGACCCAGCACAGCCAAAAATAAATATATTTTTTAAAAGAAATAAAAATACTTACAAAATTTAAAATAGTAAATTTACCTTTCTAAATCTGGAGGAAAAAAGATACACCTGAACTGACTAGCTAGCTGACTGAACCACTGGCTAGCTCCATAACTTGGGTGAGGTCACATCTTTATGAGTTTCGAATTCCCCATCTCTAATGAGAATCATAGTTTCTATTTCACAGGAGGGTTTTAAGGACTTAACAACAGGACAGGGCGTGGCACAGAGGGGCGTGCTTAGTCACTCAGTCATGTCTGACTCTTTGCAACTGCATGGACTATAGCCCACCAGGCTTCTCTGTCCCTGGGATTCTCCAGACAAGAATACCGGAGTGGGTTGCCATTCCCTTCTCCAGGGGATCTTCCCAACCCAGAGATGGAACCTGTTTCTCCTGCATCACAGGTGGATTCTTTACCATCTGAGCCACCAGGGCACAGAGGCATTATTTTGAGGCCCAATTTCATCTCTCAGAGCTTCAGTCTTTCCATTTCCTAAAGTGGAAATACAGTGAATGTCAGGTCAGGGTGGGACGGGTGTGTGGCTTGAAGGATTTGCTGTTGCTACAATCCCCAAGGTTAAAGCTGTTTGCCCATTAGGCAGGCAAGGGTCCCCTCCAATCCCCTTAACCTGGCCCCAGGTGTCCCAAACCTTGAGCAAGGCCTCTGATTTTTCCATATCCATCTCCATCTTCCTCTTCATGCTCTTTAGCTCCTCCTTTTCCCAGGTAAGCATACTGTCAGCTTTGTCAGAGATCTGGCAAACAAGGAGAGAATTTTTCACACTTGTGGGAGAGGGCTGGAGGAGAAGGAAAGCTCTTTTTCTAGAATAGTACAGAGTTTGCCAACCTCATAAACTCTGGGTTTGGGGAATGGAATTGGGGGCATTCTCACGTTTTGGGGATCTCACTCTCTGAGAAGCATTTACCCTTTTAGGAAGCTCTCACCAGGGCTTCTCTGTGGCTCATATGGTAAAGAATCCACTTATGATGCAGGAGACCCAATTTAGATCCCTGGGTAGGGAAGATCTCCTGGAGAAAGGAGTGGCAACCCACTCCAGTATTCTTGCCTAGAGAATTCCATGGACAGAGGAGCCTGGTGAGCTACAGTCCACAGAGTCCTAAAGAGTTGGACGTGACCGGGTGACTAACTTTCACTTGGGGGAGGTCTTACCCTCTAGAGAGCAGGGCCGGGGGCTTCTTCCTTTTACAGATAGGAGCCCAGTGAGCTGGGATGGAGATGACTTAACTTGGGGGAGGTTATCATTGCTCTTTGGGGCTGAGGGGCTCCCCCTTCCTTGGTGATGGTTTTATCCTCTCTCCCAGGCTACAAGTGGAGGAGTCTCATCATAGTGATGATGGGGTTTGCCCTTTTGAGGGCTTATTGTCTGGATTTGGGGCCTGGGACTCAGAAACCCACCCTATGGGTGTGTGTGTGTGGGGGGGTCTCATATCTCCCCAGGGAGGCTGGAATATTGTCCCCTTTGGGGATGGCTGTCGAGGATTTCACTTTAGGGGGAGGATTTTACCAGGGCTGGGACTAGGGGGTCTCACTCTTTCCTCCTGGCTAGGGGTTTAGCTCTCAGGTATGGGTCTAAGGAGTCTGAGGGTCTCAGTCTTTAGGCAGAACCTGTCCCTCTTCTAATTCTAACCCTAACCCCTGTGAGGCCTGGGGTGGGGTTCTCATTCCCTGAGGTTGGGGGGTGTTTTTGGTGCATGAATGTTCAGCTATGTCAGACTCCTTGCGATATTATGAACTGCAGCCCACCAGGCTCCTCTGTCCATGGCAAGAATATTGAAGTGGGTTTCCATTTCCTCCCCCAGGGGATCTTCCTGACTGAGGGATGGAACCCGTGTCTCTCCTGTATTGGCAGGTGGATTCTTTACCACTGAGCCACCTGGGAAGCCTAGGGGAGCAGGAGTTGGTTAGGGTTTAAAAAAATATTATGAGGAGAATTTTATCTCTTGGGACTTGAACATCACTCACTGCTCAGCTGGGGGCTTCTTGTGTGTTTTCAGTGGGGTTGGCGGGGTTGGGGCACTGAGGGTCTCATGCATGGGGGAGAGTTTCACCCTCTTGTCTAGGCCGGGAGTAGTAGATTTTACTTTTTGGTAAATCTAGCTTCTTGTCTGACTCAAGGGTCCCACCTTCTCTCCCTAGTAGGGAGACTAAGAGATATCTCCCTCTAGGGCAAGGTTTTCCTGGTGGTTCAGATGGTAAAGAATCTGCCTGCCATGCAGGAGACTGGTTTGATCCTTGGGTGGGGAAGACCCCCTGGAGGAGGGCATGGCTACCCATTTCAGTATTCTTGCCTGGAGAATCTCATGGACAGAGGAGCCTGGCGGGCTACTGTCCATGGACTGGAGAAAGAGTCGGACATGAGAGAACGACTAACACTTGTGGGGCAAGGGGTTTGAGGATCGCATCCGTTTGGGAGGTTCTCTGTCTCTGGGGCTGGGAACCAAGGCATCTCATCTTGGGGTGGATTTGGGCCTGTGATAGGGGAGTGCTTCTTCTCTAGGGTGGATTTTGCCCAGTCTGCGCATCTGGGAGCGGAGGCCTGAGTCTTTGCGGCTGGGCTGGGGCGGGGTTGGTCCCACCGTCTCAGATTTGGGCCGGTAGCCCCGCAGCTTGACGCTCTGCTGGTTAATCAGCAGTGCTTTGCGCACTTCGCTGAGTCTGCGGTCCGTAGCCTCTCGCTGTCGCTGCAGCAGCCGCAGCTGCCCATTGATCTGGTGCTGCGCGCGGCCAAGGCGGGCGGCGGTGAGGCGCGCCCCGCGAGCGTGAGCTTGCACCACCTCGGCGGTCTGCAGGGCCCGCGCGTCACGGTGCATGGGCAGCGGCAGGCGGGCGTGCCAGGCGGGCGGCTTCATCTTGCTCTTCCACAGCGTAACGCCCTCGCCGGGCGGTGGCTTCTCCATGGTGCTGCCCCCTTTGAGCATCTCCACGCGGAAGCGCCAGGGCAGAATGTAGGCGGCCCGGCAGAGGTGGTGAGCCACGTGTGGGTCCCGCACACTGTCGTTGGGTTGCCACATGGTCACCGCCTCTTGCCCGCAGCGGTCGGTCAGCTGGTGTGCCTCCTCTGCCAAGGCCCTGGTCGCCTCGCGCCATGCTGGATGCCCAACGCGCGTGTCCTGGCTGTGCTCCACCGGGGGTATCAACACGGGCATGATCCCTGTTTGGTGTCCTGGCCTGGCCTGAGATCCTTGCCTGGGGGGCAGGGACCCCCCTCAACTACATGAAACTCCTTCCTGGCCTGAGAAGTTTGTGAAACAGAGCACTCTTGACTATGACGACCGACCGTGGAAACGGCATAGGCGGAGTTCCAAAAGTGGGGGAGGGGAAAGGCTACAGGGACGGGCTGGATGGAATCTTTGGTTTGGAGCTAGGCAGAGACAACTTGGAATCCTGGCTCCTTGAGAAAGGTTCTACCTTATCGAGCCCAGCTCTCCCTGTTGCTCCTTACCCTTTTACCTTCTTATCCAGGAACATGGATGAGGCGGCTCTGTTGTTCCGGCTCTGTTGTTCAGTCGCCAAGTTATGTCCGACTCTTTGTGACCCCACGAGCTGCAGCACTCCAGGCTTCTCTGTCTATCACTGTCTCTCTGAGTTTGCTCAAACTCATGTCCTTTGAGTCAGTGATGCCATCCAAACATCTCCAGCTCTGAGGACGGTGCTAAGGTTTCTCCCACTTCAGACCTTTGGATTTGTTGTTCCTTCTGTGTGGCATACTCCTTTCCACCTTCTTCCCATGGTTGGCTCCTTTTCAGTCTTCGGAACCCAGCTTTATCTATCAGTCAATCCATCTAGTTGTGCTAGGTGTCTGTTGCTGCAAATGGCCTTTTGTCTAGTTGTAGAGAGCAGGGGATTCCTCTTCGGGATGGCTCATGGGCTTCTCGTTGTGGTGGCTTCTCTTGTTGTGGAGCACAGGCTCTAGGGCACGTGGGCTTCAGTAGTTGCTGCACTTGGGCTCAATAGTTGTGGCTCACAGGCCCTAGAGCTGGGGCTCAGTAGTTATGGCTCAGGAGCTTAGCTGCTCTAAGGCATGTGGAATCTTCCCAGACCAGGTATCGAACCTGTGTCCCCCTGCATTGGCAGGTGGATTCTTATCCACTGTACCACTAGGGAAGTCCAGAACCCAGCTTAAATATCACTGTCTTAAAGGAGGCTTTCCTTAGTGCAGTATCTAAGACCTATTCTCTCCTATCACTCAGGATTTTTAGTGCAAGCCACAGAAAAGGAAAAGATGGTTTCACAGTCAGAATCATAGCAAAAGACATACAGAACAAAGACATACAGCGGCTCTGAAGGACACCATGGCTACTGTTGCAGAAATCTCAGCAGTTGGTTGACTGTCCCCCGGAATGGCACTGCTACTACAGCCAGCGACTGAGTCAGTTCTCTATAGCACCTGCTTTTTTGCCCCTTTAGTTCCTAGGATCCAAGGTGGCTGTGTCTAATTGCCTAAGTCATGGCCATCCCTGGACTGCAAAGGAAGCTAGGAAAATTGACTCATAGCTGAACTTCCTGTTTCTATGGAGGAAGGAGGACTTTGTTTCCCACCAGGACCATATGATGTGGAATTCCTCCAACATAGGAAGCCCGTTGGAGTCTGGGGAAGAAGAAGAGAAACTGCCTTCACCCCCTCTCCCACAATTCTCCATCACATCACCTCCCCCCTCCCCCTCCCCGCTTCAAGCTGTGGCATCTTTACCTGGGTAACTGATAGGCACCTCAAACTCAACAGGTCCAAAACCACATTGTTTTTAATTTTAATTTTTAAAAATTTTAATTGGAGGATAATTGCTTTACAATGTTGAGTTGGTTTCTGCCATACAACAATGTGAATTAGCCACAAGCATACATATGTCCCCTTGCATTGAACCTCCCTCCCACTCCTACCTTATCCCACCCCTGTAGATTGTCACAGAGCACCAGGTTGAGCTCCCTGTTGTTATACAGCAACTTCCCACTGGCTATTTATTTACATTTGGTAATGTGTATGTTGCAATGTTACTCTCTCAATTTGTCCCACCCTCTTTTTCTTCCCCCACACAAGTCTGTTTCCTATGTCTATTTCTATTCCTGCCCTGCAAGTAGGTTCATCAGTACTACTTTGCTAGCTTCCCTATAAATGTGTTAGTATACAATATTTTTTTTCTTTCTGACTTACTTCACTCTGAGGTGGCTCTAGGTTCACCACCTCACTAGAACTGACTCAAATTCATTCCTTTTTATGGCTGAGTAATATTCCACCATGTATATGTACCATTTCTTCTTTATCCATTCATCCGTTGATGCACATGTAGGTTGCTTCCATGTCCTGGCTGTTCTAAAGAGTGCTGCTGAGATAGGGGCAAGATAAAAGCCCCAAATTAAAGTCACAACCTTTTGCTTTCCCTCCTGTTATCTTGTTTTAACAGCTGTAGCTCATCAACCACTGCTTTTGTTTCTGTGATCTTGCTTGCTTGTTGCATCCATGGGAACTTGGGCTACTTGGGGAGGGGAGGGACCTGAGCTGTTTGAGTGGGAACGTTCTGGGTATAGAAGATACCCAGAACAAAGCTGGGGCACTCAGCCTTTGGAGATGACTCTGCTGGGCCAGCACAGGTACTGAATAAAACCCTGCTGTTCTGCATCTTTGAATGCCACTTATCTTCTTCCACTGCCATGGTTTCTATAACACTGCAATGAACATTGAGGTACATGTGTCTTTTTGAATTATCAAAACCACATGTTTGATGAACATTTCTGATCTTTTTCCTCCGCTAGTGTTCCTTGACTTGATACTTGCCCACTATCCACCCCAGTTGCTCATGTTAAAAACTTAGTAAGCTTCCTTAATTTTTTTGTGTCCACATGCAATCCACCAACAGGTTTTGCCTGTCCTACCTTCAAAACTTATCTCCAATATGATTATTTTTTTCCATTGCTACCAGCAGCATTCTTATTCTCATTCACACCATCAGTTCTCAGTCACCTGGTCTCCCTGCCTCTCCCCCTTGCCTTCCTAAATTCATTCTCCACACCACAGTTAGCACTCTGTTTTAAACTAGAGCACATCTGTTGTTGTTCAGTTGCTAAGTCATATCTGACTCTTTGGGACCCCACAATGTGGCGACCCAAGGATGAAAGAGCAGATAAAACCAAGGAGAGTCTTGGAATGAAGGAATGGAAAAACCAGACCCTTATTGTCCTTCCCTCCCCCATGTTGCAACTATTAACAGATTCAGGTCCTCCTGAGCAGTATAACCTGTCTCCTCTCCTACCACATAGGGAGAAGGTATTTGCCTTACTCTTCCCTCACCCAGTATATGTGCCTCATCCAATCAGCAAATGACTCATAAGACCCCTATCCTGCTCCTTGTACCCTGAGTATAAAAATGCACTAAGGACCCCTGTTCAACGTTGGTTCTCCCTTGAGCTGGCCCACTGTTTTAACAGAATCTCCCACTCTAATAAATTTTATTTCCCCTCATTTTGTCTCATGTCTGGAAATTCTTTTCCAACCCACGCCTGGACCACGACACACACACTGTAGCCCACCACGGCTCCTCTGTCCATGGGATTTCCCAGGCAAGAAGACTGGAGTGGGTTGCCATTTCCTTCTCCAGGGGATCTTCATGACCCAGGGATCAAACCCAAGTCTCCTGCATTGGCAGGGGATTTCTTTTTCTTTCTTTTTTTTTTTTTGTGGGTTTTTTTTTTTTAATTTATCTATTTATTTTTGGGTGTGCTAGGTCTTTATTGTTGTGTGGGCTTTTCTCTAGTTGCAGTGAGTGGAGGCTACTCTTCATTGTGGTGCTCGGGTTTCTCACTGCATTGGCTTTTCGTTGTGGAGCATGGGGTCTAGGGTGCATGGGCGTCAGTTGTTGCAGCTCCTGGGCTCTAGAGTACAGGTTCAATAGTTGTGGTGCACAGGCTTAGTTGCTCTGAGGCATGTGGGATCTTCCTGGACCAGGGATTGAACCCATGTCTCTTGCATTGGCAGGCGAATTTTTTAACCACTGAGCCACCTGTAAAGCCCAGAGCACATCACTTTCTTACTTAAAAACCCTTCAGTGAATCTCATTGTGCGTGTGCATGTGCTAAGTCACTTCGGTTGTGTCCAACTCTTTGAGATCCTCTGGACTATAGCCTGCCGGGAGCCACCACGGGAGATCCCACCCATGACAAAGGTCATGTGGAAGAGACCTGACAGGCAAAGGCAGATCAGGCCTCGAGGGACCCCCTGAACCTGCTCGAGCATCTACCCCAAAACCAAAATCTGTCTACTGTTTATTATATTATGCCTTTCACCAACTCTTCTGTCATTAACAGGGGGCTATCCCCGACCACCTTTCTTTGGAAAAAGTTAACGTAGGGCTTTAGTTAATAAGTCATGAAAGGAATATTTCTATTCAAACCCCTCTGATGGCTTTTAGCTTGCCTGACAGGTTTATCCATACTCTTGCAATTAACACACATGATTGTTCACAACTCCCCAACCTTGAAAGGCACGGGAAGCCAAAACATTCTAAAAGTCCTAATGAGCATAGAGTCCTTTAAGGGATGAAAAATTATTAGAATAGATAGTACTGGTAAAGGGCTTCATTATTGGGCCAATGCTTGCTGCCAAGTTCCCATATCCCTTATCCATTGTGCACCTGGGAGTGCATTGGTTAACATAGTTGGAATGCAAGAAAAACAAGCAACAGCCTTGGAATTAACCGCATCAGACCTTTGAACTAATTGGTTCTTTCTTTGTTGTGACCCACTGCACCTTTGCTCTGTGAGAATGTACCTCTGTTTAGCACTTTCTGAGGCTGACATAGATTAGAAATATAAAGAAAAAACACTTCAGGGGAAAATAAGTTTTCTGCGTGAGCAGCCTTTATCACAAAAGGGTCATAAAATGTCCACAGGCCTCCAAGGCCAGAAGATATTGTACACAATATTGTTTATGGGAAAGGTATGCAGAAAAAAATCCTGGTTTTGATAAAGACAAAACAAATGTAATGTTTGGGCTGACTCTGTATGACTTTGCATCTTTCATTTCCCTCTATGTACAAGTCAAGGTATAAAAGTTCCTTTTGAAAATAAAATTATGGGCCTCGCTCACGGAAGCTTGGTCTCCCCGTGTCGTTCTTTTTTTTCCTTTCCCCTCCTTTTCTCTTTCTGTTATTCCTTCAGGATGACTCCTTGGGGCACAGGGGCTCTCTGAGCTCACTTTTTTGCCTGAGCTTCTAAGACCCGATTGGGAAGGCACCCTGCGTCTTCACTAGGGAGGGGGTGTCTTGCGTCCTCACTCCACCGAGAGGGCGCCTGTGGCCTCCATGAACAGAGCAAGTTCCATGCCAGGAGCTTTATTGGCTTTCTGTGCTTATCAAGGGAGATCAAGCCCTGCTCTCTGCTTTGCTATCCTTTCGCCTAGGTCGTCATCCTGAGGGTATACCCCTGGATCCTGCTGGGGCTGGACCCGGGCAATAGCTCCTTTGTCTTTGGGATTCTCCAGGCTAGGATATGGAAATTGCCAATATGTGGGGTGTCATGCCCTCCTCCAGGGGATCTTCCTGACCCAGAAACCTCTTATGTCTCTTGCTGTTATAGGGAGGAAACCAACTCTGCCTCCATGTTGGAAACTGTTTCTTTGACTTGCTTTTCATTGCTTTTGTTATCATAATCATACTTACTGGCTTGCCTGGAGGACTCTGCCCCTCTACTTGACTGTAAACTAAAGTGCCTTTGTTCAGCTAGTGGAGAGATAGTTTGTCCCTGCCCACCTGTGAACAGAAGAAATGAACACATCCCTTCCAAAGGCTGGCCATTCCCTGGGAGATGTTTTGCAAGACTGGAGACCCTTTCACTTTACTTCCCCACTGCCTCTCCCTCTCTATTCTGCCTTTTGACTTTAGTTTCTCATTGCTTCTTTCTCTCTGATCTATAAGAGAACCTGGCATCCAGACCCCCCTCCCCAAAGATGGTTATTTTGAGGCACTAGCCTGCCATCTTTTTGGTCAGCTGCTTTCTGAATAAAGTTACTTTCCTTGCCTCAGTACCTCATCTCTCTGACTCACTGGCCTGTCCTGCAGTGAGCAGAGAGCTTGGATTCATTACACTGCCTTGGCAGGTGGGTTCTCTACCATTAGCACTGTAACTGGCAAGGGTTAACTTTGAATTCATGCTGGATCTGCTTCTGTGACTTTAACCCTCATCCTGTGGCTTTTTTTTTTATTTTATGGTAGGCATACAGAACAGCCTCCCGCAGGGAGACAGCCTGAGCTGCCCACCTGTAAAGGACTGTAAGGAAGTGAAAACTAACACGTTACCCTGCCCGAGGCTTGCCATTCTAGGGGACATTTGCAAGAATTGAACAGTCTTTTTACTTTGTTTCCTCAACCAGCCCCCATCTCTGATTCATAAGAACCTGGCATGCGGGCCCTGACAAGATGGTTATTTTGAGGCTCTAGCCTGCCATCTTCTGGGTCAGCCAGTTCCAGAATAAAGTCCCTTCCTGATCCCAACACCTCGTCTTGGATTCATTGACTTATCTTGCAGCGAGCAGTGCCAGCTTGGACTCGACCACAGCGCCACCTGGGAAGCCCAATCTCATTGTTCAGTTTAGTTCAGTCACTCAGTCGTGTCCGACCCTTTGCAATCCCATTGACTGCAGCATGCCAGGCTTCCCTGTCTGTCACCAACTCCCAGAACTTGCTCAAACTCATATCCATCAAGTTGGTGATGCCATCCAACCATCTCATCCTCTGCTGTCCCCTTCTCCTCCGGCCTTCTATATATATATATAAATACATAATAAATATACATAAAATGAAAGTCACTCAGTCGTGTCAGACTCTGTGATCCCGTGGACAATACAGTCCATGGAATTCTCGAGGCCAGAATACTGGAGTGTGTAGCCTTTCCCTCCTCCAGGGGGTCTTCCCAACCCAGGGATTGAACCCAGGTCTCCTGCATTGCAGGCAGATTCTTTACCAGCTGAGCAACCAGGGAAACCAAAGAATACCGGAGTGGGTAGCCTATCCTTTCTGCTGTGGATCTTCCCAACCCAGGAATGAACTGGGGTCTCCTGCATTGCACGTGGATTCTTTACCAAGTGAGTTATCTATCTATCTTTCTATGGGCTTCCCCCATAGCTCAGTTGGATAAACATTTACTTAATGAATACATGAGTGAAGGAATGAATAAACATTTTCTTGTAGCATGATATGAGAAATACTAGGAAGAGGAAGGAATGAAATAACCTGGCTTTGCAAAACCGAGGGATCATTAGGTAATGAGGAGAAATAAGATGGAAAACTGAAACCTCCCAGGTCAGCCATCTGGAGACTCCACCAGCATCACCAGGAAAAAATGGAGGCAGGTAACCTTTGGGGATGGAGGGTCATTTCAAGTGTTCATGAGACTGTGGGTTCATCATTAGCCACTAGGTCCATTGGTATCTGACTCAACAGGTCTTCACTGGAATCATGACAGTACCACGGTCAAGATTCTGGACCCAGATGACTAAGGTTCAGATTATGATTCTGACCATTGCCATCTTTGTGATCTTGGGAAAGTTGCTTGACTTCTCTGTGCCTCTGTTTACTCATCTGTCAACTAGGATAATAGGATCGTGGCATGGATTAAAGAAGATAATATGAGTGAAGTGTTTAGCATGGTGACTGACAGAGAGTAATCTTTGTGAAAGTACTTTTCATTTTTATTAATTAAATGAATAGATGAATGAGCTCTTCTAATACTAGGAGGTGCAGAGAAGGTTTCACAAAGAACCTAGGAGATAGCTCATTTGGGACAACATTCTGGACTCAACCATCTACCTTTGCTCTGTTCATTGAATGCTTCCATTTTCCTAACTGGAGAATCTCACTGGATGGGCTTGCTGCCAGGTGTATGGGGCACATCTATTGGGTGTGCTAAGCAACCCGAGGGACACCTGAGGAAGCTTTACTGAGTCAGACCTGAATATGGAGGATTTTGGCTCCAACTTGGGTCTTAGGTGAAATTTATTAGGGTGATGGATGGGGGTGTGGTCAGTCCCATTCTGGGCTTTTAATTGGTTCACCTCTTTCTTGTCAATATACTCCTAGTGTGTATTACATTGTTTGAGCATTGGAATTGGTGCATACTACTGCCTGTTTCTTAGCCTGCCAACTTCTCATTTTCATCACTCATCTGGTGGCTCAACAGCAAAGAATCCACCTGCAATGCAGGAGCCGCAGGAGATGCAGGTTCAAATCCCTGGGTAAGGAAGATCCCCTGGAGGAGGAAATGGCAACCCACTCCAGTATTCTTGCCTGAAAAATCCCATGGACAGAGGAACCTGCGAGTCCTAAGAGTCGTAAAGAGTAGAACATGACTGAGTGACCAAACACACACACACACACACACACACACACACACACACACACACACACACATTGTGTAAAACACAGAAAAATATGATGAGGAGAATAATAATCATCTGTAATTTTACTATCCAGAGATAACTACTCTGAACATGTCTTGATTTCACTGTATCCATTCATTTCTCTTTCTCCCCCTCCCCACATAAAATTACAGGTATATGCATCACCCAACATGCTAAAACTCCAGTATTTCTAACTCAGGCCAGTGGGGAATAATATTTGTGAAATTAGCTGTCTGATTTTTATAATGAAGAACACTTTACAGAAATTCCTTTTTGTAGCCATCTTTGGTGGGACCAAAGATATTCTACATAATAAGTCCTACAAAGTGGGGAACAGAATTCTGCCCTGTATAAAACAGAATGAAATTGCAGAATATATGAAAAAGGAAGACCTTTAAAAACTTCTGGCTTTTCTTTCCTTTGCTATTACATGGAGATGTCCTTCACTCTGAAATCTTGGCAGGTAATTATCAGAGACCCTTTTTTAGGTTCCCCAATGTCTTCCCTTCTGGGGCACCAGGTTCTACTTTTAGTAGGTGCCCCCTTTCTCTTGGAGATAATCACATCAATTGGTCTCTTGTTCCAGGGGGATATGACCTAGAATCAGTTTTGTCTTTTAGAAATGAGGTCGCTTTCCTGGGGGAGGTGTCAGAAGACTGTGGGAAGCCCTAGACTGGGAGAGGGGGTTCTTCCTGGTTTTTCCGGTCACCTCCTGCAGAGGTAGTGACCGTGCTGGTCAGTGAGGGATAAACACTGGTCTGTATGTCTCTAGCCCCTGTCAGTTCTCTGAAATGGTTTGGGCAAAGGTTATCAATGTCCTCCCGCAATGGACCAATTCCTAGTTTCTTTTCCATCCCATGTAACTTGACCTGTAGGTAGTATTTGAAATTATCAGCTGCCTGAAACTTGAATATCCTCTCCTACATACTTTCTCACTCTTCCTCACTCTTCCTTTTTGACTGTAGTCTTGGTCCTTCACTGGCTGGTTGTCTGCCATCCACCCTCAAATAGTTAGGTTGTTTAGGTGCTTTAGGCAGTCTTAAAGATGGCTCCCTGTGGTCTCCACCACTGATCTTCATGCCCTGTGTAATACCCTCTTTTGAATGTGGGCTGAACCTAGAGATTCACTTCTAACCAACAGAAGATTGATAGGATGTTCTTTCTGAGATTAGGTTATAAAGAAATCATGGCTTCTGTCTTGCTCACTCTTTTAGAAAAGAAGATGCCACATGGCAAGGAACTGAGAAGACTTCTGGTTATCAGCCACTAAGGACTTAAGACCCTCAGTCCAGTACTCATGAAGAACTGAATCTTGCCAATGATTGCAGGAGTGGGCTTGGAAGCATATCCTACCCCAGTCTAGACTTGGGACTAGGTAGCTGCCCTGGCTGACATCTTGTATACAGTCTGGTCAAAGACCTTGAGCCAGAAGACCCAGCCAAGCTCTGCCCAGATTCCTGACTCCTAGAAACCCATGTAATAGATGCATTGTTTTAAAGTTTTAAGCTGCTAAGTTTTGGGTTAATTTGTTATGCAGCAATCATGCGAAATGCCGGGCTGGATGAAGCTCAAGCTGGAATCAAGATAAGATGGCCTGGAGAAATATCAACAACCTCAGATAGGCAGATGAGATACAGCTTCCCTGGTAGCTCAGCTGGTAAAGAATCCGCCTGCAATGCAGGAGATCCTGGTTCAATTCCTAGGTTGGGAAGATCCCCTGGAGAAAGGATAGGCTACCCATTCAAGTATCCATGGGATTCTCTGGTGGCTCAGAAGGTAAAGAATTCACCTGCAATTTGGGAGACCTGGGTTCAATCCCTGGGTTGGGAAGATCCCCTGGAGGAGGGCATGGCAACCCACTCCAGTATTCTTGCTTAGAGAACCCCCATGGACAGAGAAGCCTGGCTACAGCCCATGGAATTGCAAAGAGTCAAACATGATGGAGCGACTAAGCACACAAGCACAGATACGGAGATGATACCATCGTAAAGGCAGAAAGTGAAGAGGAACTAAAGAGCCTCTTGATGAAAGTGAAAGAGGAGAGTGAAAAGCTGGCTTAAAACTCAACATTTAAAAAACTAAAGATCATGGCATCTGGTCCTATCACTTCATGGCAAATAGATGGGGAAACAATGGAAACAGTGGCAGATTTTATTTCCTTAGACTCCAAAATCACTGTGGATGGTGACTGCAGCCATGAAATTAAAAGACACTTGCACCTTGGAAAGAAAGCTATGACAACTCTACACAGCGTATTAAAAAGCAGAGACATCACTTTGCTGATAAAAGTCCATATAGTCAAAGCTATGGTTTTTCCAGTAGTCATGTATGGAAGTGAGAGCTAGACCATTAAGAAGGCTGAGTGACAAAGAATTGATGCTTTTGCACTGTGGTGTTGGGGGAAACTCTTGAGTCCCCTTGGACTGCAGGGAGACCAAACCAGTTAATCGTAAAAGAAATCAACCCTGAATATTCATTGGAAGGACTGATGCTGGAGGTGAAGCTCCAATACTCTGGCCAACTGATACGAAGAGGTCTTTTTCACTGGAAAAGACCCTGATGCTAGGAAGGATTGAGGGCAGGAGGAGAAGGGGACGACAGAGGATGAGATGGTTGGATGGCATCACTGACTCAATGGACATGAGTTTGAGCAAACTCTGGGAGATAGTGAAGGACAGGGAAGCCTGGCATGCTGTAGTCCGTGAGGGGCCACAAAGGTCGGACATGACTGAGCTACTGAACAATATTAGATTTCCATCATCCATTCTCCTTCAACTTCTCCATGACCCTCTCCCTAGAAAATCTCATCCACATTAGTGGATTTGAATATCACTTGTTTGGTTAGGATGCCTGTGACTTTAAGACCAATCAGTAGGTTTAGTGAGATGAGTCTCAAGTATAGGATAGCATCCACATTTCTTACCATGATCTACAGAATAGGAGTTGGTGATGGACAGGGAAGCCTGGCATGCTGCAGTCTATGGGGCTGCAAAAAGTCGGACATGACTGAGCGACTGAACTGAATAGAAAAGAATTCCAGTTACAACCTGGTGACCTCTGTCCACCTTTCCTTTGCCATATGCCATCACTTCGTCCATCGCTCATGAAGGATCAGCTATGCCGTGTTCAGATTCATCAAGCTTATTTAATCTCATGGTCTTTGCAGTCACATTTGCCCTCTCTGGAATATTCTTCCCTCTCTGAAATGTTTCTTGCTTGCATTTTTATATGGTTTAATCCTTCTCATCCTTTAGATCTCTGCCCAAGTATTATCTCCTAAAGGGTCCTTCCTTGACCATCTGATGAATCACATTGCATGTTTTACTGCATATCTCCTGCATCACATTGTGATTTTCTCAACTCCGTTCCTAAATACCAGGTCTTTGGCTGGGACCTCTCCTGTCCTTTGTTGTTGTTTGGTCACTCAGTTGTGTCCGATTCTTTTGCAAACCCATCACCTACCAGGAGCTCACCTGTTCTAGTCATCACTGAATACCTCATACATATCCCAGTTCCTAATGCAAAGCAGGTTCTTAATATTTATTTGTTGAATGACTGAATGATTGTGGCCCTACCATACCTGGACATAGTCTATGTGTGGACCAACAAAGGACTTTCTGGTGCTTCTGCCATGGGTGTTCCTGTTTTGGCTGCTCAACATCGAAGCACCTTTCTTATTTTTTATAAAAATATATATTTTTATTTATTTGGCTGCACTGGGTCTTAGTTGTAGCATGTGAACTCTTGATTAGAACAGGTGGGATCTAGTATCCTGACCAGGGATTGAACCTGGGCACCTGCACTGAGAGTTTGGAGTCTTAGCCACTGGACCACCAGGGAAGTCCTAAGCATCTTTCTTTTGAGGGAACCCAAATTAGGTGGTAGGTAGGGCAGATGAAGGACCTTGCCCACTGTGGTGGGTTGAAGTGTGTCTCCCCTGAAAATTATGTTGAAACTCAGACTCTTAGTACCTATGAATATGACCTGATTTGGAAATAGGGTCTTTGAAGATGTAAACAGTTGACATGAGGTTATATTGGAGCAGGGTGGGGATGTTATACTGGAGTAGGATGGGCCTTTAATCTAATGACTGATATCCTCATAAGAAGGCTGTGTTAAGAGACAGAGACATAGAGAGGTAAGATGGCTATGTGTAGAAAGAGGCATGGACTGGAGTGATGCCTACAAGTTGAGGAATGCCAAAGCTTGCTGGAGGGCTTCCCTGATGGCTCAGTGGTAAATAATCCACCTGCCAATTCAGGACACACAAGTTCAATCCCTGGGCCGGGAAGATCTCCTGGAGAAGGAAGTGGCAAGCCACTCCAGTATTCTTGCTTGGGAATCCCATGAACAAGAGGAGCCTGGCAGGCAACAAACCGTCGGGGTCGCGAAGAGTTGGACACAACTTAGCAACTGAACGAGAATGATAACAAGGCTTGTTGGCAACCGTTAGAAGCTGGAAGAGGCAAGGAAGTTCCTCCCCAGACCCTTTGTAGGGAGCATGACCCTGCCAAACTTTTGGTTCAGAATTCTGGGCTTCAGAACTGTGAGAGAGTAAATTCCTATTCTTTTAAGCCTCCCAGTTTGTAGTAATTTGTTATGGTAGCCCTAGAAGACTCGTATAATGATATCTGTCCCTTTAAGTCTGGGGTCCCCTGCCTACTGCTGGCCTGTCTCTATGTAACATTTCTTATCCTTGTGCTCACTGGAAGGGAATCTGCCTGCCAATGCAGGAGTCACGGGAGACAAAGGCTCGATCCTTAAGTTGGGAAGATCCCCTGGAGGCAGAAATGGCAACCCACTCTAGTATTCTTGCCTGGGAAATCCCATGGACAGAGGAGCCTGGTAGGCTACAGCTCATGAGGTTTTGGACACGATTTAGTGACCACACACATGCACACACAAAATATACACAGCATGGCATGTACCATCTTCACCATTTTTAAGTGTGCAGTTCAGTGGCATAAGCACATTCACACTGTTGTGCAACTGTCGCACCATCCATCTCCAGAACTGATTCACCTTCCCAAACCGAAACTGTCTACATTAAACATGAACTCCGTATCCTCCTCCCCCGAGCCCCTGGCCCCTACTCTACTACTCTGTCTTTATGAATCGGACTGCTCTAAGGACTTCATATAAGTGGAATCATCAAATACTTGTTCTTTTGTCTCTGGCTTATTTCGCTTAGCATAATGTCCTCAAGGTTCATCCACATTGTAACACATAGGCATGATTCTACCCCACTTTGAAAGTGACCCACCAACATTTTAATGGTGAGTATGAAGAGGATTTGGTGATTTTTTTTGTTTCCTTCTACCCTTTCTGCATTCCCCCAATTTTTCTACAATGAATATGCATTATCTTGACAATAAAAACGTCTTTAAAAAATTTACCCTCTGTTTATCTCTCCCTTTCTTGGGCTCCAAAGTCACTGTGGATGGTAATTGCAGCCATGAAATCAAAAGACGCTTGCTCTGTGGAAGGAAAGCTATGACAAACCCAGTGAAAGTGAAAGTTGCTCAATCATGTCTGACTCTTTGTGACCCCATGGACTACATAGTCCATGGAATTCTCCAGGCCGGAATGCTGGAGTGGGTAGCCTTTCCCTTCTCCAGCAGATCTTCCTGACCCAGGAATCAAACTGGGGTCTCCTGCATTGCAGATGGATTCTTTACCAACTGAGCTAATGACAAACCTAGACAGCACATTAAAAAGCAGAGACATCACTTTGCTGACAAAGATCTGTATAGTCAAAGCTGTGGTTTTTCCAGTAGTCATGTATGGATGTGAGATTCGGACCATAAAGAAGGCTGAGTGCTGAAAAATTGATGCTTTCAAATTGTGGTGCTAGAGAAGACTCTTGAGAGTCCCTTGAACTGCAAGGAGATCAAACTAGTCAATCCTAAAGGAAATCAACCCTGAATATTCATTGGAAGGACTGATGCTGAAGCTCCAATACTTTGGCCACCTGATGTGAACAGCTGACCCATTGGAAAAAAACCCTGATGCTGGGAAAGATTGAAGGCAAAAAGAGAAGGGGGCAGCAAAGGATGAGATGGTTAGACGGCATCACTGACTCAACAGACATGAATTTGAGCAAACTCTGGGTGATAGTGGAGGATACAGGAGCCTGGCATACTGCAGTCCATGGGGTGGCAATGAGTCAGACACAACTCAGTGACTGAACAATAGCAACAATTCTGCCAGGGCTCCCTGGTTCCTGGATATACTACTAAAGGTAGTACTAACTTTAGTCTATTCATTGCCCATTTATTTTTCTGTTGCCTCTTTTAAATACCTGTCTGAACAACAAGTCTCAGCAGAATGCAAATATACAAACTGGACAAGTTGAGGAGCGACTGGTGAAGGTGTGGGAGGAGGGCTAGGAACCTATATGGGATGGCACACTATCAAAGTTAGTCGCACATGGGAGCAGTTATCCATACCTGGAAGAACATTCTGGAGAGGAGGGAGCATTACTTCTAGAATTTGGAAAGAGCCACCTGCCTGGACCTGTGTTCTTCAGTCTGGGGGCACAGACATCTGCAGTGAGCACGTACGGACGGACCTGAGGGAAAAACTACTGAGATCTCACTCTCCACCTCCTGTCCTCCTGCAAGGGGCTCCCTTTGCCTGAGCCCAACAAGAAGTCTCAGGTGGCACTAGTGGTAAAGAACCTGCTTGCCAATGTAGGAGATGTAAGAAACACGGGTTCGATCTCTGGGTTGGGAAGATGCTCTGGAGGAGGGCACAGCAACCCACTCTAGTATTCTTGCCTGGAGAATCTTATGGACAGAGGCACCTGGTGGGCTACAGCCCATAGGATTGCAAAGAGTTGGACATGACTGAAGCTGCTGAGCATGCAACCTGAAGTCGGAGAGCAAAGGAACCTGTAGGTATGATCCATGAGGGTCAGTGTCCTGAGACCAGAATTAGAGGATGGAGAGTGTCTCAGGAGGCTGTATGGAAGTTGTATGGTGCCACTTCTCACTGAGACTGAGGTCTGAGCACAAGGCTGGGCTTCCTCACCCAGTACAATGCTGGGCACCAAACAGGTGTTCATTGGACTTCCTGGTGGTCCAGTGGCTAAGATGCCACACTTCCAAAGCAGGGGCCTGGCTTTGATCCCTGGTCAGGGAACTAGATCTCACATGCCACAACTAAGAGTTTGCATTGCATTCTGTATGCTGTAACAAAGATCGAAGATCCGGGTGCTGCAACTAACACCCAGCATAGCCAAATAAATAAATAAGTAAAAATAAATATTAAAACAAACAAAATAAAACCCTCAAAGGTGTTTATTCATCAACGTTGAATAAATAATCATGAACTACACGGAGACTGACTTTTTAATTGTAAAACATACAAGTTTTACCATTGTAACCACTTTTTCTGTTTTTATTGACATATAATTGACATATAAGATTGTAGAAGTTTTGGCTTCCAAGGTGGCACAGTGATAAAGAATCTGCCTGCTAATGCAGGAGATGCAAAAGACGTGGGTTTGATCCCATGGACAGAGGAGCATGGTGGGCTACAGTTAATGGGGTTGTAAAGAGTGGGACAGGACTGCACATGTGTGCGTGCATGCGTGCATGCGTGTGCGCACACACTGACACACACACACACACATACTGTAGAAGTTTAAGGTGGACAATGTGATTTGATACATATACATATTGATTTGATACATATATTTGTTGCAAAATGATTTCCACCATAGCCGTTGTAACCATTTTAAAGGCATAAGTTAGTGATAAGTACACTCATGTTTTTTGTAGCTATCGCCACTATTTAGCTCCAAAATTTTTTTGTCATCCCGAAAGGAAACCCCATGCCCATAAAGCAATCACTCCCCATCCCCTTCTTGTTCCAGCTCCTGGTAACCACTAGTCTGCTTTCTTTCTCTATAGATTTACCTATTCTGAATATCTTTTATTATTATTTATTTGACTGCGCTGGGTCTTAGTTGTGGCATGTAGGGTCTAGCTCCCTGATGACGGATGGAACCTGGGCCTCCAGCGTTGGGGACATAGAATCTTACCCACTGGACCACCAGGGAAGTCCCAGATTTACCTACTATGAATATCTTGTGTGAAAGCGTTAGTTGCTCAGTCGTGTCCGACTCTGCGACTCCATGGACTGTAGCTCACCAGGCTCCTCTATTCGTTGGATTCTCCAGGCTAGAATACTGGAATGGGTTGCCGTGTCCTTCTCCAGGGTATCTTTCTGACCCAGGGATTGAACCCAGGTATCCCGGATTTCAGGCAGAGTCTTTACCATTTGAGCTATATGGGAAGCCAGATATCTTACATAAATATAAATGTTGACTGAATTTTGGAGGTAGGTAACTTATCCCTTATCTCTGACTTTTTTCTTTGCTCCCCTGAAATTCTGCTTGTGGTTGCAGACACTTGGCTTGCTGAGCAGGCCACTCTGGTAAGGAGGGTGGGGTTGAAGGAGGGGGGCGCCTGGCCTTCCTCTTCCCCCTCCTAAGCTGTCAGCCGTAATGAGACACTCCCTCTCCCTTAATGACTCTGGGGGCTTCGGGGATGCCGCAGGCTAGCTCTGCCCTAATTAATTCATAGGGAGTGAGTGCTTCCTGCAGAGTAATTAGCCTCAATTCCTCCATCTCATGCTCCTTGTGGCTCAGGCCCTGCTCAGGCCCCATCTCACCACTGGAGCAATCATCTGGGACAACCTGGGGATGCTCTGTTTGGGTTGGTCTGGCTTCCTAATGCTGGGGCCAGAGCTGGAGACTCTGGTCAGGGTGGACCTGGGGTGGGCTCAAACTCTGGCTGCACCATTTATTAACAATGCAGCCTGTGACTTAACTTCTTTGAGCCCGCTTTCCCACTATAAATGGGAGCCAGTAGCCTTTCCCTTCTTGAAAGACTGAAAGAGGGACTTCCCTGGGGATCCAGGGCTAAGACTCTGTGCTCCCAATGCAGAGGGCCAGGGGTTTGATCCCTGGTCAGGGATCTAGATTCCGTATGGTGAAACTAAAGATCCTGAGTGCTGCAACTAAGACCTGGAGCACACACACACACACACACACACGTGAAAAAAGGATGGAAGAGATACTCAGAGGGACAGGGCAAGAATGAGGAAAATAAGGCACTTGTCTGTAAAATGTTGTGTGTTTGCATGCTCAGTCGCTCAGTTGTGTCCGACTATTTCGACCTCATGGACTGTAGCCCACCAGGGTCCTCTGTCCATGGAATTTTCCAGGCAAGAATACTGGAGTGGGGTGCCATTTCTTTCTTAGGGGATCCTCCCCACCTAGGGATCAAACCTTTCTTCTTGCATCTCCCGTATTGGCAGGTGGATTCTTTACCACTGCAACACCTGGGAAGTCCAACTTGTTAGGGGGATCCAAGAAAACCTCTGTAATTAAGAAAAATCATATCAGAATATTATTACTGGAATATTAACTTTGAGAAGTGATAGATATGTTTATGGCCCTGATGGTGGTGATAGTTTCACGGGTCTCTGTTGATGTTGTTTAGTTCAGATTTTTCCCTGTTGTTATACCTCAATAAAATAGTTAAGAGAAATGAACAGGGCAATGAGACACAAAAGGAGTCTGTGTGTATCTGTAACTTTGAAATAGTGAAATAAGTCAGATTTTTTTCTTTACAAATCATTCTTTGAAAATCTAAAAAGAGTAGATATATGTATCTATATAATTGATTATTTTTGCTGCATGCCTGAAACTAATACAACATTGTAAATCAGCTACTTTCCAATAAAATAATTAAAAAAACTTAAAATAATTAAAAAATTATTCTTTGAAGATATGGTTATGTTATCTTTTCCCCATTCAGAGATAATAGGGATGTTCTCTGAGAGAAAAGATAAATAATATTCCAATTTTAATAATTAAAAAGTCACACAGGGACTTACCTGGTGGTCCAGTGGTTAAGACTGCACTCCCAATGCAGGGGGCCCAGTCTCAATCTCTGGTCAGGGAGCTAGATCCTGCATGCCACAAGTAAGAGCCTGCATGCCTTAACTAAAGGTCTCATGCGCTGTGGATAAAACTGGGTGCAGTAAAAAAAAAGTCACACAAAATTAATACAAAAATCCATGGTAAGCAAAATATCAAAATGTTTATTTTAAAGACAGAATCAGTAAGAGTGTTAAGTTGAGCTACATGGAAGTCTGAAGCACAAGGAAAAATCAGGAATTCTGATCTTGTCTTTATTTGAAATGCTGATAACTTGTTCATTGTGGAATTTTTGCATTAATTTGATTTTTAAAAACACTTCATTTAATACTCGAGTTTTTTGGGCATTTCTTTACTTTTCCTTAAATTAAGGTGAAATTCAAACAACATGAAGTTAACCATTTGAAAGAGTACAGTTCCACTGCTCGCCATAAAAAGGGATGAAATAATGCCATTTGCAATATTATTTGGCTGCAACTAAAGATTATCATACTAAGTAAAATAAGTTAGGAAGAGAAAGGCTAAATTTTCACAAAAGTGAAAGAAAGAGTCTGTAGCATCAAGGAAAACAGTGTTTGTTGTCCATGATAAAATCTGGACTTTTAAGGGAAAATTAGAATTTTGAAAAACTTGTATTTACTACTGTAATCTTGACAGCTTGCCAACATTTAAAGACTTTTCTGATGAAATTGGTAGTCATATTAACAAATGTTACTTTTTGATACTGAATAATGAAATGTGATAATACTTGGATGATCTGTGTAATTCAGGTGACTCGTGAATGATGTTTCAAAATCATCCATAGGTAAAAAGATGCACTCCATGGATTGTAATGTTAATAGAGTAGTAAAGGTTCAGTGATACTTTCAGATTCTGCTTTGCAACTATCCTTTAAAACATGTCAAGCCTCGGTACAGTCTCAAAGAATAGGCATAATAACCTAAAAAGCTGATTAAAATACTCCTATCTTTTCCAACCGTCTGAGTGTTTCTGCTTAGAGACACATTGTTTGATACATATTGTTGATTCATTAACATTGCATTCACAGCCAACAGCACTGTAACTCACGCTTGAACGAAGTTTATCTAACACATAGATTTTCTCCATGAAGCACAACATAGTCTTCTTGTGCTAAAGAACATTAGACAGCACTTTTGCACTAGGCCTGGGGCCATTCCAAACAGCAAAATCAACAAAAAGCACAAAAATTTGAAAAATGCGGCACTAAACAGATCGTGGAAAGGACATTTGTTATGGTATGACACTTGAAACAAGAAGGTAGAGGGTTGCCTTGTTTGACTGTAGCTGTATATTTGACCTCAGCATGTCAACCAGTTCAAATTTTTCATCACTCCGTGCATGCCCATGAAAGTGCCATGGATATTGAATTTAGGGTACATAAAAATTTTAGCAGGTCGGTTAATTTACAAATATGGAATTCTCACACAAGGAGGGTCAACTGTATCAACTGTATGAGAATCTTGCTTTCTTTTCTTTTTTTTTAAAAGGTTTTTAAAATAACATTTATTTCTTAAAAGTTAACATGTGCATAATAGGAAACCAAAAAAACACAAGAAGCAAAAAACAGTCATTCACAGTCACAGGCTTGTTTGATGTGTCCTGCTAGGTCTCATTTGTGTATTTTCACAATTAAGCATCCATTATTATGTAATTGAGATCATGCAGTTATGTATCATGCTGTTTCACACATCATGAATATTTATCATTTCAAAGTCTCAAAACCATGAGCATTTGATAACCAAGAACACATTATACCAACTCAATCTGGAAGGAAAAAAATGTCATCCTGCCTTTCTTGGTGACAAAAATTTCAGAAAAGACAAAAGTGGCAACAAGCCTCTAGATAGATATTGGCAGAGTTATGATCAAAATATTGGTGGTGGTGGTTTAGTCACTAAGTCGTGTCCGACTTGTGACCCCAAAGACTGTAGCCTGGCAGGCTCCTCTGTCCATGATATTCTCCAGGTGAGAATACTGGACTGGGTTGCTACTTCCTTCTCCAGGGTATCTTCCCAACCCAGGAATCAAATCTGGTCTCCTGCTCTGCAGGAAGATTCTTTACCCACTGAGCTTCAAGGGAAGCCCTTGTAAAATATTACATTCCCTTAATGTTCAATTAAAAATGAGACATAAAGTGGCTGAGTACACAAAGTATAATGCTTGCTTTGTTTTTTATTAAGCTAGACATTAAAGCAATTTGTGAAACTGTAAAATATTGCTACTCTCATAGCTTTTTCCTTGTTTTGGAAAATATAGTTATTTTTCATAAAAATCTGCTATTTATGTTAACATGTAATGAGCTTATTTTTATCCTAAAATGAATATTTAAGTACATTCAGTTTTAATTTCCAACACAGTGAAGATTAGTAAGTATAACATATAGACAAGAACTCTTTTGAATCCTCCATAATTTTTTTTAGTTCTTTTTTTAATAAAGGTTTTTTTTTTTTTTAATGTGGACCATTTTTAAAGTCTTTGTTTGGATGTGTTACTATACTGCTTCTGTTTTATGTTTTGGTGTTTTGGCCACTAGGCATGTGGGATCTTAACTCCCCAACCAGGGATTGAACCTGTACCCCCTTCGCTGGAAAGCAAAGTCTTAACCATTGGACCACCTCCAGGGGTCTCCAGGGAAGTCCTCCTCTCCATGATCTTTTTAATCAGTTGACAAAATTTCTTAGGATAGTTTTAGATTTACAGAAAAATTTAAAAGAGTGCAGCTCCAGCTGCTGTTGCTAAGTCGCTTCAGTCATGTCCGACTCTGTGCGACCCTATGGACAGCAGCCCACTAGGCTCCTCTGTCCACAGCATTCTCTAGGCAAGAATACTGGAGTGGGTTGCCACTTCCTTCTCCTAAAAGAGTGCAGAGAATTTCCATATCCTCTCACACCCGCCCCAAATTTCCCCTATTATTATTCCCCTACTATTAGTATCTCTCAGGTGGCTCAGTGGTAAAGAATCCATCTGCCAATGCAGGAGACCTGTATTCAATCCCTAAGTCCGAAAGATCCCACAGAGAAGGAAATGGCAACTCATTCCAGTATTCTTCCCTGGGAAATCCCACGAACAGAGGAGCCTGGAGGGCTACAGTCCAAAGGGTTGAAAAGAATCAGACATGACTGAGCCACTGAGCACACAGGTGTAAAAGTGGGCTTCCTTGGTGGCTCAGTAGTAAACAATTGGCCTGCTAATGCAGGAGATGTGGATTCCATCCCTGGGCCAGGGAAGATCCCCTGAAGAAGGAAATGGCAGTCCACTCCAGTATTCTTGCCCGAAAAACCCCACAGACAGAGGAGCCTGGTGGGCTCCATGGGGTCACAAAAGAGCTGGACACGACTGAGTGACTAAACAACAGCAACTGGCGATTCTAAGGTACAGCTAAGTTTGAGAACTGCTTATCTATTAATAGAAGGTGCTGTGTCAAGAAGGAAAGTGGGGGCTATATGCCCAGAGTTGGAACTGGCGTGACTGCTTTCTGGCTGTGTGATCTTGGTCAAGTTAGTGAACCTCTCTGAAAGCCTGTACCCTCATCTGCAAATTGAGGGTAGTGATAGCTGCTACATAGGAGTGTGAAGATTAATTAAGTGTAAAAGAGCCTGGCTAGACTAGGAGGTTGCCATAAACAATTGCTCGGTAATAATAATAGCGAACACATATTGGGGTTTTAATCACACGCCAAGCTCTGTGCTCAGCTCTTAAAAATGGCAATTAGTAGGAGATACTGGAAGGGACCAAATCAGTGCCATTTGGGAAGAAAAGCAAAATCAACACTGCCCGGGGTATCCTAAAGAGAGCAAAGAATAATATTAATTACAAGGCTACCAGCAGTGATTTGCCTCCCACTTGCACAAGGCTTCATTCTGCACGGAGGATTTCCAGGCTCACGCGCACTTTAATTTTCTCAGCTTTAATCTTCTGTGGGGTTGGCAGAGTCACCTCCATTGTTTAAATGAGGAGACCAGGCTCAGAGAGGGAGAGGGGCTGACCCAAGCTCACACAGCGGCCATGTGGCCAAAGATGGAACGTGCACCCGGAGGGAGAAGCCGGGCAGCCGAGTCCATGCCGCGCCTTCCCTAGACCTCCGCTGAGAATGCAGGCGCGGGCCCAGTGATGCCGAGGCCTGGTCCCCGCGCTCTCTAGGGATGGTCAGGAGCCTGGAGGGCCCGGGAGGCGGCTGGAGGCCGGGGCTCGGAGGCGCGGCTCCGAGCTGGGGGCGGGGGCTAGACGCGAGAGAGGCCACTCACCCCTCCCCAAACACGCGGTGCCCTTTTTCCCGCTCGGCTGCTGAGCCTGGGCTGGGCGCGGGGGAGGCGGGGGTTATCCCGGAGGGGATCCCCCCCCCCCACCTCCAACGGCCAGGCGCCCCCACACCCACGTGAACGCGGGGCCGGCGCGGATCCCACCAGCTGCACAGCGCGTCGCGGCTCCGCGCCGGTACCTCGGCCTTTTCGGTTTTGGAGCAGGCGCTGCGCGGTCTCTGGCGGGTCCCCGCTGCCCCGGCCGGGCGCTTCGCTGGGCTCCGGCACCTGCATCCCCGCGCAGCGCGCAGGCGGACGCGCGGGCAGGCCGCCCCCGCCGCTCCTGGCGCTGGTGAGTGCGAGCCCCGCGGCTCCGCGAGGGCGGGGGCTCTGAGATTTTGGGCAGGCGGGATCCGGGGCCGGCTGGGCCTATCATGGGGTCAGGCGGGTGGGGCCCCTCTTTCGCCCATGTTCTCATCTCTCGGCTGCTCTTTGTCTCAGCTGCTCCCTGCCCCGTAGAGTCGTAGCCTCCGCTCATCTCCTGTAGCCCTGGTGAGTTTCCTGTCTCCTTGGTTACCCATCTCCGCTCTTGTCCATCCTGTCCCTCTTATCCGTGGCCTCTACCCGTGGGCAGGTTTCCATCTTTGCCTGATGCCTGGTCCCTTTCCAAGGCTTGGATCCCTTCCCTATCAGGAGGTTTATTCCTCCAATCCAGAGGGACCTGATTGTGACTGAGACGTTGGTCACCGCTGTGGGGGACTGGGTCCGAAGTTCTATGAGGGGTGGTGGTGGTGATGGTGTGTGTGTGTGTGAGACTGAATTTTGAGTAGGAGTGCCAACCCACAGAGATGTGTGAGGCTGAATGTTTAAATGTGGGGAGGAATTTCGATGTCTGAAGTTTCATGTCTTGCGTCCCAAGTTGTGTGTGTGTGTGTATTATGCACCTGCCTGTATAGAGCTTCATTTACAAGGGGAGTTGTGCAAGATCCTGAAGGTGTGTGTGTGTATATGGAGCTGTGTGTCTGAGGAGAACTGTGGGGTTTTGTGTCTGATGGGGTTTTGTGTCTGATGGCGTACGTGAATGTCAAATGTGTGTATGTTTGTGTGTGTAGGAATTGTATGACATGCTGCATGAGTAGAGCTCCTTTTCTTTTTTTAAAATTGAAGTAAAGCTGATGAACAATATTACATAAATTACAGGTATACAATACAATAGGGGCTTCCCAGGTGGCGCAGTGGTAAAGGATCTGCCTGCCAAACTGAAGACTCGGGTGGTCAGGAAGATCCCCAGGAGAAGGAAATGAATCCACTCTAGTATTTTTGCCTGGAAAATCCCATGGACAGAGGAGCCTGGTGGGCTACAGTCCATGGGTCGCAAAGAGTTGGACACGACTTAGTGACTGAGCACCCATACAATATAATGATTCACAATTTTTAAAGATTTACTTCATTTATAGTTATTATGAAATGTTGGTATATTCCCTATGTTGTACAATACATCCTTATATCTTATTTTATACACAATAGTTTGTACATATAACTTCCTACCCCTGAGTTGCCGCTCCCCGCTTCGCTCTCCCCACTGGTAACCACTAATTTGTCCTCTATACCTGTGAGTCTGTTTCTCTTTTGTTACATTCTCTAGTTTGTTGTTTTCTAGATTCCACATATAAGTAATATGCAGTGTTTGTCTTTCTCTGTCTGACTTATTTCACTTAGTATAATGCCTGGAGTTGCATTTCTGAAGTTGTGTGTGTTGTATGTCGAACAGTTCTGTGTGTGTGAGACTGTGTGTCTTTGTGCAGTTGTGTATATGTCAGTTGTACACACGAGGTGTGTGAGGTTGTGTGTTCAAGTGTGTGTGTGTGTAATGTATGTGATTTCCTCCTTCTCCTCTCCCTTCACTCACTCCTCAGGCTAGCAGAGTATTGAGATAAAATGTGTGGAAAGCATCCTCGTTTGCCCACTGCAGTTTGCTTCAGCTTCTGAGAGAAGGGTGGCTTTCACATCTCATCACATCTGAAAGTCTGGAGGTTGGGGGAAGCAGGTGGGGCACTTGTCTTTGAACTCCTGCAGATACTGGGGACACTGGGAGGGTCATTTCCTTATCAGGAACCTAAGAAGCAGGGCCAAGAGAAGGCCCAGGACCAGGAGAGACTAGACAAGAGAGAACCGACTGTGAGGGCAGAAGCCCCCAGGGGTCCAAGAGAGACTGAGAAGGGGCCAAGTGGAGGCCACATTCCTGGGAAAAACATTTCAAGTCAAACATTGCTTGGCAAGTAATGCAGTTAGGACTGAGCAAGACTGATGAGAAAACTCTCTTTCCTGTCAGTGTTTTTCTCTGTCTTCAGTCATATGAACCATTTATTAACCATGGTTGTCATCTGTTTCATGCTCACTAGGTAATATTCTAAGTGTCACATGAATCGAGTCATCAAATCACATAGAAAGTGACCAGGTCCTGCAAGGTGGAGTTGGATTTGAAACAAAGAGCTCATGCATGCTCTTCCTCTAGGGCAGGGTTCTGCAAAAATTTTCAGTAAAAGACCAGCAGTAGTGTATGGATATCCATAAAATCTCTTTTGTCCCAACAACCCAACTTCACCATTGTAGCACAAAAGTAGCTGTAGAGAATAAAGAAATGAGCATGGCTATGTGCCAATAAAACTTTATTTACTAAAGCAAGCAGCAGGCCTGAGTTGACCCTTGGACAATGGCTTGTCCATCCCTGCTGTTTCTCTTAAGGATGACATAGGAAATAGGCAAACTAACTCTGGATTTTTTGTGATGAGCTAACATCTCAGCTGAATAACTCCTTTCAACCCATGGGCAAGCTTCATAATACTTCTTGGTGACTGGGAACATACATCTTAGAGGTGAGAGAGTAATCACACATTTGGTTTCCTATCGGATTTTTGACAGCCAGCTGAAAAATACCATCGTGATTTCCGGATCCTTTGGAGCAACATCCTTACTGGGGTTTGACTTTGGAACTAGGACTTAGAGCTGAAGGAAGGAGAGCCTGGAAAGCTGAGGCGGATACCCTATCCCTGGGATATGCGGGGTGCATAAGAGGACAAGAAAGGCAGTGAGCTCAGAAAAGTAGCTGCTCAGCTAGAGGCAGCACTGCTCCCCCGACCCCGAAAAAAGTTCAGGGAACTACCTATTGGCCTATCTCTGATAGTTTCCCACTTGATCTGCATGGATTCAGGCACTGGGCTTGGGATTAGGGCTTGGGAAAAGGGTGGCAAGGAGAATAATTTGAAACCATGATCAGAGAGTAGCTGAGGAAGACCAGGTTCTACAGCCATGCAGGCAACCTGAATATGCACAGCTCAGCACAGGATACAATATTTACTGCCTTCCTTTGGTTTGGAGAGTTTTTTTTTTTTTTTTCCCTCTAGGAGTCAGATGAATCTAGTGTGTCTGTCAGGAAACTGACAGCAGGCTCGAAAAGGGGAGTTGAAAATTAAGGCCTATTTACAAGGTTAAACCAGTAAAGTTGGTACAACACTCAGGGAACAGCAAGAATAGGGGAGTGGCAGGGAGGGAGCAGGAGGGAGACCTGGAGAGAGCTGTGGCTGTAACAAAGAATTGTCTTTATTATTTTTTTAACTGCAATATATATTGATACATAACATTGGATACATTTTAAGATGTACACCATGCTGTTTTGATATATTTATATGTTGTATAATATTGGTTTGGCCTGAAAAGTTCCTTTGGGTTTTCCCATATGACGTTATGGAAAAATCTGAACGAACTTTTGGGCCAACCCAGAAACACGATTGCCGCTGTAGCAATAGCATTTTTATCATGCCAAGGAGCCACAAACACTCAGTGGGAAAAGGTGCTCTCTTTAACAGATGATGTTGGGGAAGCTGGTTAATCACGTGCAGAATAATAAAATTTGACCCCCATTTTATACTGGGCCTCCCCGGGTGGCTCAGGGATAAATAATCCGCCTGCCAATGTGAGAGATGTAGGTTTGATGCCTGGATTGGGAAGATCACTTGGAGAAGGAAATGGCAACCCACTCCAGTGTTCTTGACTGGGAAACCCTATGGACAGAGGAGCCTGGCGGGCTACAGTCCATGGAGTCACAAAAGAGTTGGATGCGACTTAGTGACTAAACAACAATTTTATGCCACTTACAAAAATTAACTTGAAATGGGTTCAGTTCAGTTCAGTCACTCAGTCGTGTCCAACTCTTTGTGACCCATGGACTGCAGCACACCAGGCCTCCCTGTCCATCACTAACTCCCGGAGTTTACTCAAACTCATGTCCAGAGAATGGGCGACGCCATCCAACCATCATCTCATCCTTTGTCGTCCGCTTTTCCTCCTGCCTTCAATCTTTCCCAGGATCAGGGTCTTTTCCAGTTAGTCAGTTCTTTGCATCAGGTGGCCAAAGGATTGGAGTTTCAGCTTCAGCTTCGGTCCTTCCAGTGAACATTCAGGACTGATTTCCTTTAGGATGGACTGATTGGATCTCCTTGCAGTCCAAGGGACTCTCAAGAGTCTTCTCCAACACCACAGTTCAAAAGCATCAATTCTTCAGCGCTCAGCTTTCTTCACAGTCCAACTCTTACATCCATACATGACTATTGGGAAAACCATAGCTTTGACTAGACGGACCTTTGTTGGCAAAGTAATGTCTCTGCTTTTTAATATGCTGTCTAGGTTGGTCATAGCTTTTCTTCCAAGGAGCAAGCATCTTTTAGTTTCATGGCTGCACTCACTATCTGCAGTGATTTTGGAGCCCCCCAAATTAAAGTTCCTCACTGTTTCCAGTGTTTCCCCATCTATTTGCCATGAAGCGATGGGACCAGATGGATTGATTGGGTATAAGACTTAAATATATGACCTGAAACCATAAAACTGTTAGAAGAAAATGTTAGAAAGAAGTTCCTTTACACTGGTCCCATTAATGAGTTTTTTTTTTTTTGATATGACAGCAAAAGCACAAACAACAAAAGCAAAAATCAACAAGTGGTACTACATCAAACTTAAAAGCTTCTGTATGGCAAAAACAAAACAACCCAAAACCAAAACAACAGCAAAATGAAAAGGCAACCTACAGAAGGGGAGAAAAACTTTGCAGATCATGCATTGGATAGGGGTTAATATCCAAAATATATAAAGATCTCATACAACTCAGCAACAAAAATCAATCTGAAAAATGGGTAGAGGAACTAAATAATCATTTTCCAAAGAAGATATCCAAATGTCCAACAGCTGCAGAGGATTGTCTGATGGGAGCTGTGGCCTTATGTAGAGGAATACGTGCCTGTGTGTGTGCTGTTGTGTCCAACTCTTTGCTATCCCATGGACTGTAGCCCGCCAGGCTCCTCTGTTTAGGGGATTTTCCAGGCAAGAATACTGGAGTGGGTTGCCATTTCCTCTTCCAGAGGATCTTCCTGACCCAAGGATCGAACCCTCTTGCGTCTCCTGCATTGGCAGGTGGGTTCTTCACTACTGCATCACCTGGGAAACCAGTCACTGCCAAACATGAGCCTGGCAGGGGGAGCTGGAAGAATGCTCCATCTCCATCTTTTCCCACTTTCCATTCTGCTGTTTTCCACTGGCCTGACTGAAATGGCAGGGGAGCCTGGGCCATGCTATCTCTAGTGGTTAGCCTTTTGCCTGGGAATGAATCTAGAGGGATAACAGAATTTCCAGTATGCCTACAATAGGGACACCGCCACTTGCTGTGAGGTCATATAGGCAAGTCTACTTCTCTTTCCAGATTAGGAGGTGCCCAGGGCCCACAATACTTTTTAGGGACCCATGCAAACGTTTATGCTTTTTTTTTCTTTGCTGAGCCTCATGGCATGTGGGATCTTAATTCCTTGACCAGGGATCAAACCCATGCTCCCCCAAAAGTGGAAGGGCAGAGTCTTAACCACTGAAATTCCTGTTTGTGCTTCTTTTAAAACTACAATAAAGATTTTTTTTTCTTTTTATTTAAATTTTATTTTATTTTTTAACTTTTCAGTATTGTATTGGTTTTGCCATATATCACATGAATCCGCCACAGGTATACATGTGTTCCTCTAACTTTTAGGTTGAAGCAAATGTTTTAATATATAATATTAATATATTAATTAAAAAAACTGGAGTGAAATGTACACAGAACAACCACGCATTTTAAAATGGCATTCAGTGGCATTTAGTTCATTTGCAACATTGTACAGCAATCACCTTTATCAAGCTCTAAAATAATATATTCACTTTTATGCCAATGCAGTTGTAAAATATTTTTTAGAAATTTATTTATTTTTAATTGAAGGATAGTTGCAATATTGTGTTGGTTTCTGCCATACATCAACATGAATCAGCCATGGGTATACATATGTGCCCTCCCTCTTGAACCTCCTTTCAACCTCCCACTCACCCCATCATACCCCTGTAGGTTAATTTTGATGTATGTTTTAATGGAGGAAGGGACCACAAAGGCAAATGTTCCTCAGACTCATGAAAATCACAATTTCCAGACTGCTCTGTGCATATATGGTATTGCTAAAAGGATAGGAAAGTTTTAATCTCTATATGCATTTTATTTAATGTGTATTAAAATATAATCAGCATTTCAAGTAATAATCTAAATTTTCCAGTTTATATATATATTTTTAACTTTTTATTTTGTATTGGAGTGTAGCCAGTTAACAATGTTGTGATAGTTTCAGGTGAACAGCAAAGGGACTCAGCCATACATGTATTCATTCTTCCCCAAATTCCCCTCGCATCCAGGCTACTACATAACATTGAGCAGAGTTCCCTGTGCTATACCGTAGGACCTTGTTGGCTATTCATTTTAAATATAGCAGTATGTACATGCCCATCCCAAACTCCCTAACTATCCCTTCCCCCCAGCTTTCCCCACCGGCATCTGTAAGTTTGTTCTCTAAGTCTGTGAGTCTCTTTCTGTTTTGTGAGTTCACTTGTAGATTCATTTATTTAGATAAGTAAGTAAAATGACATGTGCTCAGTCGTGTTCGACTCTTTGTGATCCTATGGACCATAGCCCGCCAGGCTCCTCTGTCCATGGGATTCTCCAGGCAAGAATACTACAGTGGGTTGCCGAGCCCTCGTCCAGGCAATCTTCCCAACCCAGGAATCAAACCCACGTCTCCTGCATTAGCAGATGGGTTCTTTACCACTAGTGCCACCTGGGAAGTGACATGGATTTGGCTGAGTGTAAAGTGAAGACACGGAAATCTAAAGTTTGGGAAACAGTATCTGGCATCCCAGGGTGACTCTGAACATCCCATTTTTTTTTTTTTTTTCCAAAAATGGATCCTGAAGAGGTGCTGGTGTCAAGAAAGATCATCATTTTCATCCCATGGGACTCTCCCTCTCCCTGTTGCTCACTTGGGCATTCATACAGAGGAGCTCCATTTATTGGGCACCAATAAATGCAGACATCTGCTGATTCCGTCGTTGTGGAAAGCCCATTTGGTGGCACCTCTTGTGCTTCCCAGGTGACTCAGTGGTAAAGAATCTGCCTGCAGCGCTGGAGATGCAGGAGACATGGGTTCGATCCCTGGGTCAGGAAGATCCCTGGAGTGGGAAATGGCAACCCACTCCAGTATTCTTGCCTGGAGGATCCCATGGACAGAGGAGCCTGGCGGGCTACAATGCATGGGGTGGCAGAGTCGGACATGACTGAGCACAGCACAGCAACTAGGCCAAACATGAAATTGTATTAATTTGGGGTGCTAGCCCCAAAGTAAGAGAAGGGAATGGCAACCCACTTCAGTACTCTTGCCTGGAAAATCCCATGGACGGAGGAGCCTGGTAGGCTGCAGTCCCTGGGGTTGGTGAGAGTCGGACACGACTGAGCGACTTCACTTTCACTTTTCACTTTCATGCATTGGAGAAGGAAATGGCAACCCACTCCAGCGTTCTTGCCTGGAGAATCCCAGGGACGGCAGAGCCTGGTGGGCTGCTGTCTCTGGGGTTGCACAGAATCGGAGACAACTGAAGCGATTTAGTAGTAGCAGCAGCAGCGCCAAAGTACCTTGTTTAAGGCTCTGCGTGAAACTGGTGCTTGGCAGAGGCTTGTTAGTTTGGTTTGTGAGCCAGGGAAGCTCCCAATTACTTGTAACGATCTCATAAGAGGGTAAAGAATCTGCCTGCAATTTGGGAAACCCAGGTTCGATGGGTTGGGAAGATCTTCCCTGGGTCAGGAAGATTGCCTGAAGGAGGAAATGACAACTCACTCCAGGATTCTTGCCTGGAGAACAGAGGAGGCTGGCAGGCTACAGTCCATCTGGTCTCAAAGAGTTGGACAGGACTGAGCGACAAACGCTTTCATTTTTCATGAACTAAGGAGGGGGGCCAGAGATACAGAATGGCAAAATCATCCCTGAAACTGTGATCTGCTTCTTTGTCTCTCCCACATGCCTGGGAATGGTTCTGCAGACCTTGATCCTTTTTCTGCCAGGACATCACCCTTGGACTCCAGGCGGTGTTCTCAGGCAGCCCAGCATGGGCACATCCCCACTGGACCCGCTCTCTCCCCGAGTTCCTCACCAGCTTCTTCTGCTCTTTCCTTTCTATCCACATTCGCCTTCTGTCTCATCCCTCACCATGCCTGCTCCCTCTGTTCCCTACAGATAGACGATGAGCAGCCATGGTAACAGCCTCTTTCTGCGGGAGAGTGGCCAGCGGCTGGGCCGGGTGGGCTGGCTACAGCGGCTGCAGGAGAGCCTGCAGCAGAGAGCACTGCGCACGCGCCTGCGCCTGCAGACCATGACACGTGAGCACGTGCTGCGGTTCCTGCGCGGGAATGCCTTCATCCTGCTGACTGTCAGTGCCGTGGTCATTGGTGAGTCATCTGGGAGGGGCGGGCTCTGCCCTTGGAGGGTGAGGACTCGAGGGACACCCTCTGCACTCACGTTTCTTCCCTCCACTTACTTATTCTCACCTGCACTCGTGCCCAAATCCACTATTCCGCCTCCCCATGATATAGACAAATGGTACACACTCCTGCAAACACAGCTGTATGTGCAGTGTCTCATGGATATGCAAGTGTACGCACATGCATAAGTATACACTGTTCAAATGCACACTGTATGCATATGAACACACAGCGTACACTTTCTGCATGTGAACACAGACAAGAACACATTTTTATGCATGCACAAAATTTACAGGTGCAAACATGTAAACTCACACATTTGTACACCTATAGTAGAACTTACAAACATGTTCACACACACATATGCATTATTCTCCCCACACACTGGCTCACTGAAAAGCTTAAATACATGTATACCCCCATGCTTGAAAATAGTAACACACACATATAAGTCACACCTAGGTGCACATGTAGGAAAAACATGCACATCTCATGTATGTGGGCCCTCACATACAGGCACAGATATGTGTGCACAAGTGAACATGTTGTTGTTTAGTCGCTGAGTCATGTCCAACTCTTGTACTGTAGCCTGCCAGGCTCCTCTGTCCATGGGATTTCCTAGGCAAGAACACTGGAGTGGGTTGCCATTTCCTTCTCCAGGGGATCTTCCCAACCCAGGGATCGAACCTGCATGTCCTGCATTGGCAGGTAGATTCTTTACCACTGAGCCACCAAGGAAGCCAACACATGTAAGTAACACCTATATGCACACATAGGAAAGACATGTACATGTCCTATACCATGGGCCCTCACATACAGGCACAGATACATGTGCACAAGTGAGCATACACTGTTACATATGTGTACATAGGTACATAGGAGTGTGTGTAGACATATACACACATGCCACAGCAGTAGCACATAAATTCATACATTCCACAATGTACACACCGACACACACTCATCAAATGTTTCTCTTTTCTTTTACCTCCATCCACACACACACAGACCCTGTTTGGGATGGATGGCCCATCCTCGGGGCTCAGTGACCAAATTCAACTCTATGCACCCCTCATTCTGGCCCTAGGGGTCAGCCTGGCCTTTGCCCTGCGCCCATACCAGCTCAGCTACCGCCAGATCAAGTACTTCTCTTTCCCTGGAGAGCTCCTTATGAGGATGCTGCAGATGCTGGTGCTGCCCCTCATTGTCTCCAGCCTGGTCACAGGTGAGAGAACCCAGGCTGGGGCTGGCCTCCAAGACCCAGCCCAGAGCACAGGCTCACACCTTGAGCCAAGGCTGTTCCAAGCATGGGACCACCTCCCCAACTCAGGACCTCAAACATGGAACATGCAACTCGCTCTGAGTCCTTGACCAAAGCCCCAGTCCCAATCAGACCTGGGTTCTAGAACCCGTATGACCTAGATGACTTATCTCAGTAATGTTCCTGTACTTTTCCTTGGAGGTAAAATACCAGCCTGTTAGGGGCTTAGCGATGAAGGGAAGGCTGTTGTGGGGCCACCAGGAAAGGTACCTGGGATATGGTGTGGATGGTCATGGAGTGGGCTGTGGATGAAGGTGTTTGAGATGGAGGTTACAAAATAGTGGGTGGAGAAAGTGAAAGTGAAAGTCGCTCAGTTGTGTCTGACTGTTTGCGACCCCATGGACTATACAGTTCTTGGGATTCTCCAGGCCAGAAAACAGGAGTGGGTAGTCTTTCCCTTCTCCAGGGGATCTTCCCAGCCCAGGGATCGAACCTAGGTCTCTTGCATTGCAGGTGGGTTCTTTACCAGCTGAGCCGCAAGGGAAGCCCTGGTGGGTGGAGGGTAGGATGGACGTATAGACAGCCTATGCAGGGCTTGGAAAAATGGTTTCTATAAAGGGCCAGGTAGAACACATTTTCAGTTTCAAGGGCCATGTGGTCTCTGTTGCAACTCTTCACTTCTCTTGTCATGCAAAAGCAGCAGCAGATTAGTAAGTAAACAAATGGGCATTGTTGTGTTCCAATAAAACTTTATTTATGGAAATAGGCAGCGGGCCATATTTGGCCCATGAGTGGTCAGTTCCCAAGCACCAGCTTTGGTGGGGCAGTGGTGATGATAAAGGCATAGAAGAATGATTTCTTGGGTTGGGTTTCCCTAGCTGCAGAGTCTGAGATGGGGATATTTGCACAAGTAATTTATTGAGGGATAAAATAGTTCTCAAGAGAAACCTATGAGGAAGTGAGATGAGCAGGATGGGGTGGATAAAGAAGCTAAGCAGAAATGGCTTCAAAGAAGGCTGGCCTCTCAGTCTGATCCCATAGGGAGCTCTGGAGAATGTATAAAACTACAGAGTTGTCCTCCACAACTCTGCCTGCCTCTAAATCAAAGGAGCTGAGCCTTTGAATCCCTGTACTGATCAGTCATTTCTCCCAGCCTCCCCTGGGGCCTTTGTGGGTGAGTAGTTGGTGATGGACAGGGAGGCCTGGCATGCTGCAATTCATGGGGTTGCAAAGAGTCAGACACGACTGAGCAACTGAACTGACTGAAGCTCCTGCTGTGCTGAAAGCAACGTTCAAGAGAAGGGGCCAGCATGAGTCGTTAGCAGCCAGCAGGCTCAGCTGTGGAAAGATCGGTGTATCAGCCTGGTAAAGGGTGTCTGGATAGGGTACCAAGTGTATATACTACATACAGATAGTGTATAGTGAGGTGGGTTGAAGGGAGGTGTGATTCTTGGGGTGGATAGTAGGATAAAGAGAGGAATGTAAATGAAGTTATGGTGCAAAATAGGGGTAATTAGAGGATGGAGTAGGAGTTGAAAATGTTGGCTTGGAGTAGAAGGAAGGTTAATGAAGTGGTAATTGGGATAAAGGATGGAGTGTAAGGTGTATTTGGAACACAGAATGGGAGTTGGAGGATGGTGATGTGGGTGGAAGGACGGGAGTGGGTCATGGGAGGAGGGTTGGTTGTGGCAGTATGGGGACTGAGGAGCAAGTGGATGGGAGAGCGGGTGGTGGGGTGTGGATGGGGCTCCTCGGGGCTGCATCACCTGTCCTCCAGGTATGGCGTCCCTGGATAACAAGGCGACAGGGCGGATGGGGATGCGGGCAGCTGTGTACTACATGGTGACCACGGTCATCGCGGTCTTCATCGGCATCCTCATGGTCACCATCATCCACCCTGGGAAGGGCTCCAAGGAAGGGCTGCACCGAGAGGGTCGGATTGAGACCATCCCCACGGCAGATGCCTTCATGGACCTGGTCAGGTGACGTCCTTTCTAATGTTGATGGGAATTCCAGCCCTACGTGTAACAACCTTTACTCATGGGGAGACCTATAGGGAGACAGGTGGACCCAGTCAGGAAATATAGCACCCAAGTTGAGCCTAGTTTTAGAATAATAGTGTATGCTCATGTCAGTCTCTTTTTGTGAGTTCCTGGACTGTATGTAGCCTGCCAAACTCTTCTGGCCATGGAGTTTTTTAGGCAAGAATACTGGAATGGGTTGCTGTTTCCTTCTCCTGAGGATCATGCTGACCTAGGGATCAAACCTACATCTTTTATGTCTCCTGAGTTGGCAGGCAGATTCATCACCACTAGTGCCCACATGGGTTTTCTTGGCACCCAGTTTCTGTCCTGGGTGGTGGTGGTGGTTTAGTTGCTAAGTTGTGTCTGACTCTTTTGCGACCCCGTGGACTGTAGCTCACCAGGCTCCTCTGTCCATGGGATTTCCCAGGCAAGAACACTGGAGTGGGTTGCCATTTCCTTCTCCAGGAGATCTTGTTGACTCAGGGATGGAACCTGGGTCTCCTGCATTGCAGGCAGATTCTTTGCTGACTGAGCCACCAGGGAACCCCACAGATCCCCTGAGATCGATTTTGCTTACTTCCAAAATGTGATCTTTTGATCCTTAGGCTCAGAAGGCTATAGTTGCACCTTCTTGGTATGGGCTCAGGACAAATGGTGTTTTGTTTGGTATTCCAGAGATGCATTGGAAAGTGAATAATTCTCTTGGAGTAGCAAGATTTTGCCTGCCAGCGTCAAGATTGGCCACAAGTCTCCCCTAGTGACTTAATTTGGGGAAAGCTAGTGTTGGAAGGGAGAAGGCAATGGCACCCCACTCCAGTACTCTTGCCTGGAAAATCTCATGGATGGAGGAATCTAGTAGGCTGCAGTCCACGGGGTCGCTAGGAGTCGGACACAACTGAGCGACTTCTCTTTCACTTTTCACTTTCATGCATTGGAGAGGGAAATGGCAACCCACTCCAGTGTTCTTGCCTGGAGAATCCCAAGGACGGGGGAGCCTGGTGGGCTGCCGTCTCTGGGGTTGCACAGAGTCGGACACGACTGAAGCGACTTAGCAGCAGCAGCAGTAGCAGCAGTGTTGGAAGAGTTCAGGAGCTTTCTGTTTATTTTTTTGGAGACATCACTGTATATGAAGTCCCTGAGATGGCATAGTGTCCTAACCTAGGGCTCAGACAGACCTGAATTTGAGGTCCATCTACCCTTCCCCCCGAGTTAGCAGCTGTGTGGCTTTGGGTAACTTACATAAGTTCTTTTTGCTTTGGTTTCTTTGTATGTAAAATGGGGAGAATTAGTAATACTTCTAGGGTTGCATGCATGCTTAGTCACTTGGTCGTGTCTGACTCTTTTTGACCCCATGGACTGTAGCCTGACAAGCTCCTCTGTCCATGGGATTCTCCAGAGTTAGTGTGATGTTTAAATCAGATCCTAGAGGTAAGGCACTTAGCTCAGTGTTCAAATGCTGTCTGCTATTATTTTTGTTGCTGTTATTATTATTGCTATGATCACTCTAGGTTCTCTTCCAAGGTCTAACCACGTCCATTTATCTGATGTTTTTCTGCAGAAATATGTTTCCGCCCAACCTTGTGGAGGCCTGCTTCAAACAGGTCAGGGGGAAAGACATTGTCTGATCAAGGAGGTTTGGGGGTTTGGGGGAGCTTGCTGCTGAGTGAATGGTCCAGTAGGGAGGGATGGGAAGAAGGGCGGGACAGAGCACTGTTCAGGGCTTTTGGAAGAGTCTGAAAGGAAGACTGTGCTTCCTATGGTGTGGTGATCAGGGAAGGTTAGAGACAAGGACTTAGGCCAACCCAAGGCTACCTGGGGATGGTAATGGAGAAGGAACCAGGGCTTCTGATCATAAATTGTTGAGGAGACAGGCTCCCCCAATCTGTCTGAACATTGCTCATGCAAAATGTATACTCATTCTCCCAGGCACTGGTTGTTCACTTCCTCATTTATTTATCGATGCACTCAATCTACTATGCATTCATCTGTGGCCTGATATCTCCATATTTCAGTTTAAGACACAGTACAGCACGAGGTTGGTAACCAGGACTGTCGTGAGGACAGATAATGGATCTGAGCTGGGCACCTCTATGCCGCCTTTATCCTCACTGGAGAATGAAACCGGCCTCCTGGAAAACGTCACACGAGCCTTGGGCACCCTGCAGGAGGTGCTGAGCTTTGAAGAGACTGTCCCTGTGCCTGGCTCAGCCAACGGCATCAATGCCCTGGGCCTTGTGGTCTTCTCAGTGGCCTTCGGGCTGGTCATTGGTGGCATGAAACACAAGGGCCGAGTCCTGCGGGACTTCTTCGACAGCCTCAATGAGGCTATTATGAGGCTGGTGGGCATCATTATCTGGTGAGTGCTGGGCTGTGATGGGGGCAGGGAGTGATGGTGATGGTACATGGGAAGGATGTCAGGATCGGGAAGTCAGGCTGTGGGTTAGCTACTGAAATGGTTGTGGGGAGCCTTTGGCCAGAGTCATCTATATATGTATTGGTTCATGCACTCACCCACTCATTCACTCATTCGTTCAGTCCTTTGTGCAATGGTTTATTCACTCATTCACTCCCCTATTCATCTATGTATTCACTCATCTATTCATTTGTACTCATGCTTCTGTGCATTGTTCATTCACTCCATCATTCATCTATTCCTCTGCTCATTCTTCTATGGATTAGCCACGTTATCCATTCACTCATTTATTTATTTATCATCATTCTTCCATGCATTGGTTTATTCATTTTCTCATTTGTTCATTTGTCTGTGCATAAGTTAATTCACTCATTCATATATTCATTCACTCATAAACTCATCCATGCATTAGTTAATCCATTGATTAATTGATTGATCAATTTTCTCACTAAGTCATTTATTCATTCAGACTCATTCTTTGACTGACTTGTTCATCTCTACATTTGTTATTCTATCATTCAATCAGATATCCCCTGCATTCATTCATCTGTTTGCTTAACCTACTCATTCATTCACACACCCATCATTCATGTTTCATTTGCTCATTTTCTTATTCATTTATCCACTTGCTAATTATTTATTAATTGACACATTCATTCATTCACTCTTTAAATCCCATCACTCTTTCAGCAGACATTTTCCCAGGCAGGCTTTGTTTCGAACTCTGGAATACAGAGATAACTTGAATTCAGTCCTTGTCTTTAAAGAGCTCACAAAGTCTTAGAGGAGACAGATGCATATTAGATAAATATGATACAAGGTGGAAGGTTCTAGAGTCAAGAGACATTTAAAAAGTATAGGGAATATGATTGACAGAGCAATGGATAAAGATGTGGTACTTATACACAATGGAATATTATGCAGCCATTAAAAAGAATGAAATAATGCCATTTGCAGCAACATGGGTGGACCTAGAGAATGTCATACTGAGTGAAGTAAGTCAAAGAAAGAGAAAAACATGATATCCCTTATATGTGGAATCTAAAAAGAAATGATGCAAATGATCTTACTTACGAAACAGAAAAAAACTCACAGACTTAGAAAATGAAATTATGGTTGTCAGGGGGACAGGATAGTAAATGAGTTTGGGATGGACATGTACACTCTGCTCTATTTAAAGTGGATAACCAACAAGGACCTACTGTAGAGCACAGGGAACTCTGCTCAATGTTACGTGGCAGTCGATGGGAGGGGAGTTTGGGGGAGAATGGATACATGTATACGTATGGCTGAGTCCCTTCGCTGTTCACCTGAAACTACCACGAAATGGTTAATCGACTAGATGAAGTACAAAATAAAAGGTTCAAAAGAAAAAAATAGTTTAGGGAATACAGAAAAGTGAGCTGCCAGTGAGGTATATGCAGTGAACTCTGCCTGGGAAGGTGAGGAGAAAGTTTTGGAGAAGTACATCTCTTAGCTGGGTCTTGAAAGGTGAGTAGGAGTCCAATAGGACATGAAGAAGGAAGAGGTACTTCAAGCAGAGGGAACAGAACATGCAAAGCTTGAAAGAATCTGAGTTGTCTGGGGAATGGTGAGGAGTTCAAGAAGGTGGGAGCATATGTTGGGAATAGTGGTGGAAGATGTGAACAAGGCTGTCTTCCCAAATTGGGGGAGACTTTGTACATCATCCCAAATCAGGTGAAAGTGGCCAGGAGGGGCTAGAGGCTAAGTTGAGAGCCTGGGAAAGCAGCAGGGTGCAGAGTTCCTGTTTGTATCTTGAGCAAAGAGGCAAGGCCTGGGGATTGGGGTGGGGAGAGGGAGTGGGAGACAGTACTGAGTGCTCGCAGCATCTACTATATCTTCACTATTCAGAACTTACAGCTAAAATATTTTAAAAAATTGATTTCAAATGAAAATTAAAGGGCAAATGTTAAAACAAAATTTCCTGATTAAAAACAAAAGTCATGGATACAGAGTGGTCTCCCCAGTCAGGCTCAAGGTGGTCTCCGTCTTGTAATTCAGTTGTCATTTTTTGAAAAAAAATTATTTATTTTTGGCTGAGCTGGGCCTTTGTTGCTGTACACAGGCTTTCTCTAGTTGCGGCGAGTGGGGGCCACTCTGCAGTTGTGCACAGGCTTCTCACTGTGGCTTCTCTTGTTGCAGAACATGGGCTCTAGGGCACGTTGCACACCCTTTGGTAGTTGTGGCCTGTTGGGCTCAGTAATTGTAGCCTGTAGTCTCTAGAGTGCCAGCTCATTACTTGTGGCCCATGGGCTCAGTTGCCCCGCAGTATGTGGGATCCTCCTGAATCAGGGATTGAACTGATGTCCCTTGAATTGCAAGGCAGATTTTTAACCACTGGACCACCAGGGAAGCCCCAGTTGTCACCCTTTTTAAAGTGCTGTTACTTCAAGAGGTTACAACAAAAAATAGACAAAACAAAACCCAAGAAGGAAAGCAAAACAGGACTGAAAGTACAAGAGAAGGAAGCAAAATAACTTGCAACATAAAATATATTAAAGGGAATCCAGTACTGAACCAGAAGACCCACAGTATGTTTGTATGCATTGCACATAACCACTTTGTGATTAGGAACAAGTTTCAGAAGTGGAGGGGACGGGGACTGTAGGGCCAGTAAGGTCACTCCACTGTATTCACAATTGGGGTTCTGAGGCTGTGCAGGAGGGAAAAGTCTCCCTCTCCCCTTTCTTACCCACTTGGGTCCAGTTAACCCTATGAGGTCTGATGTCCTGGACCCTTCCAGCTGCTTTTCCAAGATCTCAACTTAGCTTGGAGGGGAAGCTTATCAAGGATAAGCAAGAAGATTGAAAAGAAGTATTGAAAACTCAACTGAATTGGGAACCATGGGTTTTTTTTTTTTACTTTTTATTTTTATTTTTTTTAAATTTTATTTTATTTTTAAACCTGAAACACTGTATTAGTTTTGCCAAACATCAAAACGAATCCGCCACAGGTATACATGTGCTCCCCATCCTGAACCCTCCTCCCTCCTCCCTCCCCACACCATCCCTCTGGATCATCCCAGTGCACCAGCCCCAAGCATCGGTATTTGACATGTTTGGGAAAATATCTGTGTGTCACAATGGTAAAGAATATGCCTGCCAATGCAGGAGATGCAGGGGTTGCAGGTTCAATCTCTGGATCGGGAAGATCCCCTGGAGTAGGAAATGGCAACCCACTCCTATATTCTTGCCTGGAAGATTTCATGGGCAGAGGAGCCTGGTGGGCTTCATTCCATGGGATCACAAAGAGTCAGACACGACTGAGCAAGCACTCCTGTCTGCTATATGTGCCAGGTAGCTGAGTATGGAAGGAAAGAAATCATGTACAATTGATTCAGAGTTGAGGAATTTTGCAGAGGATGAGAAAGAAGGATGGAGGTGAGGAGTTTGGGAATATTCATAGACATAGAGTTGGGGACAATTCAGCAATCATCCACCAGGCCTATCCTTGAGCCCAGAAATGTCTGGAGGTGTCTCCTGTATTCTTATTTCCACCTTAGCTTGGGTCTCATCATTTCTGTCCTAAGCTGTTGCACCAACTTCCCAAGTGGTCCTCACCTCTTGTAGTACATCCTCCATGACAATGAACAAGTGTAGACTTCAATTTCTAAAGAGAAGTAACAGAGGAAGCCAGATAATGGGTTAATTAGGGCACTTTTGGCAGAAACTCATAAAACTAAGCAATGAGCTGATTTGAGGGGAAAACAGGCGAGGCCTTGATGAACTTGCTTCTTCTGTTTCCTCTACTATCTTTTTCACTCACTGCTCCAGTCACACTGGTCTTCTCTTTGCTCCTCCTATACTCCTAGCTCACATTCACCTCTGGGTCTTTGCACTGTTCCTGCAGTGCTTTCCCCTCAGATATGCATGGTTGCTTTTCATCATTCAGGTCTCAGTGCAAATGTCATCTCTTCTGAGAAACCCTCCCTGGCCACTCCTTCTTAGAGCCCCACTCAAAAGTGGGGATTTTGCAGTTATCACACACTGAAGTTTTTAATGACATATTTCTCTGTGTACTTCATATTTCACCCATTAGAATGTAAGCACCAAGAGGGCAGGGACCATGGGACTGGAACATAGTAGGTGCTCAATGGATATTTGTTGAGTAAATGAATAAATAGGTAATTTAATAAGACAAGTTGTTTATAATTAAATTTTATTGGCATATCATTGATTTACAATGTTGTGTTGGTTTCAGATGTTCAGGAGAGTCAGTTATATATAATATACATACATATATCCACTTTTTTAGATTCCATTCCTATGTAGGTCATCGCAGAGTATTGAACAGAGTTCCCTGTGCTATACAATAGGTTCTTATTCAGTTCAGTCGCTCAGTCATATCCAACTCTTATTAGTTATCCATTTTATATATAGTAGTGTGCATTTGTTAATCCCACTCTTCCAATTTATTTCTCTTTGGTAACCATAAGTTTGTTTTTTACATCTGTGACACAATTTCTGTTTTGTAAATAGGTTCATTTGTACCATTTTTAAAGATTCCACATATAAGTGATATCATAGGATATTTGAGAGAGATTGTTTTGAGATGTCTGTGGGAAATCCAGGTGAAATAGCTCAAGGCTGGTGAATGAGTGAGGATATGCACTTTTAGGGAAGAGAATAGGGGCATATGAGGTACAAATATGGGAAATGAAGGAAGTTAGAGGGTAAGAGATAGGGAGTATCTGGGTTTGCCTCAGGATGAAGTCCTGAAGACGATTATTGGGAGATCTTTGAAGTGGGGAATGGGTGAAGGAGTGCCCTTGTAAGAGAGTATATCTTGGAGTTGTAGGACTGAGGCTGAGCTGTGGATAAGCAGGAAGAAAAGAGGGGATGTGTTCATGGAACCTCGCCCCATAGGTTATTGTGTGGGGGAGGTTGGAGGGGAGTCAGGTGCTGTATGGTGGGTGTTGCCTGGCTTCAGGGTCTATATGGGCAAAGGCTTGGGGCTGCTAGTGCCAGGGGAGGTCACGAGGAAGGCCTGACAGGTGTCTGGCTTGGCCCAGGTACGCACCCGTGGGTATCCTGTTCCTGATTGCTGGCAAGATCTTAGAGATGGAAGACATGGCCGTCCTGGGGGGTCAGCTGGGCATGTACACCCTGACCGTCATCGTGGGTTTGTTCGTTCATGCTGGTGGCATCCTGCCTCTCATCTATTTCCTCATCACCCACCGGAATCCTTTCCCCTTCATTGGAGGAATACTGCAGGCTCTCATCACCGCCATGGGCACGTCTTCCAGGTATGGCCTTGACCCCTACTGCTGGTACCTTTCCTAGATCCACTCTTTGTGTTTCCCAGGATCTCCTGGGAGTCCTGTCCTCTCTACCACTTCAGAACCTCATCTGGGCTATTGAGTAGTGTCAGTGGCTCTTTGAAGGTGGATCAAGATCTCCTGGAGGAGGAAATGGCAATCCACTCCAGTACTCTTGCTTGAACAATCCCTTGGACAGAGGAGCCTGGCAGGCTACAGTCCATAGGGTCACAAAGAGTCAGACATGGCTGAAGTGACTTAGCACCCAACACCTGGGCACTGATCTTTGTCATGCGCTGGCTGTTGTGACTCTTTCCCCCTCTTTTTCTGTTTCTCTACTTAATATGGACAGAGAGCCAGGTACCAACTTTGAGGGTTAGGACAAAGGTTCCAACATGCCTCCTGATCTCAGTCATTTTCTAGCTTTTAGGGTCTCATCTTTCCTTGAGGTGGCCTCTGGGAGATCTCTTGGCTTCTTTTATTTTGTGGTTTCAGGGGGTTCCTAAGAAGCTTCCCTTTCTCCCATCAACCAAATTCAAAACAATCTGAGACGTATCACTAGAGCCAACCAGATGGAAGAAGAATGTAATTTTTATTGCTTATACACTGAAGAATGTGCCTCTTGATCTGTGGTCAAGTAGGATTGGCTCGCTTGTACCCCCAGAATTAAACTCACCAGGTTGCCACAGGCATGGACACCTAAAGATCCTCTTTGTGGGTTCAGGCTTCTCTTTGCATGATATAAAGCAGACCAGACAAAGCACATGTTTTATGGATCAGCTGATTCCAAGTGGGGAGAAAGACTGAGAAGGCTAGTATAGCTGAGGTCAGTCCCCAAGTAAACATGGGAAGTGGGGAATAGGAGTCTTCTGTAATATCCTTCTCTTAGCCCTGAGAGGTGGGAACTTAGAAGGCCTTTCCTCTTCTTCCTGGGAGTGGATAGTTAGAGTGAACTAGTGGCATGAACCAGTGACCTGAACTAGTGTGTAGTAAGTAGCCTTAAGCTATTGACTTTAGGTGGTCAAGAGACCTGAGCCTGGGGGATGTCACTGCTGTGTGCTCCCTGTGTCATGAAGAGTCCCTCTCCTGAAATGTAATACATCTGCCATCTTCCCCTTACTCTAGCCTTCCCCTTCCCCTTACTCTCCCAGCCTGCCTCCCAGTGTTCTCAAGGGGAGCCCTCCTTGGGCCCATGGCTACCCCCTATCCTCAGCCCTTGGTGCTCTCTTCCCCAGCTCTGCGACACTGCCCATCACCTTCCGCTGTCTGGAGGAGGGCCTCGGTGTGGACCGCCGCATCACCAGGTTCGTACTGCCCGTGGGGGCCACTGTCAACATGGACGGCACTGCCCTCTATGAGGCCCTGGCCGCCATCTTCATCGCCCAAGTCAACAACTACGAGCTCAACCTGGGCCAGATCACAACTATCAGGTGAGTTGGCCTTGGTTGGAACCTGCCAACAGGTGAGACCTGAGCGGGGATGGTGTTGAAGGGAAGGGAGCGTTTGGATATTGGTTGGCGGGGTGTATTGAGGGGTGCAGGAAAAAATAAGACATGGTTCCTGAACTTAGGGAAGATCTAGTCTAAGGAAGAGACACTGATGATAGTAATGCTGATGACAGTGATGATGATGATGATGTAGATTATGTTGGTGATAGTGGAGATGATGTGGATGGTGTTGATCGTGGTGACGGAGGTGGTAATGGTTTTGGTGGTGATGATGATGGCCAACATTTATGAAACTCTTGCTATGTATCATCTCAGTCACTCAGTCATGTGTGACTCTTTGTGAGCCCATGGACTGTAGCCTGCCAGGCTCCTCTGTCTATGGGATTCTCCAGGCAAGAATACTGGAGTGGGTTGCCATGCCCTCCAGGTGATCTTCCCAGGGATCGAGTCCATATCTCTTATATCTACTGCATTGGCAGGTGGGTTCTTACCACTAGCGCCACCTGGGAAACCCAGCAGCTTCCCACTAGATGTCTTATTAACACCTGATGGTGTATACATATTGATGCTGCTCTCTCAATTCGTTAGCCTACTCTTGATTCAGTCTGACCCTCTACTTGGTGGTGGACCACCATCTTTTTCATTTTCTAGGTGTTGTACATTTTAGTTTTCCTAAGCCATACACATGTAAGTGTATACGTTTTTTCACTCACTCAGTGCCATAGACAGTTTCTTCTTTTGATTCTAAACTTAGCCCACCTTCCAGAGTGTCCTTCCTGGCATCAGGACCTCTCTATACTGACCCACCTACTTCTAGCACATGTGTGTATGGGGGACTCAAGCTTCTGCTTCATGGCTGCTGCCCAGGTTGATACTTCTGCCCTCTTCCAGCCCCCAGAGGCAGCTGGTTAAATCCCTGCTTTTACACCAGGAAGACTAAAGGAGCAAAGAAAGAAACATTGAGGAAACTGTAAAGAGTGTCAGGATCACCTCTCACATTGCTCTCTCTGGGTGAGGCACTGGGTGGCATGGGCTTGTTGTTTAGTCTCTCAGTTGTTTGACTCTTTGCGACACCCCTGGCCTGTAGCCCACCAGGCTCCTCTATCCATAGGATTCTCCAGGCAAGAATACCGGAGTGGGTTGCCACTTCCTCCTCCAGGGTGTCTTCCCGACCCAGGGATCAAACCCACGAATCCTGCATTGCAGGTGAATTCTTTACCACTGAACCACAAGGGAAGCTGGGTGGCATGGATATGACATCCCTAGACACTCATGCCATGCTGACTGCTTGCTTTCCTTTGCATCTGTGGACAAAAAAATGTCGCTGGTCTTTTCAGTTAACAAAGATTGTCACCCTGCCATCAGCTATTGGCCGCTGCAGCTGCCCCCAAAGGTGCCCCTTGGGGACAATTCAGGATGGACCAAAGCAGGCTACTGGCCCTGTAGAGTTCACATCTAGAAATGATATCAACAGGCCAGACTCTTGTATTATCCCATACATAGAAAAGCACTCAAATCACTGACTTGAGATGTCTGGTGTTTTTAATTTAAATCTTAATTGGAGGATGATTTTAAAAATTAATTTTTAATTTTTATTTGAAGGATAATTGCTTTACAGTGTTGTGTTGGTTTCTGCTGTACAACAGTGTGAATCAACTATAAGTAAACACATATCCCCTCCATTGTGAGCCTCCCTCCCATTCTCCCTCCCCCATCCCACCCCTCTGTGTCACCGCAGAGCACTGAGCTGAGCTCCCTGTGGTACACAGCAGCTTCCCACTAGCCATCTATTTTACACAGGGTAGTATCTATATGTCAGGGATACTCTCTTGTTTCTTTAATTTTTATTTTTGTGTTTAGCAGTAATCTTTTAGATGTTTCCTGACAAGCTTTTTTCTTTTCTCTTTTTTTTCAACAAAAAGTCCTTCGTCTTTAACCTCTCCAGAACCTTTCCTCAGAGCTATCAGACTGGCTGTCACTCTGGCTCAGTAAGGTCCCAGAATAAAACATAACTCTCAGCTTTAAGGGGTGTACCTCGTGGCTCCGTGGTAAAGAATCTGCCTGCCAATGCAGGAGATGGGGGTTTGATTCCTGGGTCTGGAAGATCCCCTGGAGAAGGAAATGGCAACTCACTCCAGTATTCTTGCCTGGGAAATACCATGGAGAGAGGAGCCTGGTGGGCAGCAGTCTATGGGGTTGCAAAGAGTCAGACACGACTGAGCAACTAAACAACAACAACAACTCAGCTTAAAAACAAGCAAACAAACAAAACACCTGCTCTTGCATCTGCAATATGAACTGTTTAAATGTCCATCATAGGATGAAACTCCAGCCAGATCCCAATAAAAGACGAGGGGGTATCTCTGCATTGGCTTTTGATTAAAGTCGCTTTGAATTTGCTCTTTATTTTGGGGATCTGACCCCTTCCCTTCTTTTGTGTCTCTCCTAACACTTCTTCATTTCTCCCTTCCCCTGCCTGCGTCCCTGTGTCCTTTCTCCCTGTGCAGTATCACAGCCACAGCAGCCAGCGTCGGGGCTGCCGGCATCCCCCAGGCAGGTCTGGTCACCATGGTGATTGTGCTCACCTCGGTTGGCCTGCCCACTGAGGACATCACGCTCATCATCGCTGTGGACTGGTTCCTGTGAGTGTTCTTCAGACTCTTCTACTCTCTCCTCGAATCCCCTGCTTTCCCTGTAGGACTCCCAATGAATGGGCTCTCATTGCAGCAAGGACAGAGCTCTAGAATTTTAGAATGAAAAGAGGGCCTTGGAGGACATCCCAAGCAGTATGGACCCCAAATGCCATAGAGTTAATCTTTGGAAATAGGGAAGTAAGCCATGAAGGGCTTTACCCATCTTCCAGAAAAGCCTTATTGTACCTGCCTTATGTAGAAATCAAAAAAAGGTGATCCATGGGGCAGAGCTGACTTGCAAATTTTTAAAAAAAATTCTCAACTTTTATTTTAAAAATTTTATTTATTTATTTGACTGTGCCAAGTCTTATCTGGGGCATGCAGGTCTTCTATCTTTGTTGCGGTATTCAAACTCTTAGTTTTGGCAAGTGGGATCTAGTTCCTTGATCAGGGATTGAACCTGCACCCTCTGCTTTGGGAGTGAAGAGTCTTAGCCACTGGACCACCAGAGAAGTCCCTCAACTTTTGTGTGTGTGTGTGTGTGTGTCTTCAGTTGTGTCTGACTCTTTGTGACCCCATGGATGGTAGGTAGCCGACCAGGCTCCTCTGTCCATGGGATTCTTCAGGCAATAATACTGGAGTGGTTTGCTATGTCCTCCTCCAGGAGTTCTTCCTGATCTAGGGATTGAACCCCCATCTCTTATGTCTCGTACATTGGCAGGCAGATTCTTTGCCACTTGTGCCACCGGGAGAGCTCCCCTCAACTTTTATTTTTTAATTATTTTTGACTGTGCTGCAGAGCTTGTTGGATGAATCCCTAGTTCCTTGACTAGGTATTGAACCCAAGCCCTGGCAGTGAAATCTGAGTTCTAACAACTGGAATGCCAGGGAATTTTCTCAACTTTTAATAATAGGAGATTTACATATAAAAATCTGGACTTTCATTTCCACCTTGGAGCTCTTGCCTGGATCTCACTCCCTTTTAGATGGTTTCCAGCAGGGTCTTATTTACTCACAGTGGTTACCTTCCTCATTCTGTATGCTGTTCAGCTCATAACCCCTAATTTTCTTTTTAAAAATGAATTAATTTACTTAAAAAATTAGAGTATTGTTGCTTTATAGTTTCTGCAGTACAGCAACATGAATCAGCTACAGGTATACATATGTCCTTTCCCTCTTGAGCCTCCCTTCTTCCCCCTCCCTCCTATCCCTCTAGGTTATCACAGAGCACTGATCTCACTGAGCTGAGCTCCCTAGGCAGGTTCCCAGTTCAGTTCAGTTCAATCGCTTAGTCATGTCCAGCTCTTTGCAACCCCATGGACTGTAGCATGCCAGGCCTCCCTGTCCATCACCAACTTCTGGAGTTTACTCAAACTCACGTCCATTGAGTCGGTGATGCCATCCAACCATTTCATCCTCTGTCGTCCCATTTTCTTCCTGCCTTCAATCTTTCCCAGCATCAGGGTCTTTTCAAATGAGTCAGTTCTTCACATCAGGTGGCCAAAGTATTGGAGTTTCAGCTTCAACATCAGTCCTTCCAATGAACACTCAAGACTGATCTCCTTTAGGATGGACTGATTGGATCTCCTTGCAGTCCAAGGGACTCTCAAGAGTCTTCTCCAACACCACAGGTCAAAAGCATCGTTTTTTTTTGGCACTCAGCTTTCTTTATAGTCCTACTCTCACATCCATACATGACTATTGGAAAAACCATAGCTTTGACTAGATGGGCCTTTGTTGGCAAAGTAATGTCTCTGCTTTTGGTTCCCACTAGCTATCTGTTTTACACAAGGTCTTGCATATATGTCAGTGCTACTTTCTTAACTCGTCCCACCCTCTCTTTCCCCCGCTGAGTCCACATGTCCATTCTCTGCGTCTGTGTCTCTATTCTTGCCCTGCAAATAAGTTCATCAGTATCATGTTTCTAGATTCCATATATATGTCCATACCCCTAATTTGCTATATCAGACATTTACATTAAAAAAAAGCATTGCACTGCTGAGAACAAATATGAGCACATCAGAGCTTGGTCCAGTCTGTGTTGGACTGGAGTGTGAGCCCTGACTCCAGGGCACAAGGAGCCCCCAGCTGCTGCACCTTCTTTGTGGAGTGCCTCAAGCCTTGATTAATGGCAGGCTTCTCTCTCCCCTCCCCTCTGCAGTGACCGACTTCGCACAATGACCAATGTGCTGGGGGACTCTATCGGAGCGGCCGTCATTGAACATCTGTCTCAGCGGGAGCTGGAGCTGCAGGAAGCTGAACTCACCCTCCCCAGCCTGGGGAAGCCCTACAAGTCGCTCATGGCACAGGAGAAAGGGGCGTCCAGGGGACGGGGAGGAAACGAGAGTGCTATGTGAGAGCCCCCTGCTCTGCCACCCAGAGAGGAGGGAAGCGGGTTGGGGAGGGGGTTCCTGGTGAAGAACCACTACCTGAGTGACTGTGCACTGAACACACATGTTCTTTCCAGTGTGTTTGGGGGGAAACTGAGATAAAGGAGCAGGAATGAAAGATGTCTAAGGTGTCTGTTTCTCTCTGGGCGTATACTGAAAATTTGTGGGGGAGGCCATGAGCGGGCAGAGGAGGAGATATTTACCCTGGGATTAGGGGTAAGAGAAGCTTCAGGTTCAACAAGATGAGGGGTCAGCTTGTGTTCGTCATTTTCTCAAAGAGTGATGGAACTCAAGAAGGTAAACTACTATTCCTCAGTGTTGTTCAGTAGTCTGCGACTCTGTAGACTGAAGCACAACCAGGCTCCTCTGTCTTCCACTGTTTCCCGAAATTTGCTCAAATTCATGTCCATTGGATTGGTGATGTTATCTAACCATCTCATCCTCTGCTGCCCGCTTTTGCTTTTTCCTTCAATCTTTCCCAGCATCAGGGTCTTTTTCAATGTCTGCTCTTTGCATCAGGTGGCCAAAATATTGGAGCTTCAGCATCAGTCCTTCAAGTATATATTCAGGGTTGATTTCTTTTAGGATTGACTGGTTTGATCTCCTTCCCGTCCAAGGGACTCTCAAGAGTCTTCTCCAGCACCACAGTTCCAAAACATCAACTTTTCGGTGCTCAGCCTTCTTCATGGTTCAACTCTCACGTCCGTACATGACTACTGGAAAAATGATAGCTTTGACTATATGGACCTTTATTGACAAAGTGGTATTTCTGCTTTTTAAATACACTGTCTAGCTTTAAAACAATATCCATGGCCTCTGTGTGGGGAGTCCCCATGACCACCTTCAGATGTGATGATATACCAGAAGGACTCATAGAACTTGAAAAAGCTGGGATACTCTCATTTATGGTTTACTGCCCTGAAAAGACACTTTGAAATCAGCAAAGGCAAAAGATGCAGGTGACAGGGTCCAGAAGAGATTAGATGTGAGCTTCCACTTGTCCTGTCCCAGGGGAATTGCATGAATAGCCCTTAATTCTTTCAGCAGCGAGGTGTGACAACACGTATGAAATACTGCCAACCGTGAAAGCCCACCTGAACCGTGGTGTCCAGAGTTTTTATCCAGGTGTGTCACATAGGCATGGAGTTCCTGTTGACCTTCACAGCTCATTGTTGAGTCCCTCCAGTGTTAGTCGCTCAGTCATGTTTGACTCTTTGCGAACACATGGACTGCAGCCCACCAGGCCTCTCTGTCTGTGGGATTCTCCAGGTAAGAATACTACAGTAGGTAGCCATTCCCTTCTCCAGGGGGTCTTCCTGACCCAGAGACTGCAGACCTCCTGCAGTAGCAGGTAAATTCTTTACCATCTGAGGCACCAGGGAAGCCTGAGTCCCTCCAGAGGTCAAACTAATAAAGCATTGTCCTGGGTCCCAGGTGAACAAAGCCTGGCTTCCCCAATGGCTCAGTGGGTAAAGAATCTGCCTGCAATGCAGGAGACACAGGAGGCGCAGGTTTGATCCCTGGGTCAGAAAGATCCCCTGGAGCAGAAAATGGCAACCCACTCCAGTATTCTTGCCTAAAAAATCCCATGGACTGGTGGGCTACTGCAGATATAAGTGAGCCACTACACACAAACAATATAGCATTGCCCTGGGTCCCAGGTGAACAAAAACGGGCGTTCACCATCAACCAGACTACCTGGCATGGATTAAAGCCCCAGGTAAACAAAGACACTTTTATCAGGCAGGATATTCCAGGGGTTCAGAGGTCATGTTTCAAGAAGCAGTCTAGGGCCAGTGCTTTCTTTGGGATGTACAGGCTTTGAGCACCCCTTATCCTCTGCGTTAAACCTTTAACTTCATACACCTCGTTGTTGGGAACTGGGGAAGCAGGTCCCATGGAGATGAGTAGTGAGGACTTGTAACCCCGGCACTTGACCCCTGGGACTAATTGGCCTGGACAGTCCCAGGCTGGCCCCAGGGGGCCCCTTATATGTAAGGGTGGATGTCAGAGTTTAACCATTATTTTCTTGCAGGCTAATGAACCAGGTGGGAAATTACATGAGACCTTACTAAAGGTGTGGGGAGAACAAGGAAAAACAGAAGGTAACATGATTATAACTGCTATAAATATAACTCAACTCCATGATCCTTTTGTTTAAGAAATATAATATTAATTTTTTCTAAATCAAATTAAACTTCACTTGAGCACTTACCTCTACTAAAGGCGGGGGGAGGATAGGGTGGGAAATTCAAACATGGGTAAGTTTTGGGATGCTCCATCCTCCATTTCATAAAGGTTTTAAGAGAATAAGCAACTGAGAGAACTTGGGAGAAGCGCTTTATAAATCTTTAATCTATTTATCTTACCATGGAACCAAAATCACTGTGAATGGTGTAATTAAAAGATGCTTGCACCTTGGAAGAAAAGTTATGACAAACCTAGACAACATATTAATAAAGCAGAGACATCACTTTGCCAACAAAGGTCTGTGTAGTCAAAGCTATGGTTTTTCCAGTAGTCATGTACAGGTGTGAGAATTGGACCATAAGGAAGCTGAAGGCCACAGAATTGACGCCTTCAAATTGTGGTGTTGGAGAAGACTCTTGAAGAGTCCCTTGGACAGCAAGGAAATCAAATCAGTCAATCCTAAAGGAAACCAACCCTGAATATTCATTGGAAGAATTGATACTAAAGCTGAAGCTCCAGTACTTTGGCCACCTGACTTGAAGAACTGATTCATTGGAAAAGACTGTGCTGCTGGGAATGATTGAGGGCAAGAGGAGAAGGGAGCGACAGAGGATGAGATGGTTGGATGGCATCATTGACTCAATGGACATGAGTTTGAACAAACTCTGGGAGATAGTGCAGGACAGGGAAGCCTGGTGTGCTGTAGTTTGTGGGGTCACAAAGAGTCAGACATGACTTAGTGACTGAACAACACCAATTGGAGACAATTATGGTAAGAGTTTAGAAATATTCCATGAGGAGACAAGAAGCTCATCCACTTATAAAATATTCAACTCTACAATGGACCTTGGGGAACTTTGCCTGAGATCCCAGTGTTAAACTAGCATTTCAGCTTTTATCTCTATCCACCCCATGGTCAGTGTTCTACATCCCCAGAGGGCTCCTGTGGAAGCAGGGTATGCTAGTTCTTTAGGGCTGCCATGACAACATGCCCCAGATTGAGTGGCTTAAACAAAAGAATTTTTCCCTCATCGTTTTGGATGTTAGAAGTCCTAGATCTAGGAGTTTCCTGGTGGTCCAGTGGCTAAGACTCTGCACTCACAATGCAGGGGGTCCTGGGTTCTATCCTTGGTCAGGGAACTAGATCTAACATTCCATAACTAAGAGTTTTCATGCTTCAATGAAGATCAAAGATCCTGCATGCCACAACTAAGACCCAGAACAGCCAAATAAATAAAGTCACGTCTTTTCATGAAGATGGCACCGAAGGTGAAGAAGGAAGCCCCTGCCCCTCCGAAAGCTGAAGCCAAAGCAAAGGCTTTGAAGGCCAAGAAAGCAGTGTTGAAAGGTGTCCATAGCCATAAAAAAGAGAAGATCTGGGTGTTATCCACCTTCTGGCAGCCCAAAACACCACTGCTCAGGAGGCAGCCCCAATGTCCTCAGAAGAGCGCCTCTAGGGGAAACAAAGGACCACCATGCCATCATCAAATTCCCCCTCACCACCGAGTCAGCCATGAAGAAAATAACGTATTCACTGTGGAAGTCAAGGCTAACAAGCACCAAATTAAACAGGCTGTGAAGAAGCTCTGTGACATTGATGTGGCTGAGGTCAATACCATGATCAGGCCTGACAGAGAGAAGAGGGCATATGTTCGACTGGCTCCTGACTGTGATGGTTTGGATGTTGCCAAAAAAATTGGGATCGTCTAAACTGAGTCCAGCTGGCTAATTCCAAATATAAAAGTTTTCACTGTGTTAAAACAACAACAACACAAACAATGAAGTCATGGATGCAGATGCCAGCAGTGTCAGTTTCTCTTGAGGCCTCTCTCCTTGGCTTGTAGATGGTTGTCCTCTCCTTGTGTCTTCACATGGTCTTCCTCCTGTGTGTGTCTGAGTCTTAATCTCTTCTTCTTAAGGAAACCAGTCAAATTAGAGTAGGGCCCACCTGAATGAACTCATTTTAACCTGCGTGCACGCTCAGTTCCTTCAGTCGTGTCTGAGTCTTTGCGACCCTATAGACCATAGCCCCAGAGGCTCCTCTGTCCATGGGATTCTCCAGGCAAGAATACTGGAGTGAGCTGCCATGCCCTCCTCCTGGGGATCTTCCTGACCCAGGGATCTAACCCACATCTCTTATATCTCCTACATTGGTAGGCAGGTTCTTTACCACTAGTACCACCTGGGAAGCTTATTACTATGGCTTGAAGATCCCATCTTGAAATTCAGCCACATTCCCAGGTATAGGGGGTTAGGACTTCAGCATATGAATTTTGTAGAGGACACAACTCAGGTCATCACACAAAGTGTGACATACTGTCAAGGGATCCATGACCCCCATTGCCTCCAATCCTTAGAACCCCTTCCAGCTCTATTTTCTTTATAAGCCTGCATTTTAAAGAATAAAGAAACTAGGGAAAGATAGATCATTTTTTTTTGGCTGAGGGGACTGTGGTTTGGATTTGATTTTATCCCATGGGTGAAAGGAAGTATAGACCTTTAAAAATTTTTTTATTTTGTATTTGAGTATGATTAAGGGGCTTCCCTTAAATACACAGAAGAACTGTACAAAAAAGATCTTCACGACCCAGATAATCACGATGGTGTGATCACTCACCTAGAGCCAGATATCCTGGAATGTGAAGTCAAGTGGGCCTTAGGCAGCATCACTACGAACAAAGCTAGTGGAGGTGATGGAATTCCAGTTGAGCTATTTCAAATCCTGAAAGATGATGCTGTGAAAGTGCTGCGCTCAATATGCTAGCAAATTTGGAAAACTCAGAGGTAGCCACAGGACTGGAAAAGGTCAGTTTTCATTCCAATCCCAAAGAAAGGCAATGCCACAGAATGCTCAAACTACCTCACAATTGCACTCATCTCACACACTAGTAAAGTAATGCTCAAAATTCTCCAAGCCAGGCTTCAGTAATACATGAACCGTGAACTTCCAGATGTTCAAGCTGGTTTTAGAAAAGGCAGAGGAACCAGAGATCAAATTGCCAACATCCTTTGGATCATGGAAAAAGCAAGAGAGTTCCAGAAAAACATCTATTTCTGCTTTATTGACTATGCCAAAGCCTTTGACTGTGTGGATCACAATAAACTGTGGAAAAGTCTGAAAGAGATGGGAATACCAGACCACCTGACCTGCCTCTTGAGAAACCTATATGCAGGTCAGGAAGCAACAGTTAGAACTGGACATGGAACAACAGACTGGCTCCAAATAGGAAAAGGAGTTCGTCAAGGCTGTATATTGTCACCCTGCTTATTTAACTTATGTGCAGAGTACATCATGAGAAACACTGGGCTGGAAGAAGCACAGGCTGGAATCAGGATTGCTGGGAGAAATATCAGTAACCTCAGATATGCAGATGACACCACCCTTATGGCAGAAAGTGAAGAGGAACTAAAAAGCCTCTTGATGAAAGTGAAAGTGGAGAATGAAAGAGTTGGCTTAAAGCTCAACATTCAGCCAACTAAGATCATGGCATCTGGTCCCATCACTTCATGGCAGATAGATGGGGAAACAGTGGAAACAGTGTCAGACTTTATTTTTTTGGGCTCCAAAATCACTGCAGATGGTGATTGCAGCCATGAAATTAAAAGACACTTACTCCTTGGAAGGAAAGTTATGACCAACCTAGATAGCATATTGAAAAGCAGAGACACTACTTTGCCAACAAAGATTCATCTAGTCAAGGCTATGGTTTTCCCAGTGGTGATGTATGGATATGAGAGTTGGACTGTGAAGAAGGCTGAGTGCCGAAGAATTGATGCTTTTGAACTGTGGTGTTGGAGAAGACTCTTGAGAGTCCTTTGGACTAGAAGGAGATCCAACCAGTCCATCCTAAAGGAGATCAGTCCTGGGTGTTCATTGGAAGGACTGATGCTGAAGCTGAAGCTCCAGTACTTTGGCCACCTCATGCAAAGAGTTGACTCATTGGAAAAGACCCTGATGCTGGGAGGGATTGGGGGCAGGAGGAGAAGGGGACGACAGAGGATCAGATGGCTGGATGGCATCACCGACTCGATGGACATGAGTTTGGGTAAACTTGGGGAGTTGGTGATGGACAGGGAGGCCTGGCATGCTGTGATTCATGGGGTCACAAGGAGTCGGACACGACTCCACAACTGAACTGAACTGAAGTAATTCAAGGTTATCTCATTTCAAGACCCTTAACTTAATTAAATTGGCAAAGAAGCTTTTTCTAAAAAGGTCACATTCACAGGTTCTGGATAGGCATACCTTTTGTAATGTTTCCTATAAAGCCTATGGGGTACAGGAAATGTAGCTCAGTACAGTTAAGACAAAGATTTTAGTGGTCCCAGGAAATAGAGCAGTGAGTCAGGCAAGAGAATACAGCCATAAAAGGTGTGTTTTTCAAGCCAGTTACCACCACAATCGACTGGTGGACTTCTGCTGGGGAAATACAGGGAGCCAGTACAAACATATATGCCACAGACTTATCTTACCCAATGTGCAAGTGATTTATACACCAACTCCTGTTCCTCTCTGGTTAAGGAGTGATTCCTGGGACATTAATTCTCTGAACATGGGCAGGGCAGGCTAGAGAAATCCCTTAGGCAAAGGATGCAGATACGAAAGTTGGAAGCCAGACAGAATGTGCTGAAATGATAAATGATGAAAGAATATCTTTTATATTATATTTATCCATTCCACCTTCCTGGGATGCAGTTACCGTGGCTGCAAGGGCAGAAGCCATTTTGTGACCATGAGGGTGGAAGACTCATGCTAGAGCTAGAGCAAAAAAGCACAAAGATCTTGAGTACTTGAAGGCCAGCTTTGAACTGTTTAGCTCCAGACTTCATGTTTCAGAAATGGAATATACATCACTAAGTTGTGATGTGACTGAAAGTTATTCATAAAAAATGCACTTCTTCTAGTTGATTTGATTCACCCAGCCTCAGAAAGCATCACTGTAAATGAGTTTGCAGGGCAACATTTCCCTAATAGGTATACATCCCCTCACTGTGAGGATATATATTAAAAACATGAGATTTAGTTTATTTTTTAAGAAATTTAAATCATGACTAAATGTAACAGAAAATATCAGGTTCAATTTATATGAAGTTAAAATTCATATGGTTACAAATTGAAAAAGGGAACCAAAGATATAGTATGAAGGAAAATAGGGCTGTGAAGACCCAAGGAAAGTTTTTCTTTAAAAAGTGAGTATTAGGAAAGAGAAAAGCATTAAACGAAAGAAGCCAGGATGTCTGGTCCTCAATATTATGTGCTCAGTTACTTATGAGAGCCCTCTAAAGACCCTGTGAATGAGAGATGGTGCCCTGCTGATGAGTCTCCCTAGGGCCCCCTTCATGTCCCTGTTCCTCAGACTGTAGATGAAGGGGTTCAGCATGGGGGTAACCATGGTGTACATCACTGAGGCCACCAGACTTGTCCTAGAGGATGAAGTGACTGCAGAACTGAGGTAGACCCCTAGGCCTGTGCCATAGAACAAGGAAACCACCGAGAGGTGAGACCCACAAGTGGAAAAGGCTTTGTACTTCCCCCTGGCTGATGAAATTCTCAGGATGGAGGAGAAAATCTTAGAGTAAGAAAAGAGGATCCCAGAGAGAGGAAAAATACCTAGGATAATAGTCATAAAATACACCACTGTGTTATTGATGACGGTGTTTGAACAGGCGAGCTTCAGGACTTCAGGAAGATCACAGAAAAAGTGTGGGATCTTCATGCTTCTGCAGAAGGACAGCCTCAAAAGGGTTAAGGTCATGAGCAGGGAGCCTGTGACACTGAGGCTCCAGGACCCCAGAGCCAGCAGCCCACAGAGCCGGGGGTTCATGATGACCAGGTAGTGCAGGGGGTGACAGATGGCCACGAAGCGGTCATAGGCCATCACGGCCAGGAGTAAATTGTCCAGGCATCCAAACACAACGAAAAAAAATACCTGGCTGAGGCAGCCTGCATAGGTGATAACTTGACTCTGTTTCTGGATGTTCCACAGCATCTTTGGGATGGTGGTGGAGGTGAAACCGATGTCAGCAAAGGACAAGTTGGAGAGGAAGAAGTACATGGGGGTGTGGAGGTGGGAGTCTGAGATGATGGCTAGGATGATGGCCAGGTTCCCAGTGAATGTGACCAGGTACATGGACAGAAACAGCCCGAAGAGGAGAGGCTGCAGGTCTGGGTCCTCTGAGAATCCCAGGAGGAGAAAGTTTCTGACTCCTGTTTGGTTTCCTCTTTCCATGAGTCTGCTGGGCTTGCCAACAAGGAGGAAAAAAGCAATACAAAATTTACCCCAAATAAACATTCCCCAGAAAGACAGAAATATCCTTAACCCAAACCCAGGGAGATCATGAAGTCATTCTTTTTGGCTAAGGATTGACTTTCTTTGATGACAAATTGTGGTTACTGCTGACATCTAGAAAAATTGTCTCAAGTTCAGCACTTCTCAAATTGTGGTTCCTGAGCACCATCAGCAACCTCTAGACATGTTAGAAATACACATTTTTAAGGCTTGTCTGACCTGCGTGTGTGCTCAGGTGTGTGTTGAACTCTTGGTGACCCCATGGACTGTAGCTTGCCAGACCCCTCTGTCCATGGGATTTCTCAGGCAAGAATACTGGAGTGGGTTGCAATTTCCTCCTCCAGGAGATCTTCCCAACCCAGGTATAGAACCTGCATCTCCTGTATCTCCTGCATTGGCAGGTGGATTCTTTTCCATTGAGTCATCTCTGACCTACTGAATCAGATATGCTGGGTGTGAAGCCAGCACTTGACGCTTCAACAAGCCCTCATGGAAATTCTGACACATACAAGTTTGAGGAGCACTGCTCCAGTGCTTGCCTGCATCCCCAAACAATCATCCCTTTCCTGGAGTCCCTGATTACCACTCTTGAGCGTTCTGCTCAGTGCTTCTGGGAATGGGGAATTCCCTAACTCTAGGCAGCTCTTCTCACTCATTGAGAGGTTCTTAGATCCTCTGGACCTTGGGTGCTCCTTTTGCTAAAAAAGAAAAAAACCCTAATATTATTGTTAATCACCATGTATATTTCATTTATATTATCAATGTCCCTATATAAATTCAATCAAAATTGAATTTCTAAATATAGACTCCTAGAGTTTCTAAATATTGAGTTTATCTTCACATAAATCATCTTTTATTTTTAGCTTTGGGTGGGTGCATGCTTAGTCCTGTCCAACTCTTTGAGAACCCATGGGTCTGTAGCCTGCCAGGCTCCTCTGTCCATGGAATTTTCCAGGCAGGAATACTGAAGTAGGTTGCCATTTCCTACTCCCAACCCAGGGATGGAACCTGAGTCTCCTGCATTGGCTGCTGGATTTTTTTTCCACTGAGCAATCTTTGAAGCCCATAAAAACATACCTATCATCTCCAAAAATGTCCTTGTATTCTTTTGTGTGGTATGAATACTTGCAATCTATTCCTCTAACATATTTTAAAGAGTACAATACTGCATTATTAACTCTGTTTACTATGTTATATCCCTGGAGAAGGAAATGGCAACCCACTCCAGTATTCCTGTTTGGAAAATTCCATGGACAGAGGAGCATGGCGGGTTACAATTGATGGGGTTGCAAGTCAGACACGACTTAGTGACTAGACCGCCACCACCACCACCACATTATATGCCAGATCTCTAGAATTTATTCATTTTGCATAACAAATCTTGATACACTGAATAAGAATTCCCTATTTCCCTTCCCTTCCAGCCAATAATTCCAATCAACATTCTATTCCGTGCATCCATGAGTTTGATGATTTTAGATGCTTCATGTAAGTGGAATCATACACTATTTGTTCTTTTCTGTCTGGCTTATTTCACTTATTATAATGTCCTCTAGATTCATCTGAGGTGTTGCAAATAGCAGAATTTCTACATGGCATTTTAATGTATTTTAGGTTTAATGCTATTAATAATGATATTCTCTCACATTGTATCTTTGATATCACTATTACATTAGGAAAACCTTAGATTTTTCTGTATTTATAAGGTCTTATGAACATTTTCTAGATTTCTTTATTAATTAAAATTTTTTTCTAATGTATATATGCTTTCTCCAAATAGTATTAATTTACAACATCTATTTATCTTTAGGTCTTATTACATTGCTATAAAACTCCACAACGCTGTTCAAATTTATGTTGAGTTGGAATTCTTATTATTCTTCCTTTATTCAAGGGAATAATTCTAGGGTTTTTATTTAATATGATGTTTATCATAATTTAGGATATATCTCTATGTATTTTATCATCTTAACTTGCATTTTTTTATTCCTATATATTTTAGAGGGCCTTTTAAAGATACAAATAAGTGTTTCACAATTGATTAATAATTTAGAAAAAAATAGTGTGAAATCTTATCCCTATATTCCCTAATAAATTTCAAATGTTGGGTGTGGAGCTAGGGACCATATAAGCTATCAGAAGAATATAATTAAAATACATAGATAATATAATTTATACATGAATATATGTAATCTTGGGCTTCTCAGGTGGCGCTAGTGGTAAAGAACCCACCTGCCAGTGCAGGAGATGTATGAGGCATTGGTTCAATCAACGGATTGGAAAGATCCCCTGGAGAAGGACATGAAACCCACTCCAGTATTCTTACCTGGAGAATCCCACGGACAGAGGAGCCTGGCAGGTTGTAGTCCATGGGGTCGCATAGAGTTGGACTTGACTGAAGCGACTTAGCACACACACATGCATAAATAATCTTTAAAAGTAGACGATCACTATGAATAAAAAGTCTTTGATGGAAATAAGGTAAGAAAAGATCAATAATTGGACAAAAAATTTAAAAATTATTAATGAGAAAATGTGCCCTGCAGAAAGTTGGAATGCAAAAGATAATTATTTGACTAATAAAAGTTAGTATCTTTAATCTATAAAGCCTTAATTATAAATCATATAAACATTAATATATTACCAGGGAAAAAGGCATAGAATATTAAAGATTTATTAAAAAGTATAAAAAGGATAATAAATGTTTGAGAATTTTTTCTAGTATTAACTTATGAGGATGAAAGTAAAATAAGATACCTTTTCACTAAGGTAATTAAGAAGCCACTGAGAAAAATAAAGACTAAGAATGCAAAATTTCATCAAGTGGAAAGAGAAATAGCACTTCACATACTGCTATGAGATGATAATTGATCTGTATTTCTGGACTGGAGAAATTACATCAGTGTACAGATCTTTTATAAGTTTCCTTGCACAAATCCAAGGAAAATGATCAACAAGATATACCAAAATGTGGACAAGAATCATCTTGGAGTGATAAAATGAGTGTGGATTTTTCAACTCATTTTCTTCTATTACATCTTTCAAAAAACTACAAATGAACACACATGTAGGCTATCCTTAAGAAAAACATTTGAAGATTTGGAAGACATTTTTAATACAAGTTGCATACAACAGAACTAGGTAAAGCAGAAAATTAAGGTAAAAGCAGAGTTAAGGAATTAAAGAGAAGAACAGGTCTAAAGTTGAGACAATCCAGAGCTAATTCTTTGGCAAAAGCAAACATACACGCAAAATTAGTCTAATGAATGAAATAAGAAAGAGAACAGTAATGCCTAAAATTAGGATTGAGAAAAATAAACATAGATGTAAGGAAATGCTCAACTTTGCAAGAAAATATTATTTAAAACTTGGCATAAAAAACTAGAAAATCTCTAAGAAATTAATTTATTTCTGGGACTATGTTGGTGTCCAAAGTTGATTCAGAATGGAGGGTAATAGATCAAAAATTAAGGAGGGAATTAAGCAAACAACAAGATTTACCTCCAAAAATGCCTTTGTGGGACCTGAGTGCAGGAACAAAAGATTTCTCCTTTAAATATTAAAGAAGAAAAGAAAGTTTATCATCATTATTATCAATTCTGAGGAAGTTCTAGCTAAAGCAGTACAAGGAGAAAAGATACAAGAGATGTAAGTATCAAAAAAGCAATTATTTGTTTGAAGATGATGGATTGGCTGAAGATAATAAATTGGCAACTGAAAACCTCTTTTTTTAAAAAAAATTATTTTTAATTAGAGGAGGAAAATCTCTGGACTGAAAATGATTTTAGTAAGGCAGTCGATACAAAACAAATATGTAAAAACCAATAGTCACCTTAAAGTAACATTCAGTGGCATTCAGATGTTTTGCAATCATTGTTTCTATCAAGTTTTGAAACATTTTTACCACTATGAGAACTCTCTGTGCTATCTTTGTAACTTTCTTTAAAATTTCTCTAAAATTATTAAAAAATAAAAATTAACATAAAAAATGGGTACAAGAGAAAAATAACCCCAGCAGTGTTCATATGTGCAGTTAAATCTCTCAGAAAATAGATCACAATCATTTCACATATTAACAAAAATGTAAGCCACTTAAAACAGGGACTGGAAATTTGCAAATACACAATAAATGAAAGTGATACATTTACTAAATAAGTCAAATGACTTGAGGACCTCCATATGTCAAGTATTTGTGCTAAGTTTTGTATGCCTTAGCTCATTTTATCATGATCATTATTGTTTTGATTTAACAAATGCATATATATAAACAGTATACAATAATCATTAACATGTATAGATACTTACTGGGTGATGGAGACAAAAACATTCTTGTGCATTATCTCTTTTAATTTAATTTTCATATTAACCTCACAAAATGGATACTATTATTATCCTCATTTTATAAATGTGGAAACTGAGGCAGAGAAACATTCAGTAACTTAATATCACAAAGCTGTTTGAATGGGCTGAATGGGTTTGTAAGGCACAGTGATAAAGAATCTGCCAGCCAATGCAAGTGACGAAAGAGACCTGGGTTCAGTACCTGGGGATTGGGAAGATCCCCTGGAGTAAGAAATGGCAACTTGCTCCGGTATTCTTGCCTGGAAAATTCCATGGCCAGAGGAGCCTAGTGGGTTATACAGTCCATGGGGTTGCAAAATGTGCATGACTGAGGACACACACATATATCAGTTCACTTCAGTCGCTCAGTTGTGTCTGACTCTTTGTGACCCCATGAATCACAGCACCCTAGGCCTCCCTGTCCATCACCAACTCCCCGAGTTCACTCAAACTAATGTCCATCGAGTTGGTGATGCTATCCAGCCATCTCTTCCTCTGTTGTCCCCTTCTTCTCCTGCCCCCAATCCCTCCCAGCATCAGGGTCTTTTCCAATGAGTCAACTCTTCACATGAGGTGGCCAAAATATTGGAGCTTCAGCCTCAGCATCAGTCCTTCCAATGAATACCCAGGACTGATATCCTTTAGGATGGACTGGTTGGATCTCCTTACAGTCCAAGACTCTCAAGAGTCTTCTCCAACACTACAGTTCAAAAGCATCAATTCTTTGGCGCTCAGCTTTCTTCACAGTCCAACTCTCACATCCACACATGACCACTGGAAAAATCATAGCCTTGACTAGGTGGACCTTTGTTGGCAAAGTAATGTCTCTGCTTTTCAATATGCTATCTAGGTTGGTCATAACTTTCATTCCAAGGAGTAAGCGTCTTTTTTTTTTTTTTCCTTTTTTTAAAAATTTTATTTTATTTTTAAACTTTACATAATTGTATTAGTTTTGCCAAATATCAAAATGAATCCACCACAGGTATACATGTGTTCCCCATCCTGAACCAGCGTCTTTTAATTTCATGGCTGCAATCACCATCTGCAGTGATTTTGGAGCCCCCCAAAATAAAGTCTGATGCTGTTTCCACTGTTTCCCCATCTATCTGCCGTGAAGAGATGGGACCAGATGCCATGATCTTCGTTTTCTGAATGCTGAGCTTTAAGCCAAGTTTTTCACTCTCCACTTTCACTTTCATCAAGAGGCTTTTTAGTTCCTCTCCACTTTCTGCCATAAGGGTGGTGTCATCTGCATATCTGAGGTTATTGATATTTCTCCCGGCAATCTTGATTCCAGCTTGTGCTTCTTCCAGCCCAGTGTTTCTCATGATGCACTCTGCATATAAGTTAAATAAGCAGGGTGACAATATACAGCCTTGACGTACTTCTTTTCCTATTTGGAACCAGTCTGTTGTTCCATGTCCAGTTCTAACTGTTGCTTCCTGACCTGCATATAGGTTTCTCAAGAGGCAGGTCAGGTGGTCTGCTATTCCCATCTCTTTCAGACTTTTCCACAGTTTATTGTGGTCCACACAGTCAAAGGCTTTGGCATAGTCAATAAAGCAGAAATAGATGTTTTTCTGGAACTCTCTTGCTTTTTCCATGATCCAGCGGATGTTGGCAATTTGATCTCTGGTTCCTCTGCCTTTTCTAAAACCAGCTGGAACATCTGCAAGCTCACAGTTCACGTCCTGCTGAAGCCTGGCTTGCAGAATTTTGAGCATTACTTTACTAGTGGCACACACATATATGAAGTACTAAATAGGAAGAATCCCAGAGAATGCTTCTTGAGTGAGTGAATACATGAGTAAGATTTGGTAGATAAAAGAATACAGGAGAATCAGATGGAGAATAGAAACATAGCTCCTGAGAAATAGCTAGGATGGTTGGATAAGAAATAAGAAGAGATGTTGGGAGCTTAAACAAGGTCAGTTTCCATTAGGAAGGTGAGACATTCTCAGAATTGGGTTCCAGAAGAGAGGAAGGAACCTGAGTGGAAGAGAGATTTTGAGACACTCAGGACTTGAACTGTGCAGAGTGTTTTAAGTAAATGGACTCTTACCAACTGTGCTATCCTCATTTGTGCCATCCAAGTTAATACTCTGAGAGTTCTGCCTGCCTCCATACCTGTTTCCCACAGCACACACTTTAATGTCTTCATTGAGCCTCTAGTTCCCTGGATCCTTTCATTCCTGGGTGATGGATCCTCAACTCAGCTCCAATAAAGTGAAAGGAGGTGCCATCAGGCATCCATTCTCTGAAAGGGCACTGCTGAACTTCCTCCTTTTTGGGACAATGGAGCTGTACTGAGAGGAGTAAGGGGCATATTTATTGTTTCTGTGACTTCAGAGATTGAATTCTCACAACTGCTCATTAAGGTAATTGTTCCATTGCTCTCTGCTCTCTGAGCAATTTGGTTCCCATGAGTGTGGAAGCCAAACCAGAAAGGACCTTCTTTCCTGCTAACTTTGTTCCTATAGGAACACCCCTCCCCATGTACCTTAGTCACAATGCTCTTTCCCCAGGATATGATCTCCACTATCTTTTCCCACAAGCACTTCCTCAACATCTGAGATGGAATTTCTTTGTTTATCAAGAGCATGATGGCACATTTTTCAAGATCATGTGAATGTCAAGCAGCTTAACTTGAAATTATGAACAAGGCTGTGGGTTGCACCCAACTACCAACAAAGCCAGACCAATGAATTTGCCACAGCTTCTGTTCCCACTGTTGAAAGGGCAATCTGAAGGATGTTCCAGGAATATAACAAGAAGAGTAGTGTGAGAAGTGGACTGACTGGCTGTTCAGGCAGACTCTGTGGGAATATGTGGCTTTTCAGGGTCAAAACTTGACTTCAATTATGTAAAGTTTAAAAATAAAATAAAATTAAAAAAAAAAACTTGACTTCAAGGGTCAAGTTCATTGGATGGTCCTCAACACTCTAGTCCAGAGAGAACGGGCTATCCTAAATAATTCACAAGCGAGTGACTTTGTTTTCTGTATATCTCTTATACGTGAAATCTAAAAGAAAAACAAAAAACAAAAAACAAAACAAAACTAACAAACTAGTGAATATAACAGAAAAGAAACAGACTCACAGGCATAGAATTTTTTTCTTTCTTTGGCTGCACTGCTCAGCATATAGAATTTCCCTGAGCATGGATTGAACTTATGCCCTCTCCACTGGAAGTGTGGAGTCTTAACCACTGGACCACCAAGGAAGTCTGGACTCGAAGTCATAGGGGAAAAACCAGTGGCCAACAGTGGGAAGAGGGAAGGGAGAGGGGCAAGACAGGGGCAAGGGATTAAGAGGTACAAACTACCATGCATAAGATAAGTCACAAAGATATATACTGTACAGTAAGGGATATAGACAATATTCTATAGTAACAGTAAATGGAGTATAACCTTTACAAATTGTGACTCACTAGGTTGTACACCTGAAACTTATATAATATATTTTTTGCAAACTTTAAACTTTTTATTCTATATTGGGGTATAGTTAGTTAACAATGCTGTGGTTTTTTTTCAGGTGAACGGAGAAGGGACTCTGCCTTATGCATCAGTTCAGTTCAGTTGCTCAGTTGTGTCTGACTCTTTGCGACCCCATGGACTGCAGCACGCCAGGCTTCCCTGTCCATCGCCAACTCCTGGAGCCTGCTCAAACTCATGTCCATTGAGTCAGTGATGCCATCCAACCATCTCATCCACTGCCTTATGTATACATGTATCCATTCTCCCCCAAACCCCCATCCCATCCAGGCTGGTACATAATGTTGAGCAGAGTTCCATGTGCTACACACTAAGTCCTTGTTGGCTCTCCATTTTGATTATGGCAGTGTGTACATGACTTTCCCAAACTCCCTTACTATCCCTTCCCCCTGGCAACCATAAGTTCATTTTCTAAGTCCATGAACCTCTTTCTGTTCTGTAAGTAAGTTCATTGGTATCATTTTAGATTCCACATATAAGACATGCCATATGATATTTCTCCTTCTCTGTCTAACTTACTTCATTCAGTATGACACTTTCTAGGTTCATCCATGTTGCTGCAAATGGCATTATTTCACTCTTTTTATGGCTGAGTAATATTCCACTGTATGTATGTACCATATCTTCTTTATCTATTCCTCTGTTGTTGGATATTTAGGTTGCCTCCATGTCTTGGCTATTATAAACAGTGCTGCAATGAACACTGGGGTTCATATATCCTTTCAGATCGTATTTTTCTCTGGATTTATGCCCAGGAGTGGATTGCAGGGTCATGTGGTAGCTCTATTTTTAATTTTTAAAGGAATCTCCACACTGTTCTCCATAGTGACTGTACCAATTTACATTCCCACTAACAATGTAGGAGGGTTCCCTTCTCTTCATGCTCTCTCCAGCATTTGTTGTCTGTGGATTTTTTTTGATGATGGCCATTCTGACAGGAATGAGTGATATCTCATTGTAGTTTTGATATGCATTTCTCTAATAACTAGTGATATTGAATATCTTTCCATGTGTCTGTTGGTAATCCGTATGTTCTCTTTGGAGAGATGTTTATTTAGGTCTTCTGTCCATTTTTTCAGTGGGCTTGAAACTTATGTAATATTGTTAATAAACTATACCTCAATAAAAAAGTAAAAAGGAACACTGGTATATAAGGGAATAACTTTTATAACCCAAATCAAATATTAAAATTTTTCAAACAAATAAAAACAATAGGATATCTAGGGCATACTCCTCTTGAATGACTGTAGCCACAGCTACTGAGCCTGCGTGCCCTAGAGTTGGTGCTCCACAACAAGAGAAACCAGTGCAATGAGAAGCCGGAGCACTGCAATGAAGAGCAGACCCTGCTTGCCACAACTAGAGAAAACCCGAGTGCAACAGGGAAGTCCAGTGCAACCAAAAATAATAAATAAATGTAAAAAAAGTCTTAAAAAATGATGTTGCCAAGTGTCTTCTTTTTTTTTAATATAAATTTATTTATTTTAATGGCTGAATAATACTCCATTGTGTATATGTACCACAGCTTTCTTATCCATTCATCTGCTGATGGACTGGTTTGATGCACGATACTGGATGCTAGGGGCTGGTGCACTGGGACGACCCAGAGGGATGGAATGGGGAGGGAGGAGGGAGGAGGGTTCAGGATGGGGAACACAAGTATACCTGTGGCGGATTCATTTTGATATTTGGCAAAACTAATACAGTTATGTAAAGTTTAAAAATAAAATAAAATTAAAAAAAATTAAAAAAAAATAAAAGGCATCATGGCTAAATTTATTTATTTTAATTGGAGGCTAATTACTTTACAATATTTTAGTGGTTTTGCCATACATTGACATGAATCCGCCACAGGTGTATATGTGTTCCCCATCCTGAACCCCCCTCCCACCTCCCTCCCTATCCCATCCCTCTGGATCATCCCAGTGAGACAGGGTGCCAAGTATCTTCTTTGTCCATGCATTATTTGAATAATGGATTTTAGTTTTTCAATGTCATCAGCCTTGTAGTCTATCCAGTCTCCTTTCCTTCTTTTGACTGTTATGCAAAATAGAGTCAAATCTGGGACTCTGCTTTTCTATTTGTACAGGCATTTTTATGGTCCATTCTTATCATGTGTAAAAAATATTTTGCTGGAGAAGGAAAAGGCAACACACTCCAGTAGTCTTGCCTGGAGAATTCCATGGACAGAGGAGCCTGGTGAGCTCTCATTCATAGGGTCGCAGAGTCAGACACGAGTAAGCATGTGTGCACACATGGGGTGGCGGGGGGAGGGGGAATGGTTTCGGAATGATTCAAGCACACTGCACTTATTGTGCACTTTATTTCTATTATTATTATATCAGCTCCACCTCAGATCATCAGGCATTAGATCCTGGAGCTTGGGGACTCCTGCTTTAGCTCACTCCCATGGGGATTTGGCACATGGAAAATTTTCATATATTCTCTTTCCCTTTGGAAGTCACTTTCCCATGGTTCTCAAGTGGGGGTGATTAGGCCCCTTATGGAGTATATGAAGACATTTTTAGTCCTTGCAACTTGGGTGGTGATGTATTTTATCCAGGGATATGACTAAACATCCTACAATGCACAGGAATAGCCCCTATAGCAAAGAATGACCCAAACCCAAATATCAAGGTTGAGAAATTCTGCTCCACAAGCCACACCCTCTTTCTTCTTGGGCTACACTGAGCTTTATGACCTAGTCCTAATGGAGGAGAGTGTACATGGGGAGAAATTGGCTTAATAATATGGGAACAAAATAATATGGGAACAAAAAGCTGTAGCATTACAAAAATTACTCTTGTATGTAATGAGAGCTGAAGTTTATTTAGGACTTGCCACCTGCATTCCTTATGCTGAAGCTTTGCCATTTTATTCCATTTAAACCTCTGGTCACCCATCTGAGGCATGCCTTGTTATAGGTTCATTTCAGATAGAGCAACTGAAGCACATGGGGGTTGAATATTCTTTGGATAAAGAAGTTGTGGTACATATACACAATGGAATATTACTCAGCCATAAAAAGGAACATATTTGACTCAGGTCTAATAAGGTGGATGAACCTAGGGCCTATTATACAGAGTGAAATAAGTCAGAAAGAGAAAGACAAATATCATATATTAATGCATATATATGGAATCTAGAAAGATGGTACTGATAAACCTATTTGCAGGGCAGCAATGGAGACATAGATATAGAACAGACTTGTGGACACAGTGGGGGAAGGAGAGGGTGTGACAAACTGAGTGAATAGTATTGAAACATATATATCACCAGATGTAAAATTAGAATAGCCAGTGGAAATTTACTGTATGATTCAGGGAGCTCAAATATGATGCTTTGTGATAACCTAGAGTTGTGGGAGGGATAGGAGGTGGGAGGGAGGTGCAAGAGAGGGGGAAGATACCTGTACCTGTGGCTGATTCATGTTATATATAGCAGAAGCTAACACAATATTGTAAAGCAAGTATCCTCCAATTAAAAATAAATAATTAAAACATTTTTTTTAAAAATAAAAAATCTAAGAAAGATAAAAATAATACAATAAAGTATATTTATCTTATCACTGAGAAAAAATCACCATCTACTAAGATGGCATCACTGTTTGAATTCAGGAAAATTTTGGGGCTCTCCCTGATGGTGCAGTGGTAAAGAATCCATCTGCCAATGCAAGAGACTCAAGAGACTTGAGTTCAGCCTCTGGGTTGGGAAGATCCCCTGGGGGAGGAAATGGCAACCCACTCTAGTATTTTTGCCTGGAGAATCCCATCGACAGAAGAGCTTGAGAGGCTACACTCCATGGGGTCACTAAAAGAGTCGGACATGATGGAACACACCCACACACACTCCACCTGTCCTCCTGAAAACACACACCTCTCCATCTCTAGTCTACACCTGTTCCCAGTGTCCTAAGGATGGACAGTTAGCTTGCTTCCCCACCCTTGCCTCTCTCAACAGGTTCATTCCAACTTCATAACTAAGTGCACTGAAAAATTGAAGAGTCCACACTCTTAAGTGTTCTGTTCCATTGCTCTTGATCACACATGTCCAGACTCCAGGTCATTGTTGTCACTGGGGAGACAACGTGTTGCAGAGAAGCTTTCTCAGAGCTCTTTTCATGTCTCTGTTCCTCAGGCTGTAGATGAAAGGATTGAGCATGGGAGTGACCACGGTGTACAGGACAGAGGCAAACGCCCCTGTTTGAGAGTCATGTGTCCATGTGGAGCTGAGGTAGACCCCAAGGCAGGTTCTGTAGAACAAGGAGACCATGGAGAGGTGAGATCCACAAGTGGAAAATGCTTTATACTTCCCTCCTGTCGTTGAGATCTTCAGTACAGAACAAACAATTCGAGAATAAGAGAGAAGGATGCTGGTGAGAGGAAAAAAGCCCATAACGCCTGTCACAAGACACAATACGACATTATTGATGAAGGTGTCAGAGCAGGCAAGCTTGAGGACCTCAGGGAGTTCACAGAAGTAGTGCTGGATTTCAACGATGGCGCAGAAAGAGAGCCAGGATATGGTTAAACTCTCAGGAAGGGCCCCCAGAACGCTGATGAGCCAGGTCAGGAGGAGCAACTGTGCACAGAGCCGCAGGTTCATGATGACCGTGTAGTGCAGGGGGTGGCAGATGGCCACGAAGCGGTCATAGGCCATCATGGTCAGGAGTAAGTTGTCCAAAAGTCCAAAAACTGTGAAAAAATACATCTGGGTGATGCAGCCTGTGTAGGTAATGGCTTTGCTCTGGGTTTGGATGTTCAGGAGCATCTTTGGGATGGTGGTGGAGGTGAAACAGATGTCAGATAATGACAGGTTGGAGAGAAAGAGGTACATGGGGGTGTGGAGGTGGGAGTCTGTGATGATGGCCAGGATGATGAGCAGGTTCCCAAAGACGGTGACCAGGTACAAAGAGAGGAAGAGCCCAAAGAGAACAGACTGAATCTCTGGCTTCTCAGAAAGTCCCAGGAGGAGAAATATTGGAAGCTGTGAGTGGTTTCCTGGTTGCATGTGAAGGATTGTCTGCCAAGAGAGAAGCAGAAGCAAGATTAAATTGGTGATCAACAGGCATCTTAGAAATGTGGTCACTTTTAGCTTGAACTCAATATATTGATGAGACAATGCTTTTGCTTAATGGTCTCTTCTCTCTTGTCTGTTAGTTTGAGGTCTCCTAATGCAATCATCTTTTTCTGTGTTGCCACCAGTAGCTAGAAAGGTTTCACATGAAAACTAATTTTGCACACAAAGAAGATCTCATTTGTTTGACTACCTTGACCCTTGGTCACCCAGCCTTCTCAGATGCCTTTGAATTAATTTGTACTTTATTACTAAATGCCTTTATAATAAAACAATTATTTATTTAAATTATTATTCATTTTATTTAATTATCATTAATTTATAATTAATCAATACCATTAATTATTATTAATTTTATTTAAATTATTACTTTAAATGCTAATTAAAAAAGCATGAGTCTGTGTACTTTCCATAAGCTATGGTAATGACATGGTATTTTCTACTCACTTGATTAATATGTATAATGGACAATCATGAAATAAGATATGGAGTTATCAATTTTTCCCAGAAAAAAAATTGCTAATTTTGAAATCTCACAAAACCTGTTTGAAATACATAAAAATTATCTGGAGACACATGAAAATAAGTGTTCTAGTGAATTTTCTAGATCTATGTTAATCATGATACAACATGCCTTCTACAATAGCAGCAGTATAAGAAAAACCAGAGCTGCTGCTGCCGCTGCTGCTAAGTCAATTCAGTAGTGTCCGATTCTGTGCGACCCCATAGATGGCAGCCCACCAGGCTCCCCCGTCCCTGGGGTTCTCCAGGCAAGAACACTGGAGTGGGTTGCCATTGCCTTCTCCAATGCAGAAAAGTGAAAAGTGAAAGTGAAGTCGCTGAGTCTTGTCTGACTCTTAGCGACCCCGTGGACTGCGGCCCACCAGGCTCCTCCATCCATGGGATTTTCCAGGCAAGAGTAGTGGAGTGGGGTGCCAATGCCTTCTCCAGAAAAACCAGAGACTAATCTCTAATTAGCATATTATTTAAAAAACTCAAAGAAAATAGCAATAAAATATAAAAATATTTAGCAGTTTATCATGCAAACCAAATACTATACCCAGGTAACATTTAACCCTAGAAAGCAACCAGCATTTCATATTGGTAATGTATTTATTACAGTAGAGCAAATAAGTAGGAAAAAAATCATCCAAAAAATTGGATAGTCTAATTGAATGCTAAAGATACTACTTGAAAGGAGTTCTGAGAAAGGAGTTCTGAGGAAACTAAATAGGTTTCATTACTATGAAAATAGTTTCCTTGGTCATCAGCTTATGTCAGCCCTCACATGAAAATATTTAAGAAATCTACATGAAGATCATACAGAAGACAAGTATGCCTGTCACTGCCACTACCCCATTCTGTTCTGAAATTTCAAACCAATATGACCAAAGAATAAAAAAGCAATCATAGGGTCACATCCTGGGTAAAAGTAAATTGATCACATTTTCAGATGATCAACTGGCTATGTAAAATCAATTGCAAAGCTATTACAACTAAGAAGTCATTCTGGTGAAACTAGATTGAAATATAAACATGTATCATTTTGTATCATTTTCTTTCCCATTTCCAGCAATAAGCAGATGCATAATAGAAAAAAAAATCCTATTTGAAATTGTACAAAAATAGGGCTTCCCTGGTGGCTCAGGCGGTAAAGAATCTGCCTGCAACATGGGAGACCCAGGTTTGACCCCTGGGTTGGGAAGATCCCCTGGAAAAGGGAATGGCTACTCACTCTAGTATTTTTGCCTGGAGAATTCCATAGACAGAGGAAAGGGGTGGGCTACAGTCCATGGGGTTGCAAAGAGTCAGACACGACTGAGTGACTAACACATATGGCATATACAAACTAACAGTCTGGCTCATTGAAGGCACTCAAGAAATGATATAAATAGCAGTTAATATTTATTAAATTTACCAGGTACAGGAATCATGCTAATCTCTTCTCCCAAATGGTCTCATTTCATCTCCCTGGAAACAAATGGGATGAGAGTGCTGTCATTCATGTCCATCAGAGACAACTGAATGTGGCTCTGTGTGCTCGCTGAAATGCACAAGTTAATGAAGAGTGTGGCCCCTCTGATGTGCAAATTACAGTAAGGTGAGCAGAAGGAGACTGGGTACTGGGTAAAATGTTAGGGGGAGACCAGTGTAGCCCAAGAGAAAACTAGGAGAGAGATGGTTCCTGATGAGTTAGGAGAGGGTTGTAGAAATAATGTGGGAATGAGCAGAAGGCAAGGGAGATGAGAAGAGAGAAGAGGCTGTAATTAAACTTGAGGATTCCTTCTTGGTTAGCACTTGAACATTTCTGAATCATTTTTAATCTATAGATTTGTCCAATTTTCTTACTCTTGACAGTGCTCCTGGGGAAATTCCTCTCTTCTATTTCCAGAGGATGCTCTGTGTTGTTATTTCCAGTCTGATGGACTTATCCCAGGAAAGTGAATCTTGTAGCCAGTAGTCGTGTCTCTAACATGAGGGAGATGGTGCCACACACCTGGAGAAGGGAAAGGCAACCCCTTCCAGTATTCTTGCCTGGAGAATCCCACGGACAGAGGAGCCTGATGGGCTACAGTCCATGGGGTCACAAAGAGTCGAACACGACTGAACAACTAACAGCACGTGGATCTCTGGACCAGGGTGATGTTTCTAGGAAGCATGAGAGAATGTCTTTTTTCCCTCATATTTGTGAACTGAAGGTGAGGGGCTAAGTTTATTGAGCTCCAGAAGCTGAATTCTCAAAGCTTCTCATTAAAATTTTTTATTTTTGTAAGCTTGGGGCAATATAACTGCAGGAATATGGGGACTATAATCAAAATGGGAAAAATTGCAGTTATGTCCTCAGGGGTAGATATTGGAAGAATGTGTCTTCTCCCACTGGGACCATTAAAACCTTTTTTATTATGGAAAATTCACACATATACAGAAGTGAAGAGTAGTGAAGAGTATAATGAACACTCATCAACTCATCAATGGGTTTCACAAGTTACTGACCTGTAACCTGGCCACACTACTCCTGTTCAGATGATATGATTATTTTTAAGCAATTCCCACATATAGTATCATTTACCTACTAATATTTAAGCAACTTCAGCATGTGTCTCTAAAAGAAAAAGAAAATTAAAAAACCAGATAGCCCCATCACTATTGAAATCTAGTTAGTTCTTGAATTACGAACAGCAAGAAAAAGTTGATCCCAGGTCATAAGATGTATATGTAAATATTTTGATTATTATTCTTTTTTAAAAGTAATTTTTATTGGCGTTACTTTACAATGTGGTGTTAAGTACTGCTGTACAACAAAATGAATCAGCTATGTGTATACATAAATCCCCTATTTTTAAGATTTCTGTCTCATTTAGGTCCCACAGAGCATTGAGTAGAGTTCCCTGTGGTATACAGTAGGTTCTCCTTCGTTATGTGTTTTATATATAGTAGTGTATATATATCTGTCTCAATCTCCCAATTTATCCCCCTTCTTCCCCACTCTCTCCCCAGTATCCCTATGTGTCGGTTCTCTATGTCTGTGTGTCTGTTTCTACTTTGCAAATAAATTCATCTATATTTTTCTAGATTCCACATAACAGCAATATTATATGATATTTATTTTTCTCTTTCTGACTTATGTCTCTCTATATGACAGTCTCTAGGTCCATCCATGCCTCTGCAAATGGCACTATTTCATTCCTTTTTATGGCTGAGTAGTATTCCACTATGTGTGTGTTTGTGTGTGTGTGTATATACACCACATTTATTTATCCCTTCTTCTGTTATTTGTATGTAATTTTGAAAGAAAAGCATTTCACTTATTATGAAGGCTGTGATACATTCAGTAGTTGATCCTTTTACCTGAAGTTTCTTCAGTGTCATTAAATAACATACACCTGAAAAAGACTTTGTTTCATAGTAAGATAAAAAGATTAGCCTGGGTTATCCAGGTTAGTGAAATGTAATAACAAGGTCCTCTAAATACTGAACGAGAATAAGAAAATTGAGGTCAAAGAACATTTAATATGCTATGCTGCTGGTTTTGAAGACTGAGAAAGGACCATGAACCAAGGAATGTAGGTGGCTACCAGAAAGTCATTTAGGAGGGAAATGCATTCTCTTCTGGAGCATCGAGATGGATCCCAGCACTGCAAGCATGTGGACTTTAGCCCCCTGAGACCCATTCTGGTTTGAGCTTTGGATCCATAGAACTTCAAGTCATTATCTATTTATCTATTTATATCTATCTATGGACAGAGGTTAATAACATTGTATAGGAGGTGGTGATCAAAACCATCCCCAAGTTAAAGAAATGTAAAAAGGCAAAATGGATGTCTGAGGAGGCCTTACAAATAGCTGAGAATAGAAGAGAAGTTAAAGCAAAGAGGAAAGGAAAGATATATCCATCTGAATACAGAGTTCCAAAGAATAGCAAGGAGAGATAAGAAAGCCTTCCTAAGTGATCAATGAAAAGAAGTAGAGGAAAACAATAGAATGGGAAAGACTAGGGATCTCTTCAAGAAAATTAGAGATACCAAGGGAACATTTCATGCAAAAATGGGCACAATAAAAGAAACAGTATGGACCTAACAGAAGCAGAAAATATTAAGAAGAGGTGGCAAGAATACACAGTAGAACTATTCAAAAAAGATCTTAATGACCCAGATAACCATGTTGGTGTCATCACTTACCTAGAGCCAGACATCCTGGAGTGTGAAGTCAAGTGGGCCTTAGGAAGCATCACTATGAACAAAGCTAGTGGAGGGGATGGAATTCCAGCTGAGCTATTTCAAATCCTGAAAGATGATGCTGTGAAAGTGCTGCATTCAGTAAGCCAGCAAATTTGGAAAACTCAGCAGTAGCCACAGGACTGGAAAAAGTCAGTTTTCATTCAAATCCCAAAGAATGTTCAAACTACAGCACAATTGCACTCATCTCACATGCTAGCAAAGTAATGCTCAAAGTTCTCTAAGCTATGCTTCAACCGTATGTGAACTGAGAACTTCCAGATGTTCAAGTTGGATTTAGAAAAGGCAGAGGAAGAACCAGAGATCAAATTGCCAACATCTGTTGGATCATCGAAAAAGCAAGCGAGTTCCAGAAAAACATCCACTTTTGCTTCATTGACTACACAAAGCCTTTGATTGTGTGGATCAAAATGAATTGTGTTTCTTAAAGAGATGGGAATACCAGACCACCTTACCTGCCTCTTGAGAAATCTGTATGCAGGTCAGGAAGCGACAGTTAGAACTGGACATGGAACAATGTACGGGTTCCAGATTGGGAAAGGAGTACATCAAGGCTGTACACTGTCATCCTGCTTATTTAAGTTATATGCAGAGTACATCATGCGAAATGCCAGGCTGGATGCAGCACAAACTGGAATCAAGATTGCTGGGAGACATATCAACAACCTCAGATATGCAGATAACACCACCCTTATGGCAGAAAGCAAAGAGGAACTAAAGAGCTTCTTGAAAGTGAAAAAGGAGAGAGAAAAAGCTGACTTAAAACTCAACAGTCAAAAAACAAAGATCATGGCATCCGATCACATCACTTCAGGGCAAATAGATGGGGAAACAATGGAAATAATGACAGAATTTATTTTCTTGGGCTCCAAAATACTGGGGATGATGACTGTAGCCCTGAAATTAAAAGACGCTTGCTCACTGGAAGAAAAGGTATGACTAATCTAGACAGCATATTAAAAAGCAAAGACATTACTTTGCTGATGAAGGTCTGTCTAGTCAAAGCTATGGTTTTTCCAGTAGTCATGTAGGGATGTGTGAGTTGGACTATAAAGAAAGCTGAGCACTGAAGAATTGATGCTTTTGGAATTATGGTGTTGGAGAAAACTCTTGAGAGTCCTTTAGACTGCAAGGAGATCCAACAAGTCAATCCTGAGGGAAATCAATTCTGAATACTCATTGGAAGGACTGATGCTGAAGCTGAAGCTCCAATACTTTGGCCACCTGATGTGAAGAACTGACTCACTAGAAAAGACCCTGTTGTTGGAAAAGATTGAAGGCAAGAAGAGCAGGGGATGACAGAGGATGAGATGGTTGGATGGTATTACCAACTCAATAAACATGAGCTTGAGCAATCTCCAGGAGTTGGAGATGGACAGGGAAGCCTGGCATGCTGCAGTCCATGGGATCACAAAGAGTCAGACACGACTGAGCAACTGAACTGAACTGATCTATCCATCTATCTATCTACCAATCTATTTATCTATCTTTGCATATACACAGCCATATATAACATATATACATAGTTATAATGGTATAATTTTTTACAGCAGCATGAGTGCATGCTTAGTTGTTCAGTTGTGTCCCATTCTTTGGGACCTCTTGGACTGTAGCTTGCCAGGCTTCAGCGTGCATGGGATTTTCCAGGCAAGAATACTGGACTGCGTTGCCATTTCCTACTCCAGGGGATCTTCCCGACCCAGTGATTGAACTTGATTCTCTTGCATTTCTTGCATTGTCAGATGGATTCTTTACCACTCTGACACCTGGAACACCCCAGTAAAATATAAATCATATATTTTTATCCAATAAGATTTTGTTCAAAAAACTGAGTTTAAGCCTCTCAATTTATTCACTTAGGTTCCTCCAGGTAGTATTTTCCATTGAAATCCTACCTTAAAAGAGGAAAATTAGAGTCAATTTGGAGATAGTTGCTTCCATTAACTGATACAGGGAATCCCACACTGCATGAGTGTAAATGTGGTTTTAATTTTGAGAACTTTGAGGTGTTAAGATAGAAAAAGTAATTAAAATTATTAAATTAGATCACCCATTCTACCTTAAATCTTTGTGTTTAAATTTCTACTTTCCTTGGACTTCATGTTAATTATGCAATGTTCATTTTTAAAATTTCTTTACCTTCCAACAGTCTTGTAAGGTTTATTTTAATAGAATAAATTGGATTATAAATGGTTCTGTGTGCATGTACATATGTGTGTGTGTGAGCATGGTTATTTGAAAGAGAAATGTATACAAATAGAGACACATATATATTGGGTTTCTCAGGTGGCAGCAGCAATAAAGATTCTGCCTGCCAATGCAGGAGACTTGGGTTCTATCGTGAGTTGGGAAGATCCCCTGGAGGAGGGCATGCAACCCACTCAAGTATTCTTGCCTGGAGAATCCCACGGACAGAGGAGCCTGGTGGCTACAGTCCATGAGGTGGCAAATAATTGGATACCAACGAGCGACAAACACTTACACATATACACAACTATCTTTTGTGTAGTAATAAATGTTTTATTAATATTTTCCTCATCATATTTAAAGTCAAGTGTAACTCTAAGGCCATATTATGTAAATCTATTTATTCATTTTTGTCTTTCTGTGTAGCTTCCACTTGGAGACATCTATTTTATTATCAATTCTTGCCAGTGTCAGTTGTAAATAGGGAGAACATCAATCTGAATAACAACAGAAATCAAAAGAGTAGAAAATTACCCATGAACAACTATAACAAGGAGTATGCTAAGGTCTGGAGTATTAGGAAGAGCAGTTAAGGAAGTGATATATAAAGGAATGACATTCACAAAAGGAAAACAGTGGTCTCAGATTTTTTTTTTCTGCTATAAGCTTATGTAAGTAGCTGTGATTGCCAAAAATATTCCCTCCCCTCCAATAGGGGCCTTCCCCCATGGCTCAGCAGTAAAAGAATCCACCTGTGATGCAGGAGACATGGGTTCAAGCCCTGGGTCAGTTAGATCCCCTGGAGGTGGTCATGGCAACCCACCCCAGTATTCTTGCTTGCAGAATCCAATGGACAGGGGAACCTGGTGGGCTACAGTCCATAGGGTCCCACAGAGATGTGCACGACTGAAGCAACTTAGCATGCACGCACAGCACCTTGAGATAATGGGAAAATCCAAATATCTTAGATCCATGGTTGAAGATAACCTTGGGATAATAGGATAATGACAAAGGAAAAAATAAAAAAAAAGTTATTAGAATATAGTTGCTTTACAATGTTAATTTATGCTATACTGTAAAGTGAATCAGCTGTATGAATACACATGCTAAGTTGCTTCAGTCTTGTCCGACTCTATATCCCCTCTTTTTTGGATTTCCTTCCTATTAGGTCACCACAGAGCACTGAGTAGAATTCCCTGTGTTACACAGTAGTTCTCATTAGTCATCTATTTTAAACATAGTATCAACAGTGTATATTGTCGGTCCCAATCTTCCAAGAGAATTCTTGAATATAAGAGAGATCACAAAGTTTCATAAAATGAGTTGCATACATTGTATAGAGAAGTTGAGATAAAAGAAATGGAAATTCCAATAAGGAACGGACGAGGCCTGTTTTACTCACTTCCATATCTAATGTGAACTGCAATTTCTGGCTCTGAGGCTTTCATCACGGGCACTTCTTAAGCCTTAGGACCACATGTCCTTTTAGAGTTGCCCTCCCTGAGAACATTTTCAGAGCCCTCTTGATGTCTTTGTTCCTCAGACTGTAGATGACGGGGTTCAGCATGGGTGTGACCACAGTGTATATCACTGAGGCTTTTGCATTTGAATGGGACCTGTGTGTAGCATCAGAGTCATATACACTCCTAAGCTCATACAATAAAATAAGGAGACTACTGAGAGGTGAGATGCACAGGTGGAAAGGGCCTTATACCTTCCCTGAGCTGATGAGATTCCATATATGGAGGACACTGTCTGAGAATATGAGTAAAGGGATACTAGTAAGAGAACCAACACCCAGCAGGACAGCTGCAAAACACATCACCATGTTATTGGGAAAGGTGTCAGAACAAGCAAGTGGTACCATTTGATTGAGTTCACAGGAAAAGTGAGGGATATGCAAGTCTGTACAGAAGGATAGTTGCAACACCATTAAGCTTTCTAACAAGAAATGCAGAAGACTTATAATCCAGGACACCAGCGCTAGCAGTCCACAGAGCTGGGGGTCCATGATGACTGTGTAGTGCAGAGGGTGACAGATGGCCCCGTACCAATCATAGGCCATCACAATCAAGAGCAAGGTGTCCAATCCTGCAAAGATTACAAAAAATACATCTGATTGATGCATCCTTCATAGGTTATGACTTTGCTTTTTGTCCTTATGTTCTGTAGTGTCTTTGGGATGGTGGTGGAGGTGAAGCAGATGTCTACAAAGGACAGGTTGGAGAGGAAGAGGTACATGGGGGTGTGGAGGTGGGGGTCTGAGCACATGGCCAGGATGATGAGTAGGTTTCCAAGCACAGTGATCAGGTACATGGAGATGAAAAGCCCAAATGTGAGGGGCTGCAATGCTCGTTCCTCTGAAAATCCCAGAAGAGGAAAATTTGAAATTTCTGTATCATTCTGTGGGTTCATGTGGTAGATGTGACTGTAAGGAAGGGGAAAATAACATGATTAATTTTCACACAGATAGGCATTACTCACATCATTGAAATAATACAATTCATATTTGGTCATCAAGAAATCAATATTTTATGTATGGTTCTTATCCCCTTCAGAGAATTCCCCATGCCTTCTCTAATAAGCAAACTTGTCCCATTTTTAACTTTTCTCCCATGATGTCATGTATTCACAGTTTTAATGAGAAATTCCTGCACCTGAAAATTGAATTGCAACAATGTTCCCCATATAGTCTATGTAGGGATTGTGACATGCTGAAAAACAAAAGCTCCTAAAATCCAGATTTGAGAAAGAACATAAGCAAGTTAAAACTTGTATATCACGTTTAGGGGTCTTCCCTGGTGGCTCAGATGGTAAAGAATCTGCCAGCAGCGCAGGAGAACTATGTTCACTCCCTGGGTTGGGAAGATATCCTGGAGAAGGGAATGGCAACCCTCTCCATTATTCTTGCCTGGGAAATCCCATGGACAGAGGAGCCTGGTGGGCTACAGTCCGTGGGGTCACAAAGAGTCAGACACAACTGAGCAACTAAGCATGCATGTGCACACACACACACACACACACATACATGTGTTAGATGATTACAGGTATTTTAACAAGCATGCTAGATGATTACAGGTATTATAAAGAAAAAGGAAGTAGGTGGAAGGAAAAGAGAAAAGGAGGTGTATGCATGCTAATTTTTACGCATGTTCAGGCCAGACCTGCCAAAAAGGTGATTCTTGAACAGAGAGCCAGTAGTTGAACATTTGTGGGGAAGTGTGTGCCTGACAAGGGTACAGCCAGTTCACAGGTCTGCACAGCACAAAGGTGTTGGTTTAAGATGTTCAAGTTCAAAAAAAAGGAAACCAGTCTGGTGAGGGAAATCAGCAGGATGGAGAAGGAGGAGAGATGATGTCAGAGGATGCTGAGGAACAAGGAAGCTTCCCTGAAGCTGGTGAAACCTCAAGTGACAAGGAGTCCCTCGTCCACATCTCCACTCGTCCACATCTCCAGCACTTTATGAAATTCAATATAAAAAAACCCACAGCCATATGAAACAAAATTTAAGGAAAATCCAAAACCAACCTCTAGAAGAAAAACTATAGACATTATATTTTCATCAAAAATATACAATAGTTATACTTTAATTAAAATTAATTAGTTAATTAAATTTATGAAAAAACACTTTTCTCCTTGGAAGGAAAGCTATGCAAACCTAGACAGCATATTAAAAAGCAGAGACATCATTTTGTGACAAAGGTCTGTCCAGTCAAAGCTATGGTTTTTTCCAGTAGTCATGTACGAATGTGAGAGTTAGTCCATAAAGAAGGTCGAGTGCTGGAAAATTGATGCTTTCAAATTATGGTGCTAGAGAAGACTCTTGAGAGTCCCTTGGAATGCAAGGAGATCAAACCACCAATCCATAGGGAAATCAACCATGAATATTCATTGGAAGGACTGATGCTGAAGCTGAAGCTCTAACACTTTGGTCACCTGATGCAAAGAGGTGACTTACTGGAAAAGATTCTGAAACTGGAAAGCACTGAAGACAAAAGGAGAAGGGGATGGCAGAGGATGAGGTGGTTAGATAGCATCACCAAGTCAGTAGACATGAGTTTGAGCAAATTCTGGGAGACACTGATAGCGAAGCCTGGCATTCTGCAGTCCATGGGGTCACAAAGAGTCAGACATGACTTAGCCACTGAACAGCAACATGTTTTAATTATATAAGCTTGGGTCACTGGCTCAATTTTAGATTACCAAAAACTTGGAAATAAAAAAATATGACAGAAGGTCTTTTAAAATGTGGGGAGGAAGCAGTATCTAAATTACAATTTCTTCTTACATAGAAACATATAGATTCAAATATGCATATGGAAGATAGAGGTGATATTTAGTCAAGTGTAAAGAGAAATGCCTTCCAAATGGTGGCTGAATATGATGTAAGTTTTAGAAATATGGTGCAACTTTAAGAAATAAAAATGCAATGTCTAATCACAAAGAACAAAAGCAAGTAATAAGGGATGTGAAAAGTAGTTGCAAATGTGTATAAAGTATGATTTATTAGCATCAAGCCCTCCCTCGTTACTCAGATGGTGAAGAATCTGTCTGCGTTACAGGTGATCTGGATTCAATCTCTAGCTGGGAAGATCCTCTGGAGAAGGGAATGGCAACCCACTCCAGTATTCTTGCCTGGAGAATTCCATGGACAAAGGAACCCGACAGGCTACAGTCCATGGGGTTGCAAAACGTTGGGCACAACTGAACAACTAATGCAACCACAACAACACAATGCAGAAGAACGCTCATTTTCATTTTTGGTGAAAGCAGTGAAGAACGTGTAAGTGACTGCTCTATTCTTTCAGTTAAAAAAATTAAAAAGCAATGAAAAGAATAGAATATAAATGACTTGTTGATTTTTACCACACAAAATTTATAAAGTCTCAGACATTCTGCACAAAACTTGTATACATACATAAAACAACAAAGTGGCAAAGAGCAAAAATGATGAAAAAAATTTTAGTCTTTGAAAGAATACAATCAAAAGCAAGAATCCTGCCAAATTCATCATGCAAAAGCAAAGGAATTGAACAGACAGTTTTCAACTAACTTTCTTATTAATATATAAATATATTCAGCCTCACTGGTAATGAAATAATTGCAAAGTAAGCTCATTAGCATGTCCATTTTTATATAATAAATACTCTTTAATTTGAATATTAGGAGGGAGGAGATACTGTGAAAGGTATGTCTCATGAACTACTTCTGTAGGGAAATGTTTGCCAGTATTCCTTTGTCTGGATCCCTCTCATTGTGGTCACTTGGCTCCATCTTAAAAAATAAAAGTCCTTACATGTCTGCACAACCCTCCACAGCTAATACTCAGTATCTTTACTTCAGTTAATAGCAAAAATCCTTGGACTTTGCTTCTACTTTTACTGGAAGTTTTACACCTCCAACTCACTCTCTTAATGGAGCCTTTATGTCCATCATTTAATGGCCAACACTGACCCTTGCACTTCTCAGTCACTCATTCATGTCGGACTCTTTCCAACCCCATAGGCTGTAGCCTGCCAGTCTCCTCTGTCTATGGGATTCTCCAGGCAAGAATACTGGAGTGGGTTGCCATTTCCTTCTCCAGGGGATCCTCCTGACTCATGGATCCAACCCGCATCTCCTGCATTGAAGGCAGGTTCTTTACCACTGTGCCACCAGTAATTCAATATTTACATTTCTTTTTGCATTATAAGTTAAAACATTAATTAACCAAGTAAACAAACAACCCCAGTGATCTTGGTTATGAGTTAGTTCAGACTGGCTCAGGTGAACTCAGGTAAATGCTCTTGCCTGCATTCCATTTGACCTTCTCCTGCAGTATTTCCTGGACTCTTGGACTCACCTGGGTGGAGTCTCTGAGGCGAAGTCTGCAACATAGATGTCCCAGGTGCTCTTGGATGACTGATAATGGAGACAGAGGCTCTGTTTCCAGACAAGACAATGGGATGGAGTCAAGCATTGGTCTTCTAGTCAGAATTAAGAGTCTGCAAGCAACAGCTATGCCCTGTCCATCCCAAGGTTGCCCAGGATGAGGGATGCAGCAGAGGAGATATTTACAGCTCCCCATGTCTGCTCATTAGGTACAATTCCCTCCTGTTAGTACCATCTCTAATAATTGATATCCCTGTGGGACACTGGTCTGGACAGATAGGAATATTTTCTTTTCATTTTCTGTTTCTAGGTGACAGTGTCAGATGGATTTAGTATTTATTATTTCTCTCCATAATCTTTCCTGTCCTTCTGGAGGAGTAAAACTTAAGGTCCTATCCCAACTCTGAGTTCACATTTTCTCCAGAGTCTAAGATCGAGGTTTCTGTCTTGACTAGGTCCATGATCAAGGCATTTACTCCTGGTGGGTCCCAGCCTCTAATATCTCTAGAAAATTACTATTCTCACCTTCAAAAAGCGGGATAAATTTGTTCTTTTAATGTGAAACCTTGGGCAGTACACTGCTTGAATTCATTACACTTTTGTAAAAAATGTTAGGAATTTTGCACTTAAAGCAAAAGTTAAGAGCTGTCAGTTCTTCACTAGAAAATGTTTTTAATTATAAGAAATGCATAGATCTTAGCTCCTTTTGGGGTTTCTACAGCTTAATTTTTAGAAAACCCCATTCTATGTGGTAAGTGTAAAGTGCTAGCCACTCAGTCATGTCTGAATCTTGTGACCCCATAAACCGTAGCCTGCCAGGCTCCTCTGTCCATGGAATTCTCCAGGTAAGAATACTGAAGTGGGCTGCCATTTCCTCCTTCAGGGGATCTTCTCAACCCAGGGACTGAACCTGGGTCTCCTGCATAGGTAGGCAGATTCTTTACCATCTGAGCCTCCAGGGAAGGATAGTACTTCTATGAACTCCATTTTCCATTGCAGAAATGAGCTTCATAGGGATTAGTGATCTGCCAGTTATAATCTGAGTAAGGTATGAGACCTTTTCTGGAATTCCCCAGTTGTTTCCAGCTTTCAAACTCTGGGCCAGTGGTTCTCAATCAGAGATGCTTTTACCCTGGGTGATATTTGGTCATGTCTGAAGGGGTGCTGCTAAACAGCTATACTGTAATGCCCAATCAGCAGCCAACACAAATAATGATCCTGCCCAAAAGGAAAACAGTGAGAAAATGATTAAACCTAACCTAGACCATCACTTTCCCACATCAGTATTCATACCAGTCACCCAGATGCAGGTTCAAATGCAGTTTCTGATCAGCAGATCTTGCCTGGTGAGTCAACAGGCTCCTGGATGGTGTTGATGATGCAGGTACTGGATTTTGACCATTATTGAGTAAATAAGGCTGTGGTTATGTTTTAGAGTCTTCTACAGAGTTTTACATTTTCTCTATCGAAAATCAACTTTGTATGAAATTTTGAAGAAAAGCATGTGCATTCACTCCAGAGGCTGTGAAAATATGCGTCCAGTTTGTGTCCCATTCATGGATCACAGCCTCGTCGAGGCAAGTAGGCTTGTGTAACTCAATGAAGCTATGAGCCATGCCATGCAGGGCCACACAGACAGGCAGGTTATAGTAGAGAGTTCTGACAAAACATGGTCCATTGGAGGAGGGAATGGCAACCCACTTCAATATTCTTGCTGCAAGAACCCCATGAACAGTATGAAAAGGCAAAAAAGGGCCCTTGAACCACCCCAAATCATGCACTTCTGGAAAAGTTAGTGTAGTAGGCAGAATAAGGGCTTGCAAAAGAAGTCCACGTTCATATCCCTATAATCTTGAGTTTGTTATTTAACATAGCAGGGATGTTTAAATTAAGGTGGTTAGTTGAATAAAGTTCCTAATAAGTCACTTTAAGACAATTAGCCATGATTATTAATCAGTGATCCTCTAAACATGGATGAGAGAGGCAGAAGAATTGAACTCATAGAGATATTTGAAAATCTTAAGCTGCTAACTTTGGTGATGTGGCAATAGTCAAGGAATGCAAGTATTCTCTAGGAATTGGAGTAGGACAGGAAACGGATTCTTCCCTGGAGCCTCCAGGAGTAATCTGTTGCAGGAAGGGGGACCCCCTAGGGCCTGAGAGTGGGCTCTTGTCTAACACTCAGAAGTGAATTGTCCGAGGAGACATCCATTCTGACAAAGCATGAGACTTTATTCCTTTGATATGCACCTCAGCTATCTGGGGTTCCCTGGTGGCTCAGATGGTAAAGAATCGCTGCAATGAGGGACACCTGAGTTTGATCCCTGGGTTGGGATGATCCACTGGAGAAGGGACTGGCTACCCACTCGAGTATTCTTGCTTGGAGAATTCATGGACAGAGGAGTCTGGTGGGCTACAGTGCATGGGGTCTCAAAGAGATACAACTGAGTGACTAACACTTTCACTTTCATTCTGTATTTTTTACATCCCGAGCATCCTTGGGGCTCACCATAGGGAGTGGCAGCAGTTTGATGGCTGCTAGATGGCAGATAATCTTTCCTTCCTGAGTTCCCTCAGGGCTCACCAGCTCAACTTCTATGGTGGCTGAAATTGCTGATTATTGACATCTGTTGTTTACTGATATGGCAGGAAATATTCCATTCCTCAGTTCCTCCTCTTGGTCTGGAATTTGACTAATATTTGGAAGATATTTCATGACTAATTTTTGTCCTTAACATGGGGTATTTAGTTTTCTTTAATTTACAAAAAATCTTTTGACATTCAGACTATCTGCCCCTTGTTGCAAAACTTTGGCATGATCTGGTTCCTACCCCCATATCCTTTGAGCTCTCTGCTCAGGGTTACTTGAGATGCTGTTTTCAGTCAACAGTGTAATGATCTGATATATTTATGTATTCTAAAATAGTTACCATGATAAATTTAGTTAACATTACCTGAAAAAAATTACCATTTTTTTTCTTGTGGTGGAACATTGAAGAATTACTGTCTTTGCTATGTTGCTGTTGCTAAGTCCCTTCAGTCGTGTCTGACTCTGTGTGACCCCATAGATGGCAGCCCACCAGGCTCCCCTGTCCCTGGGATTCTCCAGGCAAGAACACTGGAGTGGGTTGCCATTTCCTTCTCCAATGCATGAAAGTGAAAAGTGAAAGTGAAGTCGCTCAGTCGTGTCCGACACTAGCGACCCCATGGACGGCAGCCCACCAGGCTCCTCTGTCCATGGGATTTTCCAGGCAAGAGTACTGGAGTGGGGTGCCATTCCCTTCTCTGAATTACTCTCTTAGCAACTTTCAAAGATATAATAGAGACTCATTAACTGTTGTCATCATGCTCTCTTAGCTCCTCAAGGCATCTTCATTTTTAACTGGAAGTTTGTACCTTTTAATCAACATCTCTCCAAAAGCCTGGGTTCCTGGCAACCACTATTCTACTCTCTATTTGCAAAATTTGGCAAATAGATGGGGAAACAGTGGAAACAGTGGCTGACTTTATTTTTCGGGGCTCCAAAATCACTGCAGATGGTGATTGCAGCAATGAAATTTAAAGACGCTTACTCCTTGGAAGGAAAGTTATGACCAACATAGACAGCATATTAAAAAGCAGAGACATTACTTTGTCAACAAAGGTCCATCTAGTCAAGACTATGGTTTTTTGCAGTGGTCATGTATGGATGTGAAAGTTGGACTATAAAGAAAGCTGAGCACCAAAAATATGATGTTTTTGAACTGTGGTGTTGGAGAAGACTCTTGAGAGTCACTTGTACTAAAAGGAGATCCAATCAGTCCATCCTAAAGGAGATCAGTCCTGGGTGTTCATTGGAAGGACTGATGTTGAAGCTGAAGCTCCAATACTTTGGCCACCTGATGCAAAAAACTGACTCATTTGAAAAGACTCTGATGCTGGGAAAGATTGAGGGCAGGAGAAGGGGACGACAGAGAATGAGATGGTTGGATTGCATCATCAACTCAATGGATGTGGGCAAGGGTGGACTCCGGGAGTCGGTGATGGACAGGGAGGCCTGGCATGCGGCGGTTCATGGGGTCACAAAGAGTCGGACACAACTGAGTGACTGAACTGAACTGAACTGATTTGCATGATTTTGGCTTTTCAAAAAGATTCCACATATACATGACCTATACAGTAAGAAATGGTAACTCACTCCAGTATTCTTGCATGGAATATTCCATGGACAGAGGAGCATGGCGGACTACAGTCTGTGGGATAGCAAAGACTCAGACACAACAGAGGGACTGAGTATGCCTGTACACATGACATAATAATATATTTGTATCAAGGGATATATCTAATCACACGATAATGGAAATTCCCCTAATTGTTTAGATCCAATGTTGAGAATAAATTTGAGAGAGTGGGAAAACCATAACATGGAAAAACTCTCGAAAATGAGAGAGATCACAAATCTTAATCAAGTGAGTGAAATTAAGTTATATGGAGGAGTTCAAAGAAATTTAACTTCTAGGAAATAAATACAAGGAGCATGTCCTACTTCTTCAATCTAATGAAAGAATCTGAAAAAAAAAGATCTGCAATTTCTGGCTCTGGGTTTTGAACCCTTCAATCAGGTGGCCTTCTTCAGCTGAAGACAAATGGCCTATTTAGAGCTGCCTTTCTAAAGAATGCTTGCATAACCCTCTTTATGTCTTTGTTCCTCAGACTGTAGATGAAAGGGTTCAGCATTGGTGTGACCACAGTGTACATCACCGAGGCAATTTCACTTGAGTGTGAGCTCTGGGTAGCTGAAGAGCTAAGGTACACTCCTAAGCTTGTACAATAAAATAAGGAGACAACTGAGAGGTGAGACACACAGGTAGAAAAGGCTTTAAGCTTTCCCTGAGCTGACGAGATTCCATATATGGAGGAAACTATCTTAGAGTAAGAGTAAAGTATCCCAGACAGGGGACCACCAGCCAGCAGCCCAGTTGCAAAATACATCACCAAGTCATTAAGAAAGTTGTCAGAACAGGCAAGTTGGACCATCTGATTGAGTTCACAGAAATAGTGAGGGATTTCCAGCTCTCCACAGAAGGACAGTCTCAACACCATTAAGGTTTGTAACAAGGAATGAAGGACACTGATGGCCCAGCTAACCAGAACCAGAATCCCACAGATTTGGGGATTCATGATGGCTGTGTAGTGCAGGGGGTGGCAGATGGCCACAAAGCGGTCATAGGCCATTACCGTCAGGAGGAAGTCATCCAACCCTGCAAACAGTGTAAAAAAAAACATCTGGGTGATGCAGCCTTCATAGGTGATAACTTTGCTCTGTGTCTGGATGTTCCACAACATCTTTGGGATGGTGGTGGAGGTGAAGCAGATGTCTACAAAGGACAGGTTGGAGAGGAAAAAGTACATGGGAGTGTGGAGGTGGGGGTCTGAGACAGCCAGGACGATGAGCAGGTTTCCAAACACAGTGATCAGGTACATGGAGAGGAAAAGTCCAAATATGAGGGGCTGTAGTTCTTGTTCCTCTGAGAATCCGAGAAGAAGAAATTCTGAAACTTCTGTGATGTTCTTTGGTGCCATGTAGTGGAAGCGACTACAAGTAAAGGGAGAAAACGTGACTAATTTTCATGCAAGTGAACATTACTCACATTGTTGAAATGCTACCTTATGTATTTTGCGATTAGGAAATTAATGTCAATATTTTGTTCATGCAATGAGTACAGTGTTTTGGTAATCCAAAGCTCCTGAAATCCAGTCATGGAGAATCAATGTAGCAAATAAAAATAAATATAGTGTCATATGGTGACACATACTATGAATAAAATGAAAGCAAGTGTAAAGGAAAGAGTAAAGAAGGGATGTTATTTTTATGGGTGTTCAGGTAAGACCACAAATAAGGTGACATTTGAAAAGAGACCTCATGGAAGAGAGAACAGGAGCCATGAACTTATCAGGAGAACTGTGTACCTGGCAGGGAGAACAGCCAGTGCAAAGGCCCTGGGGAAGGTGCTCGTTTAAGAAGTTCTAGGTGAAAAAAGGAAACTGGTGTGGTGAGGGAAATGAGTAGGAGGGAGAGTGAGGAGAGATGGTGTCAGAGGATGTTGAGCAAGGTGGTCTCCTTGCTGCTGCTGAGACTGCAAGTTACAAGGAGTCCCTCCTCCGTATTACATTTCTCTAGCACTTTATGAAATTGCTGCAAAGGTGGCCTGTATTTTTTTTTTTTTGGGGGGGGGGAGGGTGGGGGCTCTGTTGAGTCTTCACTGCTGTGTATAGGCTTCTGTAGTTGCACGTTCTCTAGTTGTGGTGAATTGGTTTATTTGCCCCGTGGCATGTGGGATCTTAGTTCCCAGATCAGAGATTGAACCTGCATCCCCTGCATTGGAAGGTGGATTCTTAAGCCCCGAAACACCAGGGAAGTCGTAGCCTATATTTAAATGAATCTCTTCTTTAGTACCTTTTGCTGATTGAGTTCTGGCCTCTGTGTATGAGAATCACTTTGGAATATGTGAGCTCAGTACCCCTGCTCTGAAGACTTCTCACCCTTCACAAGGCAAGAAAACAAAAGACACACAATAAGACCCTGGCTTCCTAGGCTGTGTTATTTCCATGAATTTTTCACCCTTAACAACCACAAATGATTTAGAGTTAGATACAATTCAAGTTGATCAGATAAGATTATGTACAAATGGTATTCAGAAATTCCAGTTTGTAATTTTCCTAGGTATCAATGAAACTTGGCGTTTAATTTTGGTATGACCATTTTATACCATGTATTAAAGACATATAATTTTTTTTCAGCATTCAACTATATTATATATCAGTATTATATCTTTAAATATGGATGTATATATATATATGGGGCTGCCCTGATAGCTCAGTTGGTAAAGAATCCACTTGCAATGTGGGAGATCTGGGTTTGATCCCTGGGTTGGGAAGATCCCCTGGAGAACAGAAAGGCTACCCACCATTCTGGCCTGGAGAATTCTATGGACTGTATAGAGTTGGACATGACTGAGCATATATATATATATATGCCTGCAAGGAGATCAAACCAGTCAAGCCTAAATGAAATCAACCCTGAATATTCATTGGAAGGACTGATACTGAAGCTGATGCTCCAACAATTTGGCCACTTGATGCAAAGAACTGACTCATTGGGAAAGACCCTGATGCTGGGAAAGACTGAAAGAAAAGGAGATGGGGGTAGCAAAGAATAAAGTGGTTATATCACATCAGTGATTCAATGGACAGGGATTTGAGCAAACTCCGAGAGATAGTGAAGGACAGGGGAGCCTGGTGTGCTGTAGTCCAGGGGGTCACAAGGTTTCAGACACGACTTAGCAACTGAACAATAGCAACAACAATATATATTTCTGCACATGAGAGAAAGAGAGAAATAGAGAATGGACATGAAAGAGAATACAGATCTGATAAACTCAAATGGTCCCTGAGAGACTGTGGTAAGAAAATTTCTTTGGTTCTTATAACATTTCACATGCTATTATATTCCCTTGATGCCCAGCAGAAATTATTAAAAAGAAAAAATAAATTTATCTAGAGTAGCAATAACTTATGGTCTAAAATACTTATGGGTTGAATGACCCAAGAGAAAAATGAGTAAAGGGAACAAAATAGCACTTCACAAAAGGGTGCTTACAAAGCACAATGGATAGGAATTGAACACTGGCCATTTTTAATATCAGGTAGAAAAACTTGTTTTTCCTTTTTTTTTTTTTTTTCATTTTTGTTTGACTAAGTGTTTTTATATGAAAGCAGAGGAGCAAGCCTCTTTCTCCCCTTTTATATGTGACATCTTGTTTCTTGTTGTTGTTATTCTTGGATTTTAATCTTTTTTTTTTTTTGATGAGTCCTAAGGGTGCACTCTAGCCCTGGTTCTGATCTTTGCCCAAAAGATCAAAAATCCATACACATAAAACCTGGATACACTGTGACAGCTTCAACCTTTTCACCAACACTCTTCATGTTAGTCATCTGGGGATATTGTATTATACACTTATTTCCTTCATTGCACTCTGTCTTCCCAATTATAATGCTTGATCCATACATGGAGGGACTTCAGCTGTTTTGTTTATCTTTGTATTTTAACTGAGTATGTAAATATATGTGCCCTTGTATAAAAATGAATTTCGATAAATGAAAAGTTAGGAAATAAAAAGAATAACAAAGAGAATGAAACCAAGTTAAATAGCATGGTTTCAAGACTGTGGTAAACAGAATTGAATGGAGCACTGAAAACTAATTGAAGAAGAAATATAATAGAAAAAAGTTATGTTATCAATATGTATCGAAGAAGGCAATGGCACCCCACTCCAGTGCTCTTGCCTGGAGAATCCCGTGGATGGAGGAGCCTAGAAGGCTGCAGTCCATGGGGTTGCTGAGGGTCAGACACGACTGAACGACTTCACTTTCACGCATTGGAGAAGGAAATAGCAACCCACTCCAGTGTTCTTGCCTGGAGAATCCCAGGGACGGGGAAGCCTGGTGGGCTGCCGTCTATGGGGTCACACAGAGTTGGACACGACTGAAGTGACTTAGCAATTAGCAATCAATATGTATTAATAAAATTGGCAATGATCAAAATGCAAAATAATATGATATATAATGTTCCTAGAGTAATTTGGCATGTACCATATGCTCAGTTACTATTTGTTGAATAAATCAGGACTTAGGTCTCCTTATATATGGACATTTAATATATGTCAAGGTTACATTTCAATTTATTTTGAAAGACTGAAATGTTCCTAAAGCTGGCATAAATATCTATCTTGTAAAAAATGGTTTCTCGCTTACCTCAAACATTTTACAAATATTAGAGACATTACATCCTTAGTGTAAGAATAGCCAGCACATTTTAGATGAACACTTTGACATGTAAATATAAATATGAATGGGGGGGGAGAATCACCTTAAATAATGCAAAAGACTCAGAAACAAGATAATAGACCTATATAATTAAATAAAATTAAAAAAATTTAAGGCCAAATATATGGCTCACAAATCAACTGAAAAACAATCTTTTTAAAGAATTATTTGAAAGGCTTATATCTGTAGAAATGGGCATATAATATGTGTTGCTGTTCAGTTCTAATATGTGTACATAATAATAATAATTATTGTTTTTGTTGTTTAGTCACGAAGTCGTGTCCAATTCTTTTGTGACCCCATGGACTGTAGCCCGCCAAGCTCCTCTATCCATGGGATTTTTCAGGCAAGCATACTGGAGTGGGCTGCCATTTCCTTCTTCAGGGAATTTATCTTCCTGACCCAGGGACGGACCCACGTCTCCTTCACTGGCAGGCAAATTCTAACTTACCACTGAGCCACCACAGAAGCCCCCACATAATAATAGGCAAATCAAAAAGGTGACCAAATATATAAATCTTTGCTCTAGCTCAGTATGTAGTTTAAGAAAGCAGCAAGAAATCTCTTTCCTACCATGGTCCTGGGAAAAATCTTGAAGACTGGTCAAATCTGAGCTGAGAACTCCTGGACTAGTAGCAAAGGAGACTCTGATTTTTTTCTGCCAGAAATGTGAAGTGTTATGTTTTAGGGAAAAACCTGAAGACAGATATAAACATTCAAAATACAGATATTCTGCATGATACAGGATGCTCGGGGCTGGTGCATTGGGACGACCCAGAGGGATGGTATGGGGAGGAAGGGGGGTTCAGGATGGGGAACATGTGTACACCCGTGGCAGATTCATGTTGATGTATGGCAAAACCAATACAATATTGTAAAGTAATTAGCCTCCAATTAAAATAAATAAATTTATATTAAAAAAACAAAATACAGGTATTCTTTAATTAAGGGTTCTCCAGTGTTGGCACCAGAGAAGGTGATGGCACCCCACTCCAGTACTCTTGCCTGGAAAATCCCATGGACGGAGGAGCCTGGTGGGCTGCTGTCCATGGGGTCGCGAAGAGTCAGACACGACTGAGCGACTTCACTTTCACTTTTCACTTTCATGCGTTGGAGAAGGAAATGGCAACCCACTCCAGTGTTCTTGCCCGGAGAATCCCAGGGACGGGGGAGCCTGGTGGGCTGCCGTCTATGGGGTCGCACAGAGTCGGACACGACTGAAGTGATTTAGCAGCAGCAGCAGCAGCAGCAGTGTTGGCACCATTGACATTCTGAGCCAGATCACTGTTTGTGGTGACGTCTGTCCTGTGCATTATAAGATATTTAGAGCATCCCTGACTCTATAGAGCCTTCCATGTGTGACAGACAAAAATCCCTGAGGTACGAAACCATCCACAGTTATAGTCAGAGTTTGAATTTCACTATCTTAACATATTGTGTAGCTTTGGTAGAATAGCAACTAAATGATAAAGGATATTAAAGTGAAAGTGAAAGTCGCTCAGTCGTGTCTGACTCTTTGCAACCCCATGGACTATACTGTCCAAGGAATTCTCCAGGCCAGAATACTGGAGTGGGTAGCCTATCCGTTCTCCAGCAGATCTTCCTGACCCAGGAATTGAACTGGGGTCTCCTGTATTGCAGGCAGATTCTTGACCAGCTGAGCTACCAGGGAAGCTCAAAGGATATGAAAGACCATCAAAGTGTTAGTAGTATAGGCATACCAAGACCTGTTGTACAGCCATAAAAATAGTGAATTCATTATTATACTTGTGATTTGAGGCAGGTCAGTGAGAAACTATTGAGTAAAAAGGAAAATTGAAAAAAAAAAAGAAGGCAAATGGGATAAAAGGTAGGAACAGTGACCGCACTGGTGGTGCAGCGGTAAGGAATCCACCTGCCGATACAGGAAACGTGGGTTCAATCTCTGGTCTGGGAAGATCCCCTGGAAGAGGAAATGGCAACTCACTGAAGTATTCTTGCTTGGGAAATCCCATGGACAGAACAGCCTGGTGGGCTACAGCCCAAGGGGTCGCAGACAGTCGGATGTGATTTAACAATGAAACATCTTAATGACTAATAAACATCTCCAGTTCTTTGTTTGAAAGATTGCACTCAAAGATAGGAATCCTATTCTGATCCTATTGTCGAAAAGCAAACGACTCGCACACATCATTTAAGATAGAGAAAGTGAATGGCTGACAAATCCACACACATATTCACCCTCAGAGATAATGAAACAATCGCAAGGTAAGCTTATTAGCACTTCCCTGGCAGCTCAGAGGTAAAGAAGCCGCCTCCCAATGCAGGAGACACAGGTTCAGTCCCTGGTCTGGATGATCCCCTGGAGGAGGAAATGGCAACCCATTCTAGTATTCTTATCCGGGAAATCCCATGGACAGAGAAGCCTGTAGGCTACGGTCCACGGGGCACAAAGAGTTGGACATAAGGTAGCGACTAAACAAAACAACAAGCTTGTCAGCACACCCGCTCTTTACATTTGAATTATTTTTCGCAGAAGATACTGTGAAGTGTATATATCTGGCAAATACTGTCGCAAGGATATATTCACAAGCATTCTTTGGTGTGCATATCTGCTTATTTATTTTTGGCGGTGCTAAGTCTTTGTTGCTATGTGGTTTTTCTCTAGCTGTAGTGCATGAGCTTCTAATTACGGTGGCCTCTGTTATTGCAGAACATGGGCTCTAGGGTGTGTGAGGACCTCCATAGTTGTGGTTCCCGGGCTCTAGAGCACAGGCTCAGTAGTTGTGGTGTGCAGGCTTAGTTTCTCCAAGGCACATGGGATCTTCCTGACAGGGATCAAACCCATGTCTCCTACGCTGGCAGGTGGATTCTTCACCACTGAGCTCCCAGGGAAGCCCAGTGTGTCTTTCTAATGAATACTGAAGCATGGTCAAATATGCTTCATCAAAAAAATTAGAAAGAAATGACCTAATTATATTTATATCCTTACATCACTAATATATGAATTCTCTACTCAAACCATTAATAAGATACTTGGACATAAGTTCTACTTTTACTGGAAGCACTTTATGCCTCGTGTGTGTTCAGTTGCTCAGCAGTGTCTAACTCTTTTCGACCCCATGGACTGTAACTCGCCAGTTCATGGGATTTCCCAGGAAAGAATACTGGAGCGGGTTTCCATACCCTCCTCCAGGGGATCTTCCTGATCTAGGAATCAAACTTGCATCTCCTGTGGCTCCTTCATTGGCAGGTAGATTCTTTACCATTGCACCACCTGGGAAGCCCCTTATGCCTCACATCCCTTTCCTAATTGGGCTTCCATTTTTATCATTTATTTGATATCACTGAACATTGCTTTACCAAGTTCAATGTTCAGTTCTCTTTTTAGCATTATAAAAAAAACATTGATATATTTTAATCATGCAAGCAATTAACCACAGTGTTCTCTGTTCTCTGACCTAGGCTGAGTTGGTTCTCTGGTGGACTCAGGTAAACATTCTTGGATTCATTGTCTCTAACTTTCTTATGCTGTGTCTTCCGGACTCTTAAACTCACCTACATGGAAATTCTGAAGGGAAGGTCTCTGTGTGGAAGTCTGATTCTCTTCCTGGATGGCTGATGATGGAGACTGAAGCTCTGTCTCCACACAAGGTAGCAGGAAGAGGTCAAGCATTGGTCCTTTACTCAGATTTAGGACTTCAAAAGCAACAACTAGGTCTTGTCCAGGCCCAGGTTGTACAAGCTCAGGGATGCAGCAGAGGAGGTTATTTACAGCTCTCCCTGTCTGCTCATTAGGTACAGCAACCTGTAAGCACCTGAATTCCCTGGGGGACTTCATCTGGACAGAAAGTATTTTTTTTTCTCATAAATCTCTGTTTCCAGGATACCAGTTATAAGCCAGGTGAATTCAGTTATTAATCCTTTTCTATCATCTCTCTTCCTTTCCAGAAGCCTAAACTCCTAGCACCTCATCTTATCTCTGAATTAAAAAATTTTTCCAACTAGTTAGACTGAGGCAACTGTCTCGAATAGATACCTTGGGTCAATAGAGCATTGACTTGCGATGGCTACACAGCCCATGGAACCCTGTGAAACCTGTTATTCTCCACTTATAAGAGGGACAACGTCATTCCATTAATGAAAAGCATTGGTCAGTGCACTCTTTGGCTTCCTGATGCTCACTAAAACCATTAGGTATTTCATAATTGGAGCATTTCCCTAGTGGCTCAGTTGGTAAAAAATCTGCCTGCAATGCAGGAGATCACCTGCAATGCAGGAGACAGGGATTCAATCCCTAGAATCAGGAAGATGCCCTGGAAAATGAATTGGCGACCCACTCCAGTATTCTTGCCTGGGAAATCCCATGGACAGAGAAGCCTGGTGGGCTACAGTCCATGGAGTCACAAGGTTCGGACACACAATTTCATGCTTATATCTGAAGCTGAGAGCTATCATTTTGCTCCTCATTGTAAAAGGTTTACGTTATGAGATATATTTTTAAATGTCCCATTAATGTCCCATAACCTACCTTTGCACATAATAAGGATGATCTGATTTAGTTTTTAGAGAAGTTCCTTCTATGAGGTAGTACTATTGTAACTCCATTCTTCATTTCAGGAATGGGGCTCAGAGGAATTTACTGTTCTGCGGAAACTGATGAACTGGTTTTGGGATGGAGTCTTGATTTGAGTTCTCTCAGGATGCTTCCAGTTTTCAAACTTTGGATTGTGATTTCCAACCAGGGATGGTTTTGCTCCTGGGTACTTGGTAATTGAAAGAGAAATGCTGCAAAACACCCACAGTAAACAAGATAGCATTCAACACAATTATCCTGCCCTAAATGTTAACAGAACTGGAGTGTGTGTGTGTGCTCAGTGGTTTCAATCCTGTCCCACTCTTTGTGACCCCATCAACTGTAGCCTGCTGGGCTCCTCTGTCCATGGGATTGTCCAGGCTAGGATACTGCAGTGGGTTGCCATAGAACTGGAGAAAAACCCTTTGCACCAGCACTTCTCATATCTCCTTGTGCATGCAAGCCAGAGGAATTCTAATTCAAGTGCAAATTCTGATTAAATAGGTCCTTAGTGGGCCCTGAGACCCTGCATTCCTAACAAGCTACTGGGCTGTGTGATGATGCAGGTCTGAGTAGGAGGGTCACACTTTCAGTAACAAAACACTGGTTCCATGTTAAATTCAGGTACAGGAACTTGAATTTATATGTGACTGAGGGACTGAACATGCACACACACATATATGTGTGTGCCTGTGCGTGTGTGAGTGTGTTCATTACTCAGTCGTGTCTTCGTGTCTGACTCTTTGGGACCTCATGGACTGCAGCCTGCCAGGGTCCTCGGTCCATGGAATTCTCCAGGCAAAGATACCGAGTGGGTTGCCATTTCCTTCTCCAGGGGATTTTCCCAACCCAGGAATCAAACCCATATCTCCCCACTGCAGGCAGATTCTTTACTATCTGAGCCCTCAGGAAAGTCATATATATATATCTGAAAAAGATGTTGTAGTAGGCAGACTATGGGCCTCAAAACAATTTCCACATCCTAATCCTCCAAACTTTTTGAATATGTCAGCTTACATAAAGGGGAATAAAACTAATAGAGAAAATAAATTTCCTAATAATTGACCTTAAAATGAGAAGATTAGCTTGGATTATCCAGGTTGGTATAAGATAGTCCTGAAGGCAATGGCAACCCACTCCAGTACTCTTGCCTGGCAAATCCCATGGACAGAGGAGCCTGGTAGGCTGCAGTCCATGGGGTCGCTAGGAGTTGGACACGACTGAGCAACTTCACTTTCACTTTCACTTTTCACTTTCATGCATTGGAGAAGAAAATGGCAACCCATTCCAGTGTTCTT